>NC_136879.1:36283507-36838507 GCF_949152265.1 Phoxinus phoxinus
TCTCCAATTATGGGGTTGTGTGATATTGTGCAGTGAAACTAAATATTCAAATATTGTACTAAATATTAGACTAAATCTATTTAAGTATAATTTTTGATCATCATGGCGCCTAAGCTGAAATGCTTTGACAATAACATACTCTTTTTAAAATACTATACTAAAATACTGTTTTGTGTTAATTTGATACATCAGGCTTCTATGACATATAGTATGATATACAGAGAATATGCAGCTCACGCATCTCAATTTTATTCAGAGACCCAAACTGACCAAAAATATGTAATTTGGTGCAGTTGCTGATATTTATATGGCCAAAAAGTAAGATGAAATCCTAAAAGCTTGTAATGTAAATCAATGTTATATTTATAACAGTATAGCAGACTTAAAATATGCCCAATAATAAGATGATATTAAAAATCTTATAGTTTTATGATCAAAGATTTGTATTGTGGGGGACAAAACATATGATGATTGAGAGATGAACAGATAAACGTTCCTCAAAGGCCTGATGTATCATATTTGATAATCACATTTTAACATGATTAAAAATTTTTAAATAAAAATTACGTACGGATAATTTGCTTCATTCCAGTAAGTGTTCATTTTGAAATATTTGCAATATAAAAACGTTTTTATATTTTTAGTAAACTTTACTTACTAGTAAAAATGTCATGACCTGAATGTGGTACAATTATATTTAAGGCCTTTTATTTGCTCAAAATGTTGCTGTACATGTTGCTGTTCAAATAAAACTAAATTAAAGTCGAAACGCGTAACTTAAACAATAACTTTACCAAAAGGAATTGCAAAAATAATGAATATTTTTTTCAATAAAAAGCATTTTTCATTCGTTAAATTGCTTTGCAATTTAATTCCCCAACGTAAAGAACGCCTTTCCAGTGACTGCTCAGCTCGTGCAATGCAAATGTTTGGGTTCAAAATGAACTAATCGAATGGAACGAGAAAGAGAATAAGAAAGGAGGGAAGTGATGAGTAGAAATGAAAAGACACCTTAGCACATTCCCACATTAAAATGCATGAAGACAAGCTTCATATCCTTGAGCAAACCTGTTCATGCTATGCCGGGTTGCACAAATTCAATTACGCATGCTTTCTCTCGCACCTTCCCCCCCCGCCACGACTCCACCCTCATCCCACGCTCCTTACCGATAGTGCAGTGTTCTCCGTTCCATCCCGGGCTGCATTCACACTTCCCGTCCTTGCAGGTCCCGTGTTCGCTGCAGCGCGGGTGACAGGCCCGTTGTTCGCACCCGGCGCCCATCCAGCCCTCGTCGCAGCGACAGCTTCCCGCCACACAGATGCCGTGTCCACCACAGTCCGCTGCGCACAGCTCTGCGGGACGGGGGGGAGAAGGGGTGTTAGCCGAGAGGAGTCGGGACAGGGGGTAAAGAGAAAGCAAATCCACCAGTTATTGTCAGTGATGGGACGGCCACGCTCCACTACCTTGTCTGATGGGTAGTGAAAAGAAATTCCTGCACCTCATAAAGGGGGCAATCCCTTTTGGACAATACAAATCTAATAAGACCATTACAAAGCAGGGGTTCGAGGATTTGTGGGAGGTTTAACAGGGCAGATTTTCTGCTGTGTCTCTTCCTACTTTTTTTTGGGGGGGGGGGGGATTCCTTCTTTTGTTTGGGAGAAAGAAGAAAGAAAAGTCAAAGAACAAAATCCAATTTTGACTTCCTTTAGAAACGGAGACACACGCTGGATCACTGAAGTCGTTTCGCTGCATAAGTAATGAGGTGAAAGCTGAGGAAAAAAGTGTTTTTCGATAAAAGAAAGATCTGTGAGAGGCAATAATTGAGAGTTAATTCACAAATTAAATCTAACACTTGAGATTTCACAAATACAATGGTCTCTGCCTCTGATGGTTCTGGGAAGGTTTGGCTTCACATGTCTAGTGAGTTTGAAATCTTGACATAATGAAAAAGTTCCGGAAACATAAAAAGGATAAAGATGTGGTATAAAGCACAAAACATCAAGTGAAGGGGTAGTTACCATGGAATACTTTTGACATACCCAGCTTTACTTCATCTAAAACTATTTGAAATAATATTTTACTATTTTTTTTAAATAATTATCATCTACGTAGTTTTCATGATCTCATTAGAACTGAAAAATTACATGGAATTTTTGTCCTTAAAAAAAATTGTCATACCACAGATCAATATAAAATGGATTGGCGAAGGCAAAAAGGCAATTAATAATAAATGGGGATCAGTTAAAGGACATATATAATATATACATATATATATTATTTTTTAGATTTGTATGAATTTTAACCACAAACAATAAGAAAATAAAAACAAAAATTATAAAATAAATCAACTAAATTAAAAACTTTCCTGCAATTCTGTAGAATAGCGTGCGCACACACGCACACACACACAAAACACAAGCGCACACACATTTTTATATATAAAAAAACAAAACAAATCACTAATTTTGTGTAATTTATAAGCCGTTTTTCTCATGGGGAGCAAAAAACATTTGCCCACAAGGTCTAAAACATCAGATATTGCCATCTTTGTAGGGGCAAGTTGTCTCCATAATAGGATTTACCAGGCCACACACACACACACGGTTTTAAAAGGTGGATACAATAAACAGATCCATAATAAAAAAAAGCACAAATATTTCCATGCTATGCAAATGAGAGCCCTCTTCAAAGTGTAGAACAGTGGTTATGTAATGCGTTCTAATTATCCAAATCTATGCAGGAGGGAGCCAGAACGAAGGTCGCTTATAGGCCAATAATGAGTCAATTATGTTAATGTAACTCTGCATTATGTCATTGTTACAAATAAAACAGAGTTAAGTTAGTCTTTTCAGGCACAAACCATAACATGGCATTAACAGATTTAAAAGCTTGAAGGCATAAAAAAAACTATTCTTCCCTCATGCTAATTACAACACTGGGCCTTTGTTAAATTATGTAAATGCCCTTAATTTCACATGCAACATTTCAATTAGAGGCATCCTAATGGCATTTCATTGCTTAAAGTTGTCAAGGAGACAAACAGTTGCTCATTTTTTCTCGCTCCTACTCTCCTTTAGTGTCCCTCTTTCAATTCGCAGAGTATTTTTGCCTCTCGCATTCACGCAAAGACGTGATAATGCGAATATCGCGTTCTCATAAAGGTGTTCCTCAAAGCGGTTCTCATAACACGGCAGCCAAGTGGCAGGATGATACCATCTGTGAGTCGTTCCCACAATGCTTCACTGCAGGGCAAAGACGCTCGGAACGTCGTACAATAATTGGGTAACTCCTGCTTGCGTCCTTTAATGGAGGAGGAGAACTAATTGATGCAGATCTTGATTGTTTGCAACAGCTCATTTCAGAATGTGTTGGAGCTGCCAGCCTGCAAACATACCAGAGCTGAAAGCTTTCTTATTCAATTACCAGAAGTGACCAAGAGAACGGAGACAAAAAAAGGTGAAAAAAGCAGGAGTGACAGAGAGGGAGGAAGTGATTTTCAGATTTTAGGAGTGGCCGTATCTTCGTTTAGTTTTGTGGCATAACATTTATTTTATCCCCAACATTTATGTTATAACCATTACCATTACAACTAATGTAATCAAATGTGCAGCAAACAAAACGATTTGCCGCTAATGGTTTCACAGATGTTTGCCAAGGGGGTAAATACACCGTAACTTTACTTTTTTATTTTATTTTATTCTACTTATTTGATATTTAAATTATTTTTTTACATAAAAAAAAAAAAAAATTTCAATTAAATAATATACCAAAGCTCACAATTTGCGCATGCCGGCACAGGAGAGTACAAGTCTCTCAATAATTTAGTCATGCTGCATCTTTCGCTCGAGAAGCCAGGCTTTAAATGGCTATTTCCAGCAAATCCCTCGGATTACATAATAGGTCAGTCTGTCTGCTCGGCATTAAAGTGAAATTCATATTCACAGATAGTTGTGTTTCAAAAGTCTGCTGAGGCAAAATTCCCTTAATCTGATCTCTCAAAACCTTGTGGCGTTTGCAATAGCAGTGACCAAAATAACAATATTGCATCACTGCTTTTGAGCACTTTGAGTGATATTAATAATAAATGTCCCTGTTTCGAAACTGGTGTAGCAAAACAGCATTTGGCTTCCTGCCCTGCGTTACAGAAAAAGACTCCGATAAGTAAACAAATCAAGTCTATTTCCAACTCTAAATGTTTTCAAATAATTTCTGACAATTATGCAATGATTTACAATTACAACGGTTATTGGTATATGATCCTAAAAAAAAAAAATCATGCTTAAATCCTTGAAACTTTTCTTAAAAAAAATTAAAAATAAATTGATGAGTTGGTGTGGTAAGTGAAGGTAAAGCAGTCCTAAAATGCTGTTTAAAAAGTATCCCAGAATGCACCTCAAGTGAGTCAGTTTGACTTACATGTTATCTTCTTCAAAATCACATTCTTTGAGGTGCATTCTGGGATGCTTTTTAGGCATTTTTTTATAGCATTTTAGGACTGCTTTACCTTCACTTACCACATATACATATATAATATTATAGTATCAAAGGAGAGAGTTGTCTGTATAGTTAACAGCATTAGTTGGGAGATATTTTTGAATGGCGCTATATATATGTGGTAAGTGAAGGTAAAGCAGTCCTAAAATGCTGTTTAAAAAGTATCCCAGAATGCACCTCAAGTGAATCAGTTTGACTTACATGTTATCTTCTTCAAAATCACATTCTTTGAGGTGCATTCTGGGATGCTTTTTAAATAGCATTTTAGGACTGCTTTACCTTCACTTACCACATATATATAATAGCGCCATTCAAAAATATCTCCCAACTAATGCTGTTAACTATACAGACAACTCTCTCCTTTGGTACAGTAATATTAGAGCTATTATATTTTATTATAAACTATTATATTCAACTGCTATTTATTGTCAGATATAATAACGGCACTCAAATATTTTTTTTATGTGCTTTGTATATAGCTCAGTTGCAAATGAGGTAGTTTTCATAAACATGTCTTCATGACAAATTTATTTAAAACACATATATATTAACAGCAAATAAGTGTTTTTATAGCTAACTATCAAATTGTGAACATAAATTTTCCTGATGTAAATGCAACGTTAAGCGATATTGTTCACAAGCTGGTTTATTGGCTTTTTTCCGCAGTTGAAACACAGATTGAGCGATTACATGAGACACGATTCTCTTCAGCAAGTTGTACTGTATCTTTCAACATACCTTTTAAGGGTTATTAGTGTTTTTTTTTTTTTATGCTATAACTAAAGTGGAAGAAAAGACTCCACCGCCACTTGAACTGACTGAGGGCAATCAGTCACAACACATTTAAAGTTTTGTAGTACAAAATGCCCTTTTGGTGATAAAAGGACATAATTTGTGATTATTGGATGGGAGGCGTACTACAAATAATGTTTGATTGGGGGAAAAAGTGCACACCTGGCAACCCTGCCTCGAACTTCAGTTGATTCAAAGGATCAAATAAAGCCTGTTTTTTTTTTTTTTTTTTTTTACAGTTAATGCATTATTGTCATGTTAACAGCCTTAAATTCAACAAAAGAGACATTTTATTTACACAGAGTATGAGTTCCAGTGTTAAACGGTGTCCTGCTCCCTGATTGACAGAAAATAATCATCGGCTATTTTTAAACAAATCAGAAAAATAATTGCATTTATCGTCCGATACTGATTGTTTGCTGATAATATAAAATGCACATGTGTATAATTACTTCTGTTAGTTACAAGTTTAAGTGCTTCTCCTGGATTCGAAATGTACTCCAGTCATGATTTCACCTTAAATGGGAGGTAAAATGCCCTTTTCACAAGATGTAAAATAAATCTCTGATGTCCCCAGAGTGTGTGTGTGACATTTTAGCACAAAATACCCCACAGATAATTTTATATAGCATGTTAAAGTTGTCACTTTTGAGGGTTAGCAAAAACGCACCGTTCTGTGTCTGGCCCTTTAAATGCAAATGAGCTGCTGCAGAGGGCGGGGTTTCAAGAGCTAGTGTGTGTTAGCAGCTGCGATTACCTCACGCAGACAAACTAAAATGACAGAAACTGTTCTGCCTTTCATGTTAAGAAGCAACAGGACATTTCTGAATGGTTAGTTGATGAATTTATGTTGTTGATGTGGAGTTAACTATCTTCAATTAGCATATTCTGTCATGGTAATCTATAAATTGCTCGTATAGGAACTGTTGTGAGATGCACACAGAGTGACTTTCTATTGCATGTGAAAAGATGGATGCTAAAGTTTGAGCTGACTCACAAATGTACTCGACTACAACAACTCTTCCTCTTCTCAACATGGACTGCGTGTTCCCGGGGGCGGGGCTTATGTACATTTTAGGGTTGCTGATGTCACTAACCCGGGAGGAATGTTGTGTAGTCCCTACCAGCCGTTTGTTGTAGTCCTTTTCTTTAAAAGCAAATGTCTTCCTTTGCTTTGAACTTTGAGCGTTGTAACTTTGCAGATGTTGTTTATGCTCAAACAGCAACATTACACACTAACTAAAGTTAGAAAAGCTTTAACTAAACCAAAACCGCAGGTGTGTGAGACTCCTGTCCGGTGGGATGTAAGAAGACATCAGTGTACCAGCTTGAGGGGAAATCAAAGCACACTTTCCACAGGTCACTGTAAGAGCCTGGCTCTCGTCCTCCGCCGTGAGGTGCTAAACTGCTTTAGCTGTATCAGACGCTGCCATTTCACCCCCGCCTCCTGATGGAGGTCTAACTAGCGTGACTGAAACAGCTCAAATGTGGAAAAATCTCTGTGAAAAGGTGGTCAGGCATGACCGGGAGAGGGGTCGAGAAGAGGGGACACTTAAGTGTTTCGAAACCATGGAGAATTTGACCAAACTGCCTATTCTTGATGGGATAAAAGAAAGGAAAGGAAACAGTGCTAACTTTATCAGCCGAGTTGCTTAATTCAGAAGGAAAAATGTCTTTGAAGTGTTTCTAATTTAAGCGTTCTATTATGGCCAATAGACTGAGCGTTTACCGAAGCACTTTGCATATATTGTTTTCTCTGAATTTTCTCAATCACACGAGCCGAGAACAGTGAGGTAAATTATGTGAAGCATGAAATTACACCCCGACACCTGTAGTCACCGCTGTCATGGCAACAGGTGGCGTGAAGATTAGCAACGATAAGCTGCATCAAGTTTCATTTAGAGGGTTTAGGAGATTTTAACAGGAATCAGTTTGTGCGCAGGCACGCAGAAATATGTGATGAGCCGCTCACAAAGAGATGAATTCACAAACACAGGTGTACGATTTGCCCTTCAGATTAGTGTGACGCTAACACTGTCCCCCATACTGCGCTCGGAGACACTATGATCAGATCGGCGGGTATTTGTATGAGATACTTAAATGATTATTAAATCAGTCAAGTAGTTTCGTGCTACGGTGCGTTCTATCAGTTGCAGTTCTGGCACCTCAGACTCAACATACTGTACAACGCGACGTACATTCACATCACGCGTTAACGCAGAGGTACGGGACACTGCCATTCACAAACGTTCATTATTTGCATGTGCTTTAAAGCTTTGCCGGTTAAACAATTCAATCGCGTGCAGATGCGCTGTTCTAACATGCGCTTTTCTTAGTCCAGTAACCAGGCTTTTAGTGCCTGTGAGCTTCAGGTGTATGCGCTAAGTTCTCTTTCGAGTCTAATACTGTCAAATAAACACATTTACATTAACACAGTTGGTTATGTCTAAAGTGAAAGCAAATATTTGAGAGAAAATCAGGTGCGTGTCATATGTGTGTTTATTAGACGCGTCGCATGTCTTAAAGTGACAGTAGCCTTATAGTAAACATGTTACCACTTCTCCTAAAGGGATAGTTCACCCAAAAATGAGTAAATCCTGCCATTATTTACTTACTCTAATGTTGTTCCAAACCTGTATTAATTTCTTTCTTGTGCTGAACACAAAAGAAGATATTTTGAATGATGTGGGTCACCAAACTGGTCCGTATTGACTTCCAGTTCTAAAGCAGGGAAAATATACTATGGAAGTCACTGGGGACCAGCAACTGTTTAGTGACCCACATTCTACTAAATAACTTTTATTCTCAACAGAAGAAAGAAACCTATTCAGTTTTAAAACAACTTGAGAGTAAATGATGACTTTGGGGGAACTCTCCATTTAAATGTTAATAAAACAACAAAACACAAAGAGAAAATCATTCACTGCTCTGAGAACTTTAATAGTAGTTTTAATAAGAATCAATGTATAATTTATACAGTGAAGTCTATGGAGTGTTTTATTTTCATATTTGTGGATTTAATTACTTTCTTCAATGCTACTGCTAAATACACCTACTGTATCTGAGAAAATAAAGCACTGTTTATTTCAGTTGTATATTAAGTTGTGTATGTGTAATGTGTAATATCTTTGTTATTATTTTTTAATAACAAAGAAAATGACAAAGATTTTTTTATATTCACCACTTTGGCGTAAATTTCTGACATTCTTTTTTTATGTCATATATTTGTTACCCAAGTCTTTGTTTTTAAAATAGTGACATTAGTTTGGCTGTAATTCTCAGTCACTTGCAAAATAGTAAAACCAACATGAAAAAGAATCGTGATTTTCCAAAATAATAATAATCGTGATATGATTTTTGCCATATCGCCCACCCCTAATATATATACAGTATATATATATTTCTCTTTATTTTTATTTTATTTTTTATAGAATATGACATTTGTGATGATCTCGTTTATTTGACTGTCTTTATACTAGTAATTATTATTTGTCTTGCAACTTACGAGTAATACGACTATATGAGAGCGTGAAGACAGATGTTTTAAGTGTTTCAGATTTACTTCAGTATATTTCATTATCGAAAACTATGATGAAAAATATTCGTCGAAGAGACGATGACGACACCGAGGTCATTAAACGATAAAAGACGAGACTAAAATCCAGTTAAAAATGAAAACTTAACCAAAATCTCCCTTTACTTGTTGAAAAAAAAACATTTTACAGAGACCAACTTGCTTTCATGCTTGCGGTTGCCAGATCTCAAGAGTCTAAATCCCCCAATCAGAGCTTTTCTGTTAAAAGAACACATTTGTCTGCACGTGTTTTACTTCAATCTGGCAACTGTTTACTACTTTCAATCCGGCAACCATGCACACGTGGTTAAATAAAATAAAATAGAAAAATAAATTAAAAGTTGAAAAACTGAAAAAAAAAAAAAAAATCTGATGGCACTGACACTGATTGGTGCACACAAATGAAAATAACTAAATAGTTCTTCTGTTCATTTAGTTAAAACAATAATAAGCTAAATAAATACAAAGTAACAAGGCTGAAATAGGGAAGAGAACATGACAACATAATATACATTTGGTCATTCCCCCACTGTACTGACCTGTGGAGCAGTCGTGACCGGTCCAGTTGGGGTCACAGTTACAAGTGTTGGTGTCAGCCAAGAAGGTCCCGTGTCCAGAGCACTGCTCCATACATGAAGCACGTGGACTTTCGCATCCAGGACCTCCCCAACCTACAAAACAGTGGCACTCTCCACGCACACAGACACCTCTCCCTGAGCAGGTCGGGTCCAGGCAGTCCACTGCACAAAAACACACAGCACAGGTATTCATTAACTCATTTTCCACATAGCTAATTCAAAGCAGAAATCAAAAGTAAAAACACATCAGAAGAGCCATTTCCCATCAGACCAAACTCATCATCAAAGACAAGCGCACTATATCAAACTTGCATGTATTCACATCAAACTGCCATAGCTCAGTGTCCCCTGCTGTTCATCTTCCTTTCATTGTGTGACTCAGGCCTTAGTCATCCATCCTACGGACCAAAAAAGAAGACCTCTAGAGGTTTAGCTCTTGTAGCGGAGAGCGCGCCGCATGCCCAGCCGCGTCTGAGGAGGCCTGACACTTCTAAAAACCCTGAGAGCAACAGGATTTACAAACGGTCAAATTAAATGGCAGCATTCGCTGTCGTGCAGTAAACTGGCAGGTGGGAAGAGTGTTGCTCTCTCTCTCTGACTTCTCTAGCTGCTGGTAATGAGATTTCCTCCCAGCGCCGGGAAGGGAAAAGACTGGCGCGGTCGGAGCATGTTCTGCTAAATTGAAAAGCGATGCTGGATGTGGTCCCCCCCACTTACTGTGAACCCAGAACCAAGCGTGACAGAATGCAAACAAGGACACCTACAATGGCCCATGGGCAAAAAACTCAGCTTCCTGTACCCATGTTACCCTTAATTCAGTTCTAATCCTTGTTGAAGAATGAACTGGGATCAGTTACGCCCAACAAACATTCTCAAGACGAATAAAGTAAACACTTTTGCAGTTTTTGAAACCCATTTGACTTCAAATATGACATCCGCGAAAACAGATATTCAAAAGGAAAAAAAATTAGGCATCAGGATTGCACACTATTTAGAACTGAACTGAGAATGCCTTTGTAGTAACAAAGTAAACATTTTAATAAACTGAAATTCAAAAGGATTAATATGTCATTCTTAACTAGAAAACTAGTTAAAAAAATGAATGAATACATAATAAAATGCTAAAACAAACAAATGAATGCAATAATGCTAGAGCGAATGATGGAACGCTAGAACAAACAAATGATTAAATGTTTAAACAAACAATCAATAGATTGCTAAAATGAAATATAGAATGCTAAAACAAACAAATAATAGAACGCTAGAACGAACAATAGAATGCTAAAACAAACAAACAATAGAATGATAGAACGAACAACAGAATACTAAAACAAAACAATAGAATGCAAGAACGAATGATACAATGCTAAAACAAACAACAGAATGATACAACAAATAATACAATGCTAATACAAACAAACAATAGAGTGATAAAACAAATGATACAACGCGAAAACAAACAAACGATAGAATGCTAGAACAAACAACAGAATGCTAAAACAAAAACAATAACAATAGAATGATATAATGAACAACAGAATGTTTAAACAAACAAGCAATAGAATGCTAGAATGAACGATTTAACGCTAAAACAAATAAACAATAGAATGCTAGAAAAAAAAAAAGATCTATGAAAGTCTAAACGAACAAACAGACAAACAATAGATAGCTAGTAATAACCAATTGTGGACAAACACTATTTTTCAAAATGCATTTATTTTTTCTTGTCATTACAATTCATATTTGTGTGGGTCTGGCCTGTTCAAATTCCAACTCATGAACTGATTACTATAATTATAATTTAAATAAGTAGAAACAGTAATATTGTGATATATTACAATAAAAAAAAAAAACGTTTCCAATTTGTAATATATTTTAAAATGAAATTTATCCCTGTGATGCAAAGCGGAATTTTCAGCATCATTACTCCAGTCTTCAGGAATCATTCTAATATGCTCAAGAAACATTTATTATTATAATCAATGTTGAAAACCGTTTTTGGCTTCGTGATTTTTTTTCTAAAGATACTTTGATGAATAAAAAGTTCAAAAGAACAGCATTTCTTTAAAACAGACTTTCGTAAAAGTCTTTACTGCCACTTTTGTGTTCATTTCATTGGGAAAAACGCTTGCCGCCTCCAAACTTTTGTACGGTAGTGTATAACTATGCGGAAATGAAGGTGTGAAACCAGAATGTGCCCTCACAGATGGCTAACATGAGGCCAGCTGGGACATGATGGGAAAGGAGGGATGGGGTCGCTACATTGCCGACTCCCTTTACCATGACACAAATGGGTGGAGAGGCCGTTCCTATAGATGAGCAGGAGTTCGGGTCTCTTAGCAGATGGTTTGGGCACAAGGCACAGAGATCATAGGCTAAATGACAAGAGCCTCTCTCCTGGCAATTAATCATCACCGCCTGAAGGTCGCGGCGAAGAAAGGTAGAACCGTTAAAGGGCCAGCGTCGGCATTCTCTTCCTCGTCGGCCGACGGTGAGACCCGAAATAGAATCGCCGGGGGTCAGAAGAGTCAGAACGTACCATTTGTCAAAATCGCCCACATCATTTTTCATCTTCAAATGAGAGCCTTCAAAAAACTGCCAAACACAATGGCTACTTTAATCTTATCTCTTCACAGCTCGGTCGCCCCTGTCGTCGGGCGGCTGCGGTCTCAGCTCAGGCTTCTCAGTGCAAATTTGACTTATTGGATCTTGACCCAAATGAATTGTTCTTCTCTTAATGGATTGCTTTGGACCCTCGGAAGTATCCATAATGCATGTGGAGGAGCGAGGAGACTTCCTAGGCGTAACGAGACGAGTCGGATACTTATGGGCCTGCTCGAAAACTCGAAGGTCATGTACGCCCATCTTAAATATTCAGAAGGGTACGTATGCATACTAAAAAAGGCCAAGACGGGCCTCTTTCTACATTTCTGTGTGATTTGGTGCATAAAAATGTGGTGCATAAAAAAAGAGCAACACTAAAATAGCTCAGACATTGTATAATGTATTGCAGATTGTATAAGAGCAGGTGATATTACACACACACACAAAAGCTGGGAAGTTTTCTATTGTAATGTATTTCTAATGTAATTTATCCCTGTAATCCAAGCTGAATTTTCAGCATTATTACTCCAGTCTTCAATGTCACATGATCCTCCAGAAATCATTCTGATATGCTGATTTGCTGTCCAAGAAACATGTATTATTACTATCAATGTTGAAAACAGTCGTGCTGCTTCATATTTATGTGGATTTTTTTTTGTGTGTGATTATTTGATGAAGAGAAAGTTCAAAAGAACAACATTTATTTGAAATAGAAACCTTTTTTAACATTATAATATGTCTTTACAGTCACTTTTGATCAACTGAATGCATCCTTACTGATTTCTTAAAAAAAATAATAATAATTTAAAACCTTACTTAACCCAAACTTTTGATTGGTATTTGGTAGTGTATCAATATCCAGCAGCAAAAACGGTTTTCAACATTAATAATAAGAAAGGTTTCTAGAGCATCAAATCAGAATATTAGTATGATTTCTGAAGGATCATGTGACACTGAAGACTGGACTTTTAATATTTTTTTTTTTATAAAAAACAAAACAACAAAAACATTTACCAGTAGTGTATATTGTGTGCAAGTTTTTTAAATAAAATATACTCTGGTACCTTCTTCGCAGTTCTCTCCTTTGTAGCCTGGATTACAGATGCAAGTTCCCACAATGCATGTGCCGTGTCCGCTGCAGGTTATGTCGATGCATTGGTTAGTGGGAACATCACATTCGGATCCTTTCCAACCGCTGTGACACATGCAGCGGCCTTTGAGGTACTGACCGTTCCCACTGCAAAGCACCGGACAGGACGCTGGAGGGAACACACACATGTCAAAGAGCTGCCAGCTCGGGCTGGCCTGCCGGACTCAACTCATGTCCGTGTGGAAATCAATATGAGCACTGCAGCAGAAGCTACAGTAGTAGAAGTACGTGAGACCACATCGATCCAGAAGTTTTATGTATGAACAAGGGATTTGTGAATAGCGAATGATCAGAGACTGGAATAAGAAACATTCAAACAGCAGTGAGAAAACAGAATTCATGTATGAAAAATCAATGTTGAAGTGACGGGGCACAAGGGAACCAAAATTGTTACCTTGATGTCTGGCAAAATGCCACAGTTACAACGTGACTATACTTGTTCTTCTCGTGAACCCTAATGCATACATTTTGAAGTGATATATACACCTTTCAATACTACTATATTGTATATATAGTATCTTGATGTCTTTACATTATGAAGCACTTTAAATTCAATTTACCGTGTTCATTTAATTTATTATTTATGGGAAGAAATGACGTTACAATTATCAACCTATTTAACGCAGACCCACGTAGGTCATCTTACATTGTATACAGTTGATTGATGACAAATATGAAGCATTGATTTTATAATCTCAGGGCAACACACACAGCGGTGTTTAATTTTTAAATGAATGCACGTTTTGAGCGAATCAATCGGGCAAACCAATGATTCAATGACTTACTCATTTAGACATTTACCGCCACTTATTGGCAGTTTTAGTTTCTTATCTAGAGTATTAATTTAATTACAACAAAAATATTTCATTTCTCCATACAGTATTAATAAAAAAAAACATTAAAGGTATAGTTTACCCCATTTTTTTTAATTCTGTCATCATTTACCCACCCTGTCCGTTAAAGGACAAGTTCGGTATTTTACACTTAAAGCCCTATTTACAGATCGTATCTGATGAAATAGAACGGTTAAGTTTAAAATTTGGACACATGTTCCAGTCCCGAGAATTTTGGGTTTATTTCGCTTCCCCCCCACCCCCACACAATGGTTGTCTATGGCCACTGGAAGATTCCTTCCTAAAACACATTAAACTTTCGTTTACAAAGACGTGAAACTCACCGAGTGGTCAGGGGTGTTCACTGATACGGGCCCAAAAAAAATCGCTGAAAAAGATGCATTCCAACAGGTTTTATCGTAGTGTTTGTCCACCTCCATTGACTTGTATTGAATGTGCTGTGTGAGGTACGATATTCCTCCGCCGCTTCTTCTTCTGCTTCTTCTGTGTATTCAATGAAATGCCAGCGGTTTGCTTGCAATCGGCAAAGGTGCATTATCGCCACCAACTGGTGTCTATTATTCAAGCTCTCAACGGAAGAATCTGGGTGTGACGCGTTCGGCAAAATAGGTCCACAAAAGCTAAATAAACCTAAAATTCTCGGGACAGGAGCATGTGTCCAAATTTTAATCTTAACCGTTCTATTTCATCAGATACGGTCTGTAAACAGGGCTTTAAGTGTAAAATACCGAACTTGTCCTTTAAGGCCTAAAAGTTTATTATAAATTCTATGTTGAATCAAACAAAGTAAAAAAAAAATTAAGCTACTTTTTGTAATTTCTATTTGATGCTTGTCTCATTTAACACAATAATGACTTTAAATTAATTATTGGGGATCATTTCTCAGCCAAATTTAATATGCGATTAATTCGATTAATTAATCGCCACATCGTTTAATTAATTAGATTACAAATTTTAAATCGCTTGACAACACACACACACACACACACACACACACACACACACACACACACACACACACACACACACACACACACACACACACACACACACACACACACACACACACACACACACACACACACACACACACACACACACACACACACACACTTTAATTTAACTTTTAGTACAATGATTTATTCCATGACAGTCACTTACAGTATATAGCTGAAAAACATGGCTACCATGATTATATTTGTAAGAAACAGAAAACGCATGTGTGACAGAGAAAGTGAAGCGATTGCAGGGATGAAGGACCAAAAGTAACGAACACAGAAAAGTAGGCTAATGGAGGAGTAGGTAAACAGAGATCTCACCTCTGCTGCAGTCGGGTCCTCTAAAGCCAGGGAAACAGTGGCAGTTTCCAGCCACACAGTCTCCATTTCCAAAACAGTTACTAGGACAGTCATCGATGGAGTCTGCAAGAGAATGGCATCGATGTTTGTCAGAATGCTGCTCACATTCATCAGCGCTTCACCTGCTGGATTCAGTTTATTCTCTTTCCCTAAAGAATGCGAGGGAAAGCTTCATTTCCTGTTGTACTCTAGGTTCCGTTTCAATTTTAAAGGGGTCATATGAGTCAAGATTTTCCTTGATCTTTCAAAATATGAGTTCACAATGAAAACATACTGTAACTTTCAGAACTCAAAACTCTATCCCCAGGCCAAATAATGAAACTAAGCATGAAAAACAGCTCAAAGACAGAACTGATATTAAAGTGTTGTTACTTATTTTGATTTTAGAATATAACAGAGGTTGCTAACATGGAGGTCTTTTGGAGGTGATTTTTTTTCATATGCTAAAATACGAAAAAGTGTAAACGCTTTCAAAACACATTTTGTTTGATCATCCCGATCAGTCCAACATATAAATATTGGGTCAGTTTTAGGCAGAGCTATATATTTGCCTGATCGATGGCAGAGAGGGGTGTGTTCAGCGAAATGTCAAAATGTTTGCGATTTTAATAATGTAAAAATAGTGACAAAAATCACCTTTAAGCTTGACTAATATTATAACAGAATTTGTTTTACAAAGTACATGTATGGTAGCCGATAAAAAGTGATCGTTTTGAGAAATATTCAAATCAAGTACAGGTATAACAAAAGCATGACTTCTTCCATAAATATGAGTAAACAAAGTGCAACATTTTCTGTTAGCCAGCAGGTCTAAGGTGAAGTGGAACTCGAGTGGAGCCACTTGACGAATTTACTTCAGCCTAATGAGGAACTCTGTAATTACTGTAGCTGCTTTTGTGACACGGCAATAACATTGAGCATTGCAAAAACCAACACGAGTGCATGACACGTCCAGTGACACGGCTAATGGAAACTCCATCTAACACCCTCCTTCAGTGAAGCGTGCTAATTTAAATGCGAGGAATGTCGACATGTCAATTACAAGATTTCTGACTTAAGCAGGAGTATATATAAAAGGGGTTTATTACAGATTGCGGATATATTAGACAGACTCCTGGTGTGAAGAAGTGGTGCTTGATTCTTGGTAGACATCGTCTGTTCACACCGACGGCAATCTAGAAGCATTTAGATAACGGTCTTAAGTGATCAAGGCATCACAGATTTAAAACTCATGAATATGAATTAGTGTGTTCATAAATATGCATAAAGGGTCTATATAACATATGGATACACAGATCAGGTCTGTAAAAGACTAAGTACTCCAAGTCTAAACTCACATGCAAACAATGACATTAGTAAGTTTAAAAAAATAATGTAACTAATGTAAATAATGAATTTTTTTTTTCAACATAAAACTCTTTACAGAGTGATTTGCAATCATTCTTGATGACCGATTAAAGTCCTCAAGTGGACTTTTTATTTGATAACTTCATTGCTACATCTGCCGCTGTCTGTCCCGGGATTCTGTAGCTTAGTGGATAAACACATGGATCAAACACCAAATGCTAAGCATGAATCACTTTCTGCGACTGATAACAACGGCAACGGAGGCACAGAAAAGCATTAAAGCAAACAAATGTGTGCTAGATCGTCACTTGTTATAACACACATGGGGAAAAAAGGGCATTTTTTAAAATTGGAACAACTTCCTCTGTATTAGATATATTATTCCATAAAGCGGTGGGGACAAATTTGCCCACTGTGAACTTAAATGACGACATGCAGTAAATTTACTGACGTGATAAACTTCCGTTTTTGTACTGAGGCAAATCCGCACACAATTCTGTGCAGTTAAAATCAGACGCAACCTGAATTAAACATGAAATGGCAGTGAAAAATATTCCCTCTCTAAGGAGTCACTGGTGCGCCTGTGGTTGAGCTCTCTCGACAAAGATGCTTTTGTGCCGGACAAAGGGCTGGAAATGTGAGCCCGGACACAGCCTTCCCCTTCCTCAAGAGAGTCAATCATCGCAGAGGATGCAACAGACGGGAAGCTGAACGGAGGGAAGGGGGGGGGGAGAAAAGAAGGAGAGAGGGCGGTAACTAGACTGTGCCGCAGAGAATGTTTTTGAGCGAATTTTAAAAGGCACAAGTCTCTTGATGTGAGAGGAAAAGGCTGGCAGATTGGCCATCCCCTGGTACACCCGAGCCTATCAAGACTTCGGTAGGGTGTTTGATGGCTTCCAGTCTCCATTTCTAAGCCTAGGGCACATACAGGTCCCTCAAAACCCAGTGGTGGCTATAGACGGGGGTGTATATGTGTATAGTACCCTAAAAATAAATAAGTCTATGCCATTTGTATTTACGTCAACAGATACAATTATACACAAGATGGCTTTTTCACTTCATATCTGTCAAGAAAGTCTCTACAATCTATCTCTCGCAGTGACTGTCACTCTCATGTAAAGCATTTTTGACACTACGGCTGATCTGAGTTCAGTACCGCAGTCCAGACCCGGCACTTCCCTTCAAAGCTGTCACATATAATTCCATCTTTAAGTCTGTGTCCAGCCATGAATTTGAAAAAGTGTCCAGATTTCTTCATGCTTTAAAGACTTTTATCAATGTCACACACAGGAGAACACAAGAGTATTTAACCTGTCTGGTCGTTATATTTCCTATACAAGCCCTAAAGAAAAGTGTATCATTTCCATGCTATTACTGGGTGACTGCTGGGTGGATGCTCATTGTTTCAAAACAAAAGCCTCCACCTTCAAGTCTTTATGATATACTGTTCTCAACATAGGGCTCGGGTTTCTCGTTCAAATGTAGCCTGGAAATCCAGACGCAAATCTGAAAGATTAAGGGTCTGGCATTGAGTAATGAAAATCGCCCAACTCGAGGGGCGGCACCAAGCATGCATTTGAAAATCTCACTGCACGCAATTGGATAACACTACGACCAATCAGAACAATACACGGGGTGACGCCCCATACGCTTAGCTACCAGCAGAGCTAACTGTTAGATTTGACTCTTGCCGTATCCGGTCGGCAAAACAGCAAAAACGTCCTTCTTGCAAAGGAACGATTCGAGTGGCGTCTTCTGTTTCTCTTTTAGATAAAAAGCCAAGTCTAACTCGTTCATTGTAGCGGCCAAAGCCGTTTCAAACAACTGGTGTTCATCCATAACCATCTTGCAATGTTTACTAATGACTTCGACGTCGCAGCGCTGTCGTCATCTGTTTACCAGATACACCGATGTGATTGGTGCAACTTGGCTACAAGGACATAGTTAATGAGAATCATTACTCAACGCCAGAATGACTCGCTGAGCAAATTCAAATTGTGCTCTTGCGAGAACTCTGGATTTCCAGGGTAATTCGAATGTAAGTCTATTAGGTTTGTCGGCCATTTTATAATCCACCTAAATAACGATTAAGACCAGTTTACAGTAAGTGTATAACATAAAAATGTGATGATGAAGATGTAGATCAATCACTGAAGTACTGTAGGTGTCGCTGCGCAGTTTTCCATTTCTGACACCAGCTTCTTCGCAGAGAAGAAAGAAGTCAAACAGTTTTTACATGTTTTATGTAACAGCAGTTGTTCTGGGCATGTGACCTAAAACGCAACTCTGGTTGGCCAGTTTTCTTTCCAGTGCAATAGAACTTAGAAATGTAGAGCTATAATGGCCCCATTGATAGCATGCAAACATTTGTGTTGGTCCGAACAGATTAATTAACAAACTGATTCTCAACAAACATTCACCTTGGAGTGAAACTGCGGTTTAACTCCAAGTATAAGCAAGTATATGAATGAAGTATACAGTAAGTAATGATTACACACATCCCCTTTAGTCTCTTGAACTGATCTGACATTAATTACTCCTGTTTGCTCTTGTTTACTGTTGTCCTTGGCTTCAATCTCTGATAAATATCTAATATTAGAACTGTTGTTGAAGGCCTGTCGGCTGCTCTGAAGGCCGAGGGACCAGAGCAATCAGCAAGCCACACAGCAAGAGACGCATCCTTGATAACTTTGACAACAGAAGACCACATGGCGGGGACAAATGAGACTGTGTCGCGCATGGGACGGATACCATAGCTCCGTAATGAGGAGTCATGAGAATTATGGTGAGAGAGGCAAAAAGAATTTTAAAAAAATGAAAGGAAACAAAAATAGAGATTCACAGAGAGAGAAAGAGGAAGAACAATAGAGATATTCAACTTTAGGTCCCTTATGGATCACGGCATATGTGTACTCTGAGGAAATCTGTATTGCTCGGAGGTTGCTCTTCTAGCTCCAGAGATTTCATTGAGATGTCAAGTCTATAAAATGAACGCGGATTGTATAGTATTATTACATTCGCCTTGCAAGACTGTTAAAAAAAAATGTTCATTTTGAAATCTGACTTTTGATTGCACAGTTTGAAACACTGTCAAGATAATTTCAGGAACTCTACAGATGTCATTCTGAGATCTGAGATGCAGGAGACTTAAGAATCTCCATTTGCAATACATTTAATCTCACTGCAATCTATGAGAGCCAAATAGAAATATAAAAAAATCCCTTTGCGATTTCTTTTCTATTATTCACATACATGCATAAAGGAATACTATTATGGAAGTGTGCACTACTAGTGACCAACTGTCAAAACAAAAATGTATTTTTTTAATGTCTTTTGTGTCCTGAACAGTTCCCCGTCCACGATTGGTCAAGACAAACAAAGAACCATTGGTCAGGAAGCCAAAACAAATAGTGTAATGTTTTGAAAAAGCCTCAGTGACAGTGTTTACTAAGGGTTTATTCAATGTTTCTGTACAGAAAACCGGGTGCAGTTTGAATCCTGCTGAAGGTCGCCATCTACCTGACCTACTTTCTTTCAGTCTCTCTCACCCTCTCAATCTCCTTGTTCTTCACCTCCGCTTTCACATCTCAGACATGATTCCTATTCCAGGCCCTCTTTCTCTGAAGCCCACCGTCTTGGCCCTGAACCGCAGGTGGCCAACAAACTCCCAATGGAGGTTGCATTCAAGAGCACGAACACAGTATAAACAGACCGGCTCTTTCTCTCCTCATCTTCCGCCACCCAAAACCACCATGTCATGTCTCGTATATACGAGGTATCGTATTCTGTCCTTGCTGGGGGTGATAGGGCGCAGTGCCGTCTTTCCCCCGATGAGCTTGAACTGCAGAAATGGATGTGTGGCAGACACACTCGCATCGATCGACAGGCTGGCAAACCCCTCCTCCCTGCCGTCGCAGATGGACCATGGCCCAGGAGCGTTTAATTAAAGAGCATGTGAGAACAGCTCCCAGCTGCCACCTCTACGAAAGCCGAAACCTCACGACGGCCTCGAGCTCTGCCCTCCCTCCTGACGCACTCATGCTAATCAAAGCCGCTTTCAGGATGCGGAACGGAAAGGACAAAATCAAAATCGCTTCCATCAGGCATGGCAAAGTCTTTCACAGCAAAAAAAATAAAAAATTGCACGTGAATATGATCAAATAATGACCAGTAATATGCATGGGGGAACGGAAGGGTCGTCAATCAGAAGCTTTGAATCAAGGCCACTGTGTTCTATGCAAATAGACAGCAAATGGGAAGCGGGATTCGCTGGGAGGCACTCAAAAAACTAACAAGAGTCTTACGAGCCATCAGTGAAGAACACACGCAGGCATAGAGAAGCACTGCTCATTTCCGCAATCTTTCTTATTCAAATCCACCTTGATTACTCTGTAGAGGTCTGGGCTGGCTGAGATAGCAATGCAAAAAAAGGGGAATATCAGTGATGGTAGGCAAGTAACACGGTGCAGGTGAAGATTTCTAGCAATGCCTTATTCATATTTTGTCGAATTAAAAATGTTGGATAATTTGGGCTGGGATTGTCTGTCAAAGCCATATCAGTTCTAAGATTGTTTAGGCTAATAATGACTACATGAATTGAGAACGTGGTTTCAATTTGGAAAATGGCATGTCAATGAAGAAGCACCAAAGCGTCTAAGCAAGAATAATTTTGGCGGCAATCTAAATGACGACCTTTCATTATATTGTCCATATCATGGTGACATTCGCCCTATTTGGTGGAGATTCTCAAAGTAGAGATTGTCGGTCAAAGCCATTTATGCGTTCGTTGGTTGGTTTGGCTTGCAATGGCGTGAATTGAGAACGTTGTTTGGATGCAACCTAAGTGACCACCTGTCCTTACATGTCCATTTCATGGTGGCTTTGGCCATATTTGGACGTTAACTGACAGAAATAGGAACATGAGGTCGATGATTTTACTGCCATCTCATTACAAGATCGACCCAAGAGAACATCGACGGATAAATTACTTACTGTTTTTTGACAAACAAAAGGGTCGTGTGGGTATTTGATTTCTTTCCGAATCAATATTTCTGAGGTTTACGAGGAAATCATTTTCGAAATCTGAACTACTAATGGACTACTACTTCAAATCTACACTACCAGTGGACTACTATTTCATCATAAAAAATGCAGACAACACAAATAAAATTACAATGTCAATCCCATTCCAGTGAATGGGAACTGAAAGAAAAAGAAAATCAAGAAATTAGAAACTGGGTTTACAATGGCAGGTTTGCATAACGCTGGTTTTCATTGGCAATGCCAAGTTGGAATATGTCACACGCCCAAACACGTGTTAATCAGACTTGTGTTCATCAGAAAACATGGCTATTATCACTGAATATCCATCCAAAAATTATTTTACATATTTCACATGAGAAGAAATTACCATTTGCACATTTAAACATATATATATATTGCATTATTTAAAGCAAAGTTTTATGCTCTAGGGTCGTTGCCATTTAATATCGTACTAACCGATTGCAGTTGTTAGAAAGGACACCTGCTCCGTCTCCTTCCCATCATTGTATACAGCCAAGTGCCAGATGCCCGAGTCCATGTACTGTATAAAGCCTGTATCGTGACTGGTGAGTGGCACCAGGCTCCGCTGCTGGGCTGGAAAAGGCGGACCCTCGAGACCTGGAAACCCTTGCGACAGGAGTCGACGGCCATCCAACAGCTCCACAAAGTCAAACTGGAGACAAGGAGAGACAGACAGACCACAAACAAGCATTAGGACTGACACATGAGCCTTCAGGAGCTGATAAGTCCTACACGTTGGAGCCAACAGGAGCTGGTCTCTAAGGGCAGGTTGAGACTGTGAGAACAGGACTAATGCTAGGTGTGAAGAGACAGCTGCTCACACTGTACCAATTTATGCAAATATATGTATTGAATCTCACACCTCAAACCTGTACAGTTTACCTCTAAATCATGTCATAGAAAAAAAATGTAGGAATCATATTTTTGCATAAAGCGTTTAAAAAAGATGATGGTAGAATATTTTTTTGGTGTACTGCCTTATATTTATGCTGATTTTAATATCATTGTTTATGTTTATAAGTAAATATTACAAAATAATATCAGTAATGAGAATCTCATGATAATCCTCATTTGTATTATTTTATTTAAAGTAATTATAATAATATAAATAACAGAAATAATTAAAAATAATTAAATAAAAGAACACATTTTATTTACATTACTGTTCCAAAGTTTGGGTTCGATACGATTTTAACGTTTTAGAAAGAAGTCTCTTATGCTCACCACAAAAATACAGTAAAACAATAATATTATGGACTATTAATATAATAAAACCACAGTTTTCTGTTTAAATGAATTCCTGTGATGTCAAGGCTGAATTGTGTAACAACGATCCTTCAGAAATCATTCTAATATGCTGATGTTCTGCTCAAGAAACATTTCTTATTATAATCAATGATGGAAACCATTCATTTTATTCATGATTCACTTATGAACAGAGTTATAAATAAATATTAATTTTGTGACATTATAAATGTCTTTACTATCACTTTTGATCAATTTAATGCATCATTTGTGAATAAACATTTTTATCTATACCTAAACTTTGGAACAGTAAGTGTGTAAAATATAGTTTCTCATGTCTTTCTTTTTGGTATGACATATGACCATGACATTCTTGTTTGACAGTAGTTCATAAGCCAAGTAAGAAATAAAGCCATAACATTAAGCCATTAATAGCAATTTATTTTCTCCATATCAAACACATTATTCCTTACTGTATCTACATGTGCTATAAAGGAACAGTCTTACACAATAAATCTGTTTGCAGAAAATTGAAGAGAAAAACGTAAAGGATTCCAGTGACACAATACCACTGCACTGCACATATATGAACCAAATCAATAACGAGAAGCAGAGATGCTTTGTGTTCGATACTATAATTAAGTGTCTGTTTATGTCAAAGCCTTTGAGATGAGTCTTTGAGACGATATGCAACCAAATGAAATGAAATCTTGGGGGAATATGCTACTTCTATAACCTATTGACAAATGAATATATGTAGGGGGAGACACAAATAAAATTGGAATGATTCATTTTTTATTTATTAAAAAAAGCTCTGATACCTTTTAACGGAAATAGGATAAGCGTTTGTAAGGTCGTATTGCTGTTATATCAAAACATTTAAATGAAAAGGCATAACAAACATTGTTTAAACATTGTTTTCTGACCCACCTGTGTGTGCGATGGAGGCAGGCCTCTTCTCCCGTAGATCCCCACCAAGGCATCTTTACTAAGAGACACGTTAAATTTGAGGTACATGGGGTGGTCGATGAAGACCTGCGACCTCCAGAAGATTCCAGGCGGGATCAGCTGAGCGACTTTGCGGCCCACGTCGATCTCGCCCATGTCTATGAAGCTGTCCTCCGGGAAAAAGCCATCTAGTTTACCTGTGGAAAATGAGATATATCAGTCAGCTCGACGCCTCATATATCTACCATATGGTGCGAGGAGAGGGTCAGTGTACTGGGTGAATGACCCTCTTGCAGAGTTTCCATCACATCAGGAAAAAATAGCCACACTGACCATTGACCGTAAAGCTGAACCTTCACTATACATGTACTAAAACTCATCTATCTATCTATCTATCTATCTATCTATCTATCTATCTATCTATCTATCTATCTATCTATCTATCTATCTATCTATCTATCTATCTATCTGTGTATCTATCTATCTGTGTATCTATCTATCTGTGTATCTATCTATCTGTGTATCTATCTATCTATCTATCTATCTATCTATCTATCTATCTATCTGTGTATCTGTGTATCTATCTATCTGTGTATCTATCTATCTGTGTATCTATCTATCTGTCTATCTGTCTATCTATCTATCTATCTATCTATCTATCTATCTATCTATCTATCTATCTATATATCTATCTGTGTATCTATCTATCTGTGTATCTATCTATCTGTGTATCTATCTATCTGTGTATATATCTATCTGTGTATCTGTGTATCTATCTATCTGTGTATCTATCTATCTGTGTATCTATCTATCTGTGTATCTATCTATCTGTGTATCTGTGTATCTATCTATCTGTGTATCTGTGTATCTATCTATCTGTGTATCTATCTATCTGTGTATCTATCTATCTATCTGTGTATCTATCTATCTGTGTATCTATCTATCTGTGTATCTATCTATATGTGTATCTATCTATCTGTGTATCTATCTATCTATCTATCTATCTATCTATCTATCTATCTATCTATCTATCTATCTATCTATCTATCTATCTATCTATACACACACACAAATATTTTATCAAAATGTAAAAAAAAAAAATTGTATTGCTTCGAAAATAACAACTTTTTTAAATAATTAAATTCTCATTTGTTCTCAAACCTTCAATAAACAGAACAAGTGCGATTATGGTGACAGATCGTTTCAAGTCGATGCAAGTTCATTTTGATTTGGAATCTGATTCGGCATTAAAACAAGTGATTCATCTATTTGTTTTATTTTTTGTACTTTCATTTATTTACACATCAGAATGTTTTCCGAGGCAGTGCCTCCCTCACATCCTTGGAGAAAATGCCCCTGCACCTAATGCTGATGTGCCCTCCTCATTGGACCCTGAGGAAAGAGCAACATCTGCTCACTCGGGTGGATTGGCCAATTTCCGCAGTGATGGCGACAAAAGCAGACATCCTTGCAAAGAGAGCCCAGAGGACTCGCAGGCAGCGTTCGCGTCGGGCTACACGCGCTACAGCAGATGGCAGTCTCCTCAAAAGTCAATCATTTGCAATTTGCTATATCTGGAGAGACAGGACATGCTTTCCCGTCTTCCAATTTACCACCTCCACATAACGTATTACCACATCAGTCGCAATTACACGTCTTGTGAAAATTCAGCTATGCCGCATATCGCCATTGGCCGAACTTTCGAAACTTGTTGAGGACATGACCGGGTTTTATTTCACACAAAGTCAAAGAATAAAGCAAAAAATTTAAAAGAAATTATATGTTCCAAAAACAAAAAAACAAAGCTTTAATACAAAGTTTTTAAGACCATTAGGACCAGCTGTTGTTACAATACAAAAAATAATAATCCTTTGGTCAATAAAATCAACCAATTGATAATATGTTAGTATTTCTTGTACTGCCTTTAATTTGTGATGATTTAAATGAGAACAATTTATAATAATAAAAATATTGTATTACGTCAATGGGAACTTCTCATGAGAAAGTAAAGTGGGATGGTTTTGTGTGTGTGTGAACCTTTTTAAAAAAAATAAATTAGCTTGGATCTTAAAAATTTTAGTCAAGGCTCAATGACCGAAAAGGTGGGTCCCATGGCAAAACCAGTTGAGAACCAATGTTATAAAGAATATATTTTTTATTCTTTTTGGGGTGAAACAACATTCACCCACAGATGGCCAATCACAGTGCCCAAGGAGTGAAGCTTGGTAGAGTTTGGTGAATGGAGCAAGGAGTGAAGTATGGCGAATGCATGAGTTTAAACAATGTCTCACTGGCACTTTCCAGATAACATGTTTATGGGTAATTGAACTGATGTGCAACTAGACAGTGCAACGGTCAGAAAACCTCTCTGATACGGTGTTAATTTAAGTTAATACCAGGGATGTACAGCACAGTGATGCTGGATTGATTTGCTGTGTTCCTGATGACAATGTTACTCTGACAGTCAGAATTAAAAAGCCGGGCCTATTGATTTCCCCTCAGCCGCAGATGTCACTCAAACGGAGGAACCGCCACGGCCTCCAAGTTTGTGGTTTCGCTCGCTCCCTCTCTGCCAGCTGCTAAATGAAAAAAGACGTCTTGGTGACTCATCTATATGGTAATGGTCTGATCTCCCACCTTTTGTCCGAGGCCTGTGGCAAATCAAATGGCTAAATATGGGTAGTGCTCACGGAAAGGCAAACTTTTCCTACTGTACGAACTTCGGTCTCCATGACCGTGGGGGTTAGTGTCTGCTTTCTTCCGCTGCCAGGAAAACTCTTGTCCAGTCTTGGAGATGAAAGGAATGCATGGCTTTTTGGATGGGGCAAGTTATAATCTGCCTTGAGCCCCTGGATACTCAATCCCTAAAGCTGTGCCATTCGTTCTTCCAGGAACAAATAATACCCTTCCCATTTTCCCTGCAACTTTCATTGGATTGTAATGCAGATCTCATGGCAAGCAACTGAGACTGGTCACAGCATGGAGCTGGCTGACAAATAATCCTGGATCCTTTGAAAATCCAAAATAAGACGTTATAATACTGGCCAGCGCGGAGTGAAATTAGCAGGAGATAAGTTCATGTGAATCTGGCCGGAAATTAGCTTGAAATGTTGGAATGTGTTGTCGGATATGAGATGACTGAAGGGCATGAGTTCAAACGCTTGGCCCAAAAAAAAAAAAAAAAAAAAAAGGTTTAAGGTTAATCAAGGCTGAAAGAACTTCTTATATTTTTCCAACCAGACTTGTCGAGCTGCTGCCTTTTTAACAAATCTCAAATAAGTCAACATGAAACCGCATTCACAATCCATTTATCCAAGTGAAACAGATTATAGTTTACCCCCCCCCCCCATATAAAGGTTATTGGAGTACATTTTACAAGAAAATACTTTTACTTTTATTTTTTTCATGTAATAGTTTGCAATGTCAAAATGTACTACAATTTCTAAGTGAAAATTGTTTCTTTATCCCCAGTGAGGTCAAAGAGGTCAATGCCAAAAAGCCAAATCCAAATGCAAATAACGCCAAATTAAGATACAACAATGACACATGCGCAAAACCACCTGGAACAAGCATTTGAAAAGTAAACGAAACAGTCATTTGTGATTTCATATCGACTTTAAACCATAAGATTTGGACATACCATCATCTTTGCTTCCTCGATCCGGAAACTCTAGACCCGTGTTGCCCAGAGGCGGCAAGCCCAGATCTGTGGGCAGATGAAGGCCACTCGTGTTGTCCTCAGTCAGCTGGTAAATCTGCCTCTGCATTGGCTGTAAATGCCAGTTGAGTCCGAAGAGGTGCATGGCTGCAAGAGAAAGAGCGGTGGCAGATGGTAAATTTACGTCTGTTGGAGCAGTGATTCCTGAGCATGTGCCTTGCTGTACATTAGTGTAATTAAATTAGATTCACTAAGGAATACTATAGACACTGCATCAGAAAATGAACATCCTGAAGGCTGTGGGGTAATTAAACCAAGGCTGTAAGAAAACAAATATATTTTGACTTGATTAATCTTTGGCAGAGTTTAAGAGCACCAAGAGAACCACAGCAGACAGCAGATTAATATGCAAATATGATGCCATCGCTGTTGTCGGATTTGAAGAATGGACATTCATTAATTATCAATTAAAGATAAAAGTTATATGTAATATAGCAATATGTAGGAAAACTGCATATATGGCATATACAAGTTGTGTATCCACAGTATAACGTATATACAGTATTATCTTCTGCTCACCAAGGCTGCATTTATTTGATTAAAAATACAGGTAAAAAAAGCAATAGTGTGAAATATTATTACAATTTAAAAGAACTGTTTTTATTGTAATGTGTTTTCAACTATAATTTATTCCAGTGATCAAAGCTGAATTTTCAGCTTTATTACCCCAGTTTTCAGTGTCACACGATCTTTCAGTGAAGTTTGGGGTAAGTAAAAACTATCTTCAACATTGATAATAATAAGAAACATTAATGATAATTGAGCACCGTTATTAACTGGTGTATGTTTCATGGCACTGTGTAAACAAACAATAACAAAAAAAAAAAGTTGTCCCATAAGGGCAACCCACAGACAGAAAAGTCAGAGCCCATAGGGCAACTTTTTTTTTTTCATCCCCATTAACTTGCTAATACCCCCAGTGGCTAAAGAGACAAGGAAATGATCAAGTCAGCAGGAACACAACAAGAGGTACGGATGAATGCATGAGCAGCACCAGAAGACACAGCGATATTTCACAAGGTCAACAAAAGAAGAAACCATTGGGATGAACTCTGATGGCGCAGTGAACAGGGAAGGAGGGGCCAGGCATGATGGATCACCAGGACAAGAATGGTCAGGACCAGCTTAGCCAGGCAAAACCTTGTCCTGGAAGTCTTCAGTCAGCAGATAAAATGCCAACAAAAGGCCTTTGGAGCTCTTTCTTACACAGTGGACATGGAAGTTCTAAGCACATGATGTAAATAACCAAAGAATCCAATTAAGCTTGTGAAGCTGGGCTGCATACAAATTCACACTAAGTACTTAACTGGTAATTGGAAAGTACACACTGTTGGGTATGCGGTAAAACAGTATGGCAGATTCACTAACAGGCATGGAACACTGTTTGGGTTTTTTGCAACTCAAACAATATTTTATGTTACCAAAGATTTACATACAGAGACAACTATAAGTCATTCATAGGGTTATTTCCCCAAAAGTGTAAACACTGGTTTGGAGGCGCTATAAAACATCTTTGTTTGAGCATTCAGACAAGCCTGATTTAGCAACATTGGCTCTACCATTGATTGGAAGTTAAAGGTCCTGTCCCAAATGCACCCCCTCGCGATCTTCCTCCAAGTCTACACTTTCGTGATGTGATGCCGTTTTGACTCCGGTAGAAGTCTGGCAAAAGTGAGCATCGAGGTCGTATATATGCTGCAAAGGGGGCACTCGCAGTCGCGAGCACCCTTCTGAAACCTAAAAAAAAAAAAATGGGACACCCTATGGTCATGTGGACTTCACAGACACAAGCATTTGGGTGCCATTGGATGAGATAATCTTATAATGTATCTTATAGTACTGATAATATACCTATTGGGATGCAGCCAAAATATGTAAGACAACTCGTCCCCTTGGAATTATAAGGTTCTATCTGCGTTCTGAGCAGTTTTGAGATATTGAGCTTCAAAGTTTTTGCATTACATATAGGAAAGTTTATATAGGGAACAAGTTTCTTTCAAACATGAAAATAACAGGGACCCTAAATGTATTCTAAATATACAATATCAAAATCCTCTCAAATTTGTAAATGGGGATTTTTGGAATGGGTCAAATGCAGATAGAACCTTCTAATTCTAAAAAAACACCTTTCGCTTAGAATTATAAGGTTCTATCTGCCTATAATAAAACAAATAAAACATTATTTGAACATTAAATGTAAAATTAATGTTGTAACAATGTCTCAACATGTGTTAGAAAGTCAAATTTGATCCTTCCGAATACATTTATTTCATATTTTTAGCGCTTCCATGTATTTAGGACATTTCAAATTAAGCAAGGTATGTCTAAATATTTTGTCCAGTCCAGTTAGTTGTTGGTACCAATTTGGTGGGTAATTAAACACATTATTGCAGAAATTGTTACTTTAATCTTTCTTGCGTTTATACAGAAAGCAGCTACTGTAATACATCTGAGCAGGACTTTATTCCACCTAAAGTGGGCCAGGTAAAATGGCTTCCTCTCTAGACATCAGTATATGGCTGAAATAACATGCTAACGTTTATTGTTGTAATTAAGACCCCATCAATTAAATTGTTGACTATTTGACCTTTAAGGCTTAATATTGTAAAAATTAAGACATTTTAAGACTTTAAAAACTGCAAGAAAACTTTAATTCATAAAGTTTAATAATCATTGAAAAATGATTCACCGACTATATAATCACAAAAATGTCAGACTCATTTTTAAAACACAGAACTATAATACTCTCTGTGACTAATTTTTTAAAACACAGACATACTCTCTATGACTCATTTTTGAAAACACAGACTTATAATACTCTCGATCTGCTAGTGGCATGAATTTAAACATGGAGAGCTTCTGTGCATTCGAAGTGCTGATTGGCTCACGCAGATAGAACCTTATAGAGCCAAGTTAGAGTTCGACTTTGTAGATAGAACCTTTTTGTTTTTTTAATAAAAAGTCCCAAAATGTACACAACTTAAAAAAAAACATCACATAATGTAAATAAGTTGTCACAGAATAAGAATATGTGAATAACTCAATTTTGACAAAAATGTCAGATAGAACCTTATAATTCCAAGGGGACGAACTGCTGTCGGCACCAACTATGGTGGACTATGGCAGTGTCGGAGTAGATAAAACAAATGATCTCGAGCCTCTTTCCTATGCTCCATTTGTCTCCCTACATGAGTTCCCGTTTCTCCTTCATAAGTACAGACCTGGTTTCAAATTGCACAAGTGGCTTTCTCTGCCACACTCTCTTGACAACCCGTAGTGACAATTCGGGGCTAAAATTACTTTTCCGCTCCACTCAATATTTCGGAGAGGTGACAATGTATTTGTTTTGTGAGGCAGCAAATATCTTGTCTCAATCAGGGTGAGAAAAAGGTCTAAATGAATGATTTATTCTTCTGTCAAAACATTTCTGAAAGAAACATATAGCTGGCATTATTACCAGACCTCCACTCAATCTTGATTTTTGTGTGAAAGAGCACTAAAATTATTCAGCAGATTCTTAGATTAAAGAATACCAAAACAAAAATAAGGAAAAAACTTTACAATACCACCTCAAATGAGGTGTTTACGAGACAATGCTCATAAGGCAATGCTCATAACCTATGGTCAAGCCGTTTGTAGGTATATAAAGTGCTGTGAAAAAAGGTCCGACCAGATAGAAAAATGAGACAAACTAGAACTGTATCTCAAAGAATCAGGAAATGTCTGGCACTGGACTCCATAGAAACAAAGCAATTAATCAATAATTTTTTTAGTATCACAAAAATAATTTTATGTTGTTGGGTGTTTTATTTCAAAATAAAACGGCAAAGAACATAACTAGAAATAGAACAAAGTAGTGGAGGCACTTTGTTTCTTAGAGTTGGTGGTGGGGGACTGTTTGGTACATTAATAATGAAACTAAGAGGGAAATGCCTCACTGAGTAGGGGCTGATTGGCTGGAGTGGTGTTTACAGAGGGAAAGATGTGTCTGAATTCATTTTCAAAGAAAAACAAAGAGCTTTGTCTAATTGCTTCATTGGGCCTTTGCTTGGATATCCTCTGTCCTGCTTTACATGTTGTAAAATCAATGATCCTTAAGATTCTGCAAAGATGTGCTTGCCCTAGCTTAACCAGAAGCATCAAATTGGCAGTTTTAAAAGCCCAGTGCACGGCTCACAGACTGCGGATCAAACTAGTCGTGACAAATGGAGAGTTCTGATTCGCATCCCTTTGCATGTTCGGCCATTAATTAAAGGCATATTACTTGTTAACCACCCCGCATTTACTAAACGGTGAAAATGTGGCCTGAAAAACGATGAAGCCTTTGACAGGCGTTGCCATGGCGGATGAAAGTGGCCATCCTCCAGCTTACTCAATCAATAGCCATTTGGAAAATTGCAGGGCGCGCATTTTGTTGATTGCATTCCGACAGATTTGGACCGTTCTGACGAAAGATCTGAATGTTGCCGTTACTTTTGCAAGAGAGCATTTGTGGAGGCGATAAAAAGTCGTGGCTGTCTTGAGAGACAATATAAATGCAAACGACCGGGCGCCTCCGCCCCCGTCAGTACCGCTGGAATTGACTGTGTCAAAGGGGGACAGACACGCTACGAGACAGATGGCTTGGTTTGTCATCACCAGAGATCGAGTAAGGCATTCCTCTAGCTCGCTCTCTTTTTCTGCAGCACACTGGTTGATTTGTGGCTCTGTGGGAGGAAGCGGAGAGTGCAGTTGGGCGCATGGGCAGTGGGGGTGGACAATTGAATCTAAGGCATCATGGGTCTAGGTGTCATTCCAAATGTCCAAGTAATTGCTCCTTCAAGGGGCCCATCTTCCATCTGGACCCCTTTGCTACTGTCTAGCTCTGATGTAAAATACCTCACACTTCCTGGCCACCCCCCGCTACCAAACCTCATTATGATTTATGTCCGAGCTGTCCCGGTAACTATGATTTCCAGAGTGCGTTGGAAAGAGTCCAGCTTATGAAATATGTTCCCCTGCCTAGCCCAAACTCTTCCATCATCCAAACTCACTCAGTCTCTTTCTCTCTCTCTCTCAGCTGTCACTCAGGCTCCATGAGTAGAGAGCAAAGCAGGGACAGGTGGAAGCGGTCTAAACTGGGCGTTTTTAATGAGGGTCCCGCTGGAACGGCAAGTGGAAAGACCCCACGACCTGTTGAGAGTAAAACGGCAGCCGTGCTGAAATGCAAGCGACCCTGCAATCTCTGCTTTGGCAGGCCACTTTGGCAGATTCGTGCAAGCCAATTAGGAAGCAGAGCTTGAACAAACTACTGCTTCAGTCTGAGTGGAACACAAGGCTCATTACAGTTCCACTTCTGTGTTTGAAACCTTTGCAACACATCCTGAGAAACAGACAACAACAAAAGACACCATCTATTCCACATTTACCTCCAAAAAACACTTTATCCCAGGTCAAAAAAGAGGACAGTGCTGGTATCTGTGGGAAGGGTGGTCTCAGGTTGAGAAATGCCATTTCTTGCTCATCCATCATAGAATGGACAGGGCGCATTAGCAAGCATATGGTTAATTAATTCCCCTTAGACACTTGAATGGATGAGCGTTGAACACGGCAGCTCTCAGTCCTCTCATTAGCCATCTAATTACTCTGACACCCCTCCTGCAGAGATCCTGGTGTGCAAGATCTTTAGCACTTTTTGGGCATCCATCTCATATTCGACTGAATCTTCATCATGAAACTTATCTAAAAACAGAAAGGCAGATGTGGAGGTACCAGACACCACTTTTGCAAACTAAAGTAAGATAAACAAGATGACAGGTCTGAGAAGTGCCCTTAATTTGCACACAACAAAAGTAGGAATTTGGAGTTTACATTGATTAAAACAGAAGGTTGTTGAGGGAGACTACTTCATGCAGTGAAGAGTTTGTTCTTGAAATGTGTTTTTTTTTTTAAGTTTATCTTTCAGGTATTTGTGGATTGCTTTATTCGAGCACACATGGATTTTAAGCCCTTAAAAAAAAAAAAAAAAAAATCACACGTAGGTGAAATCAATCTGCAGACAAACCAGTGAGACCTTGGAGAGCACTCTTGAGAGTTAAATTTCCCCAGTCAGGAGTGCCTCATCTTTTCACAAACTCCCAGTGGAACTTCATTTTTTTTCTATGTGCCCTCCTCTGGTCTCACTTCAAGTTCAGACTGTTGACTATAAATGAGAGGCAGTGAAATGCACATCATCAGTAAGTTAGTAGATCAAAAAGACTTAAGCCATTTTTCACTTTCACTCTGAAGCTAACAGGAATCTGTCAGGAGTGAATAATATCTACACTCCAGTCTGGCCACGGAGAACACACTTTCCAAGAATGCCTTCATAAAACAGCTTTGATTTGGCAGACAGTTAATAGTAACTTGCCAATAAGGCAATTTTTATCCACAGAGATGCTACACTAATTGTACAGAAAGTTCCCCTGGGATAACCTGGTGCAAAGTATTATGCTCTAGAAGACCGTGGTGGCTGAGCAGGACTGTGACCTAACTTCCCAGTTAGAAAGTAATTCATATTTAGGTCAAAAAAGTCTCTTCAGTATAATTTAGGCTACCACAAGCCAAAATGTTGCAGTGACACAACCGCACAACCTCTATAAGACCTATAAACACCACCAGTACTTTCAACCCCAGAAAAAACAATCCAATTCCCTGGGTTGACATGACATGTAATACAAAAATATACTTTGATGAGGGTAGAACTGAAAATACATCTAGCTGGTTGTTATTCTGGAGAAAAAAGGGACTGAAAACAAAAGATTGTCACTTCAAAGTCAATAGACAGTTAGAGTGAGTGTCTTGTGGCTATGAGAGAGGTTGCATGTTGGGTGGTAAAATGAGGGCCCAGCGAGCTAAGAAATGAACACAGAGGGAAGCTGATGACCTTCAGATGCCGAGGACATAATGACCTTCTTAATGAGCATGCCACCACTGAGAAAATGGCACACGAATCCCAATTTTGCGATCTCACTCCTTTCAAGGAAGCAGTTCTTGCAAACTACACAGAAAAGGAATAGGGGGGAAATAGCAAAACTATGTAGCAAGTCAAAAACATCTGTCAGGAGGTTTAATTGGGTTCATTAGACAACACAGCTAGAGTTACCAATTACAGGCCTACATAATTAATTGCACTTGAAATTAAATATATTTTCTCATCAGCTTTTAATTAAATGTGACCCCTTGTTGTTGATTGAATCCCAGATTCTCAGGGTGAGCTACGGTTTCATGCGTGTTTACCTGAGGTGCACAGGGAGATGAGCTTGATTTTGGAAGAGGGTTAGGATGGGGTGGGGTGTCTGTAATTACATGAAGTGATTAAGACACATCGGCTTGGTGGGCTTCGCAGGGCTCCTAACAAGGTCAGAGCTTAACTAGCCCTCCAGCTAACTCGGAGAACAACTTAATTAAGCTCAGTGCTTAGGCCTTTAATGTAGACAATAGTATCTAGTTTTGCTCCAAAAACATAGTGAGCTTGTTCCTATAGGCCGTTGCCTTTTTAGACAGTCTTTTCAAGGATAGCTCTAGTTAGCATGACACATTTTTTCCAATGCATTCTACCTCAACACTGGGCATAATGAGGCATCTTTGAAAAAAGCATTGCTGTCTACTGTTTGGTGGTTTTCGCGCCTAAATCACGACTATGATGCCTTCTAGGTAGGCAGCATACTAGTTTTTGGAATACGGATCTCTTTCAAAACATTGCCACACTGTATGCTACCTACATGCTACCGTCTAAGGCAGAATCCACACGATTCCTAAAAGTGATTTAAAACATTTTACGTAAAGCAGCTACTAAGGTCAGTCACTCCACACCACATAAATAGTGTACATCAAACAAAGCACACATGATTACCTTAAAATGCTTCAAAGGTAGGCTGGTCATTAGCGTTTTGAACAAAGCTGAGCAATTAGCATTATCAGCTAACAGAATTTTAATTTAGGTTCCAAATCAATGTAGAGAATCACAGGGTAGCAATTAAGTTTTTTTTTTTTTTCAGGCAAAAATAGATGAATGGATGGATGGTTAGAGCTCATTTTAGTTCTGTTGCAATGCATATTTATTCTCAGTGCCTAAGCTGTGGAAAGCTGTTTATCTTTAATAATGAAAACACATCTGTGAAATCTCCATTTGGATGCACCTTGTGCAAATGACTTGCACTCAATATTTTCAACTTCAAAAAGTATTATTTCATTTTGCGAGCTCTGTGTTAGATTACACAGAACAATTTACATTCTAAGCAGACACGCATTATGCAAACACATTTCAGGCTGTCCTCTAAAAGATATTGGGTTATACAAAACATTTTTGTTATTATTGATTTACTCTCGAAGGAATGGACACACATTATTTGGAAGTGCTATAGCAAGCTCTTATCTTCTCACATGTATGTCAGATATTCCACTTCTTTCATGGAATAATACGAAACGCATAACAGAATTGTTAGCAGACACCTAGTAACAGTCTGCATCACAGTAAAGCTCAGGTATGTTTATTGTCTATATTCAGACTAATATGGTGCAGAACTAATATAGCTGTACATACAATGCATCACAGAGAGTTACTGATTTATGTAGCCCCTGTTAAACTACAGAAATGTTAACCACGCAGGAAAAATCAAATCAAACTGTTGCTATGGCTCAATCATATCTCACTTTATCTGTTGTCCATTATTGATTTGGTTCACTGACCAAGCTGAATACAGTTGGGGGACATTGAAATTTCCTAACAATGTGAGAGATCAATAATGTTCACTGTAATCTGCTGGAGCTGAGCTTTCAAATGATTGAAAAGTGAATCACATACAGCATCTTTATATGCGTCACTACTCTGTCACAAGGCGGAAACAGATCAAATTCAACACAAAAGTCATATCAATCTCTTTCAGTGAGGAGATGTACTGATTACCATCAGCAGCTTGGATTCAGAGAAGAAGCGCTTAAATGACAAAAGATTGCTTCAGCCTTTAGAGCAACAGTATACCAAGTATATATATATCGAGTATAACAGTTTGCTGACCACCAAGTTGGTTTACACTTCTCAGGATTTGTCATTTTTTTTCATTTCGTGTCCTGTCAGCTGGTTATCCTGGCAGACCAGGTAAACCAGCTAAGAGTAGCAAACCCCCTTCAAGCTTTTGGTTTTAACCCTTAAAAGCATGAATGTGAATGAATGCCAATCATTATTACATATTCGGGTTTTAAGCGACCCGGATCTATATCTAACATGGATGGATCTCTACCTGTCGCAATAATATAAAACTCTCAGAATAATAAAAATAAAGAATATTTTGTTACCTTCAGTTTGAGCAGTTTGAGTTTTATACCATCATCGCTGTCCTCATCAGAGTTCATTTCCCTGTACATTTAGCATATTCGCGATCTCAAACATATTCTCAAAAATATCATTTTCAACGTCTTCATAATCAATATTTTGATCGTTGACAACTTGTTCACCAAATCCACCATCAAGTGACAGTGACGCTAATATATGATTGCGTTCATTACTTGCCCTGCAGTATTTCGCTGAGCCATATCAAGTTTTGCTGATGATATTCTCTTGTTTTCTGCCTGCGGTAACTATGAGTGAAACGTCACTTCATAATCGTATGCGTTTAAGGGTTAAAGATTAAAAAAAGAAACCCATAAGCCATCTTTTTTATCGGTCACGTCTTTAACTCAGTTTTAAGGGTGGATGAGGATGCAGAACGGTGAACTTACCAATAAAGTAGGCTAAGAGGAACACCAGGGTGACGGAGATGAGGATGGCACTGAGGGCAGCACATTTCCAGTTGCAGTGCTTATAGGGTTTCTTCAAGCTGAAGGCAGGCCGTGAGAAGGTGTTCCGTGGCAGGGGCCGGGGTGGAGGCGAGTATACTGTGCTGGACGTCAAAGGGTAGCCGGGAGAAGTTGTGCAGTACAACGGTGAGGTCCCGCCAGGCTTGAACAGAAAGTGTCTGCAGAGACGCAGAAAATACTGTTGCTTATGTTCAAAAAAACATGGGCCGTTGGAGAGCACTGTGTGATAAGTGTTTTCTCATCATGTTAAACAGTATCTGTGGAGTGTGTAGGCTTGTGTTCCCGCACTGGTCAGTACTGCTGTCGCTAAGCACTTTTCCAAGCTGTTGCCATAGCCACCTCTAAGTGCTGGCTGGCAACGAGACGCACGGTGCCCCGTGGGGTGCGTTATATCGAAATTTTGAATCAATATCAAATTTAATTTACAGCCCGAGTGACCACAGTGGACTCTTGTTAATACAAGCCCTCGTAGTGACTTCTAATTCACCTTAAGGGTGCGTGTGTCAAGAAGCTGTGGGATATTGCAGGATGTACATTATCAGGACAGCTTATTCACTGTGGCCAGTTCTCTTGAAATGAGATGCTACTGTAGCTCAAAAAAGCTTAGTTAGTTAGCAGGTGTTGTAATCTATGGTGAAGTCACTGACTTGGAAAACTGCTGTCAAGCTGTACTGACCGGATGAGGGGAAACTCAGAAACAAACCACATTAGCCTAATGAGGTACAAGAACAGACTTACAATAACTCGTAAGCCTAGAGCACACTACAAGACAGAAGCTTGTTCAGCTGGCTAGTCCGCGACCAAAAGGCAAAGGCAGTAGCCTCTTAGCATGTCTCACTGAAATGATTCAGAGTCTATGCAATTGTGAGAGACATTCCAATATGCTCTGATATCCTATCCCGATACTGTCCCCTACTCTCATCCCTATATTTATTTCCTGTCTCTCTTTCTCTGATCTGTCCAATTAAAGACTAGCATTAAAGGGATAGCATCATCATTTACTCACCCTCAAGTTGATGTGCACTATTGACTTCCATCTGTTTTTTTGTGTGTTTTTTTTACTTCATACCAATGAAGTCAATGGGGCCCATCAACTGTTTGGTTACCCATATTCCTCAAAATATCTTCTTTTGTGTTCAACATTCATACAGGTTTGGAACAACTTGAGGGTGAGTCAATTAGCACAATTTTCATTTTTGGGTGAACCAACCCTTTAAGTTTGTTCCTTAAATGTCACAAACATGAGAGAGAGAAAAAACTGATGCTATAAAATGATGAGACTCTCTAAGAATAAATTGCACGCACTGATTAAAAGGATAGTTCACTCAAAATTATAATTCTACCACAATTGTTCCATCTCATGCCATGACAAACCTGTATGACTTCTATCAAGGTAGCAGGTTTCTGTCTTGTAATGTGCACTTGGCTTTATGAACAATTTATTACCAAAGAATGCTAATGCATTCAGGGTTAATTAGAAGAGTTGTTAGTTTGGTGTGCAAAAATAAATGTTTAAAAAAAACATGCAATTCATACAGTAAGTGATGAAAAATGTTAGAGCGTGTTACAAATTGCACTATGTAATGAGAAACAAGTGTGCACAGGTACCACTATGCAGCATGGCAAAGCAGATTCCGGCAGCCGCGGTCAGATCATGCAACATACCCATCAGTGTAAGCGCCGTCGCGGCGAGCTGTGGCCAGTATGTCCATCTCTATAAAGTTGTCCTGTAAAGTCTCAAGGAATGTCTGCTTTGCTATGTTTCTACACACAGGTGGAGAGATGGACAGATGGAACGAGAGTGAGACATGCGTGCAAGAGGGAGACACAGATGTGCAAACACAAAAAATGCGATCACCCGGCGAATTTGTGTAAATGGACAAGAGTGGAGATGCCGACGAGGACAAACAAACCCCATTTTCCAAAGACAGGGTGCTGGTGCCGGATACAGAGCCCAATTTGGAACCGTTTCACGTTTTTCAACGGCAGGAAAAACGGTGTTCAGGGACAGAAAAAACCCTCTCTATTTTAAACCTACTGAACTCAAAATATTAACCATAACATCAGAAAATAGAGGGCGGGAAAATCTCCTCATCAAGTAATGTTTTTAAAACAACAACTCCTCAGTCTAGCAAGACTGATGTTAAACTAAACTAGATCAAACAAAAGCTTACCGTTCTCATTTACAAAGCTGTTTATACTGGAAACGCCCACAGCGATGTGTATTTAATTAAACAACAGTTAGTTCTCAACCTTGAATCTAGCTGGCGGAGGTCCAAGTGTGCTGATGTTTTGTATACCACCACAAAAGGTATCTCCCAGCTTGTGGGAAAACGGCTTTGAATGTTAAAATGTTTTGGACACTTGCAAGACTCATTAAAAATGCTAAGAGCTATGGTTTAAGAAACGCAGCAAGTTATGAAAACATTCGTCCCTCCAGCCAGTTGAAATGTGGGGACGGTTCTGAAAGAGGTCCGCAGGTTCCCTAGCCGGGCACCAGCACCATTTCGGAGAACGTGGGGAAACAGAGACATCCTTATGGAACTGAAGTGCGGTGTGGGGTTTTTATCCCCGTGAAACCTGGTACGCCCCACCCGAGAGCGCTCACGTTCTTTTACTGCACATGTACCTTGTGTTGTACGACCCATGCCCCTCTCTGCAAGCGTCCTGTTCTTCTCTGATAAACATTAGAGTATTCTGGCTCCTTTATGATTGTGGTTAGAAGAAAACAAGGCATTACTTTTCCATTCACTTCTTCCCGTTCTTTGTGTTTCAGGGGCTGACACAACACTTTTTTAGAAGAATCACACATTATACTGACAGAATTCCCAAGTGGTAAGGCTAAATCCTGCTTTAAGATGTGACTTTTTTTCTTTAAAAATATAAATGGTTTCATAAAGCAGAGGTTTATTAACATTCAGAGAGGAACTCTGGTTGCATTCAGTGAAGCATGTCTGCTGTAGCTCCGTTCCCCCTGAGATGGCTGTTCCATAAGGGAAGACTGAGATAATGCGATGGAGAAATGAACCGTCAACATGCACTGGGCAGGCGCAACACCTTCAATTCAACAAGAGAAAATGCTTGTTTTCTTTTCTTCGTGGCTGTTCCAGACTGCCTGCTCGCTCTGCTGATTGTCTTTGGCCGGCTTATGTACATTTGTTTCGTTTGTTTTGGGCATTGGGAGACAAATTAAAGTTTTAAACGAAGGCGAGAGGGCCCCAGAGGACAGTTTGGAGGAGTCAGAGAAGAATACAAAAAAAGCAGCCAATAAGAGAATGGCATTGCCTGGCTCTCGTCCAATGGGAGGGCTCGGTAAGCCTACATATCCAGGGACTCATCCGACCCATTCCAGCCCGCTGTACAAAAGTCGTGAGGGGAACCATTACAAAGCCATTAGCTAAAGCCTAAATGACAGGCCATCTTTCAGTGCCCTTGTGGATATTGCTAATGGATATTCCAATTTCATCAGAGGGTTTCGGATAATTGATCGGTCTTTCTTTCTTTTTTTTAGATAGGAGGAAAGGGATGGAGGGTGATGTCACTGATTTACTCGGTTTCCGGCACTCTCCTCATGCCGCATGTCGGCTGGTGTGACCATCTGTTTCCCTTTCCCATGGGAATACCTGGTCCAGATTAAAGTTTGGGGAAATCCATGATGCTTAATCAGTCATTATGTTGCTAACTGTCCCTCCGCAAATTCAAATTAACGTTAATTTTCCTGTTGAGTGGACCGTTCAGACTCATGCCGGTCACAAACACATCAAGAGGACAAAGAAACAGAGTTTCCAGGCAAATGTCCTAGTGCTTAACCTTATTATTAAACAATATAATGTGTAAGATACTTTCATTTTGGCTTGGAACTGTGGAGCAGAGGTTACGGTGTGTGGCTCCAAATATGTTAAGATGAGTGCTTATGTGGGTGATTCGGGTTCAAGTCTGGCTTGCAACATTTCTTGATCTTAACGCCCCCATCATTTCCTGCCACTCTATTATAACTATCTAACTAAATCTCACAAAAGATAGGTCTGAATTATATTTCACTATAAAATAAATGTGCAACAAGTTGATTTTAGGATCAATTAGGGAAAATTCTTGTTAATTATTGAGAAAATAAAATAATTTTCATTGCTATAATACAGTAATAACCCTGTACAGACACAATCTTGCTTTCTTTTTAATTAAATTGAACACAAATATATATAGTACAACCATCTAGTATAGTATATTGCAAAGATGTATACTTATGTATAAATGTATACATCTTTCAAATGCATATTATCTAATTATATAAACACCAAAATGCTGAAAAAAATATTTACTGTATATATTTATTTTTAACATATCTTTTCAGCATTTTTGATTCCGTAATGACATATGTTTTTTGTGAGATTTGTGAGATTTTGTGAGACTACCGTACTTTAATTTTACATTCCATCAGTAAATCATAACGACTTTGAGATCCGAGACCCGTGATGCACAGATGCTCTTAGCACAAATATATCATATAAACTTATATTTATTTCAGCTACTACAAAACTTTTAAGACATTTGAATTGTTGGCTGGGTTGAGCAGAGCAGAGCAGGAGGTGGAGGTAATCTGAGTATCAGTATGTATCATTTCTCTTCAGGCTGGCCTGACAGCGCTGATTTGCCTCCGCCATGCATGAGGAGCAGCCTGAGCAATGCAAACAGACATCTGAGAGGTTCTTGACTGATCTCCTCCACACAAGTGCCTCAGATAGAGGCAAACAGAGCAAGGGCTGATGGGAGATAAATATGGAGAGCCGAGTTTGTAACAAAGCCCCTTCAGAACCTTGAGAGAAATCGCCATCCATCTATTGCATTTTGGGCTTGAGATATTAGATCAGAAACATTGTCCGGAAAGCCCAGGAAAACAATACTTTTCTCTTGTTGTATATTTACTCACGTTTTGAATGCATTTCGGCCAAATACAGGAATTTGCATAAAAACTGAGTCGCATGAAACTTCCATATGATAGACCGTAAATTCGGCTATACACTTGAGGTCATTCCTACTATCAGCATATTTATACTGTATTTGTATTAACAAATAGAAGAATAAAGAAGGAAAACTGGCAATTTATTAAGAAATGCACCAGGTACTTCAATGTTTTCCTTATCGAATTAAAATGTTTCAAACAAAAGATGTTTTAATGAAAATTTTGTTTTATTACCAATTACAATCAACTTAGTCTTTTGTAAAATCCCTTTAACTGCCTGTCCCTTGAATGTCAACATCCTCCAGGAAGTGACATAATTTGGCGGGAAAACAAACACCAATAAGTATTATCAATAGATTTGGTGAATTTATGTTTGTGGTATGAAGTTTGCTGTGAAGTTTTGTGGTATGAATTGGTTTGTCTTCCCATCCAGTCAAAATATCAGAAAACGTTATAAAAATATGTCAAAAGACACAAAAAATATCTTCATGTTCACAACTCATGTAAGTTAAATGGCTAACATAGCTCTTTATTTCCAATATTTTAGGTTACATTTTGTTAATCGTCTCCCTATCAAGATACAATTTATGTGCTTAAGATTGACCAGAAGATGTTTTTGAAAGTCAGTTATACCGTTATACTGAATGACACCACATATGTATGCGTAAAAAGCTACTGCATAACAGCAGGAATGACCCATTCAACTATATTGTGCATCAAGTGGAGATAAAAGGCTACATAAAGTCTCATTACCTATTAACAGTGTAGTTGATCTTTTAAGCAGATATGAATGGCATAATAAACGCTTCATGCAGCCAGCATATGCATGCCTTACGATGCATTATAAACGCCTAACGTTGTCACTCAACATCACAAAGCTATTTGATTAGCCGTTTTATCACGAGAGCAGCACAGCCCCAAATGTACCTGGTCTCTAGAGGAACGTTGCTGTTGAGAAGCCAGTTGTCCTGGGCACTGCCTGAGTCCTGGGCACTTGTAGGCCCCTCATTGGGAGCCGAGCTGTCGGTGGGTGCCGGGCTCGGGTTACTGCGCTGGGTATAGTTGCTGTGGCTCAGAGAGCCAATGGAGGCGGTGTGGTGCTGACTGGGGGAATGGGAGTGTGACAGGGGCAGCGGTGGCGTCCGCAACCGGGAGTGGTTCTGGAACGAGCCCTCTGAAAGAGAGAAACGGCACTATCAGCAATTAAACTAATTAGATTACTGCAGTGTTCATTAGCATGGGGTGTACAGAGATTCATCGGTAAGACTTTTCTGATACTGCACAAGTAAACAACTCGATTTTCAAAGAGAAGTCAATGATTAGAAGTTGCCTTAAAAAGAGACACCTAGCTTAAACGTTGCATCTAAACAGAGCGCTGGCTTCTAGCAGCTGGAATCCCGCAAACACTCATCAGGCAATATGCTGCAGACAATCTGTCATTATCAAGTAGACTGAATTACCCTCGTCAACCTGTTTGAAATTCACGCCATGATCAACTGCAGCTTGTGCGGTTGGACTTGACAAGACAGCTTCAGCTTCCGACAACGCTTTTGTCAACTAAAGCCACTTTGCGTCATGGGAGACGGGGGCTATCAGACATGAGATTGTGAGCATCAGATTGTGGCAATCCAGACGCAGATAAAGACCCTTGTGTCCTTGTGCGCTCCACAGCCATTCATTTCCATATCTGCTAAACCATTCATCAATCAATAAACTAGCGCCTCATTGCGCTAAGAACCCTTACTTAACAAGAACAAAGCATTTCCATTTCACACCTGTCGGCGACACTCAACGGCCTCTTTACTGAGAACTAAAACTGTTGCTAAAGGTGAGACTAGTACGCTAAAGAGGTTTTATTTACATTTAAAACTTTACATTCATTCGCTAAAAGGTATAGCAAATGTTCTTACCGTTTCATTTGTTAAAGCTTTGCAGTAAATATGCTTTATTTACATTTAAGAACATTACTTTAAATCGTTGAAGGTATAACTAATGTAATAAATACATTTTATTTACATTTAAGAACAATGTTACCTTAATTTGCTAAAGGTATAGCAAATGCGCTAAATGTTTTATTTACATATAAAAACAACTTTACTTTCATTTGTTAAAGATATAGCTAATGCGCTAATTAAGTTTTATTTACATTTAAGAACAACTTAACCTTAATTCGCTAAAGGTATAGCTAATGCACTAAAGATGTTTTAATTAGAGTAAGCACAACTTTACCATCATTCTCTATAGGTATAGCTAATACGCTAAGGATACAGCTAATAAGAAATATGTTTTATTTACATTTATGAAGAACTTTACCTTCAAATGCTTACACAAAACTGGTGTCCAACAAATATGTAAATGTAGGCTATTTGCAACTGTATTTTAGTAGGCTATCTGACAGATATTAAATGAATAAATAGGCCAGACATGTTATTGCAAAAAAACTGTTATTGCAAAAATAGATTTCACAAGACAAACAGACATGAATTATGCACAATAATGGGGCATCCCTCACAGAGGGTTATCTGAAGTCCGACAGTAATTGTCTTTTGTTACAAAAGCAGAGTGTTGATGGCTGAGGCTGCAATGCATTTAACTAGATAAAGCCAGAGACCGAACTTGTCAGAAACTGTCAACACAATCTCTAGAAGTTCAATCTGTAAATTAATTCTTTCTAAAGTACCGTCACCAAGAATAAAGATAAAAAAAGAAAGAAAAAGAAAAATCAATCATCAGATGGTGGACAATAGTCAAACATCCTAACCTTTACGGATATTTTCCTTACACCTTAGACCTCATTGGGTCTCATGCTGGTTTAACCACGGAACTGTAAAATAATGCAAATATTCACATTTTAACGAATTTGCTTCACTATTTTTAAATAAAGAATACAAAATTTAAGATTATGCCAAACTACGTAATAAGTTTAAAAAGGTTTTCATGAGCCTTTTCATTATGTTACCAGGACAGCCACACATTTGTGCACCCCCTAAAAATATATACATTTAAAACTAAAAATATTAATCACAAAAGAGGTGTATATACAAGACAAGTATTGTATGTTTGAAGTGCAATTTAAATGATAATTTTATTTTTGAAACATTAACAGAAAAATCTGTCTAGCATGAGAACGCTTTTGTTGTCGCTCGCCTGAACTGACCTTCATAAGCAAACTTCACTAACTACTATTGCACAAACACAGCAACACGGACAACAATGCACGGCATTGAGCGCCAAGTCATGAGCAACCCTGAATCATTCCTTTCTTTTGAATACAGCAAAAGTTGCATGCTTCGAAGGTCTTACCGCAGTTTCACACACCAAGCGACACAGTATGTTCTCTGTCGGAGGCATGTCACCGGGGTGAAAGAACGCTAGTTCTCACATCTCTCATATGACTAAATGAGTGCTTTGCACCATGTGGTGAGTGCACATTTCTACTGAAGATCATTATGGGATGCGTCACTGACAGGGACCCCTTTACTTTTTTCATTCCCTTTCATTTTTTGGGCACAGGGCCGGATCGTTTGTCAGAGCCAGTGACAGATGGGCCCGTACCAAGCCGCATTCCCACAATCCTACGCTACCAATTACTCAGAGCTCTGTTGCGTCTCTGAGCCAAGCTGATGATGGCCCCGATGAAACCGGATCAAAACAGACGGAGAGCTGGAAGGGAGGAAAACCATTTCCTCAGCACTATGAAGGGACGCAACATGCGGGAGTATTACAGCTACGAGAGTGATGCAATTCAATGAAGGTTAATGACAACAAGACTTGATTTATCATATTGCTTGTCTGTCGACACTTCAAAGGAAAAAGTGCTTGAATTAGATTATTTTTTCTCTCTTATCGCAATTCAGCATGCAGTAAAAGTAAGTCATTCATAGGTTGACGTCCTAATGATTATAAAAACTGTGGCTCTTAATAACGTGGCATTGAACTGAAATACAAAATAAATTATAAACAGGCCCTCAGGTAAGAACAACAACAACAACAGCATAAAAACACCATTATGCATGTAATGAATGCTACAAATAGTAATAGACTACAACAAGTTCAGGCTATGCATCACCCAATTCTAAACACTTCAAAAAACACGTCTAAGCTTTTTGCGTTGTGTTTTCGGAATAAGTTTGACTCAACGCAGGGTTTCTATTCCCCAAGCAGCGGCCAGTAAACAGAAATGCTGATGCAGCGTTCAAGGGTTGGAGCTTTATATCCATTGAGAAGCACAGAAGGTAAGGCTCATTCGAGTCCTTGAGACAATGAGCATAATACGAAGAGAAGTAATGATTCAGCAGGAGCAATTCAGAGCAGTCCAGAAGGACCTGTGCGAGTGGAAGGTCTTTGATCGATCTTGTGTGCACAACTCTGTTCAAGAGCAAAAAAAAGTTTGTTTTGCCAAAGAAAAGACGAGGCAAAGAAAAAGGTCATTGCGTTCAAATGGCCTCCAGAAAAGGAGACAAAAATATTTTAATATCATATTTCAACACAAAATCTAAAGAAAGGAATAAAAAAAAAGTCCTTACAGAAATTAAGTATGTTTTAAGACTTTTAGCATTTTCAGCAATACAAAAACATAATTCATAAAAAATAAATACATCTATATATACATATGTAGGGTGGTTAATTTTCAGGGGGTAAAATCACAATACAAACAAAATTGCATTATACATTTTCTTTAAACAAAATATATCTTTTATCAAAATAATGGACATGTTTTTTGTGATACTCTTGAGATTAAGAATATAATAGGCACCTAATTACTCTAGATGACACTTTGCTGGATGTAAAATTGCTTTATGATTACAAGACAGCAAATGAATAAAATAGCAATTACAAAGGGAGACAAGCAGTTCTCTGTGGAAATCCCATGGCATATTTATGTAGATTAATACCGTGTTTTAAATGGGGGAGGGGGGTGTACTCAAAAGAGGTGCAAGAACTTTACTAAAACGTGTTAAAAAGCTAATTTGATCTGTGAGGATGTACTTGATGAGTTTGACTCCGTTTAACAACTGATCACAGTCCAGAAATATTTCAAAAGCTCTTCTCTCAAGCTCAATATTTAAAGGCGTCAAAAGCCCATTAAAGTTGTCTGAAGTCAATCTCCAAGGAAAATTGGGTTGCTCCAGTCAGCAGTGTTAGTTAATCAACGAGTGATACTAAAACATCAAACCCTGGAGCAGAATTGGTTTGTGTTTATGAATAATTGATAAGAAATGAGGTCATTCAAACATATAAGAATTACAAAATGGACAGACAGACAGACAGACAGACAGACAGACAGACAGACAGACAGACAGACAGACAGACAGATAGATGACAGACAGACAGATAGATAGATAGATAGATAGATAGATAGATAGATAGATAGATAGATAGATAGATAGATAGACAGATGACAGACAGACAGATAGATAGATAGATAAACAGACAGACAGACACACAGACAGACAGACAGACGGGATAGACAGACAGACAGACAGACAGATAGATAGACAGACAGACAGACGAATAGACAGATATATTCCTCCATTTGGAAAAGTTTAGAAAGTTTATAGGCCGAGAACAGTCTATTTTCGTTTATAGTTACGAAATGACAGTCTCACTCGGTTTCTCACTCACTCATTCTCACTGAGAGTGAGAACTCGTATGTTGTGCCTTAGACACCTGATCAAATGTGCAAGGTGTTAGACTGGCTGAAGAATAAATAAAGATCCCTCCACAAGACAAACAGAACATTAAACTGCATCCACAGCTAAAAATTACCATAGATCGCGGAGCATCCGTCTCTCCTGCTAGGTTCGTCTTCTTGTTGCAAGTGTCTGGATACGGGTGGTGGATACTGTTTTCCGAACAGCGCGAAGAGCCGACAGCCACCCTGAGTGTTAATGGAAGGTTGTGTGTCTGTGGTTTTCGCACTTTTTCCTCCATTCAATCATCAGTTAAGGTGTTGTTCTTAACCATTAGGCAAGACAGATGCACGTGGGAATACACACCGTCTTCACTGGTCTCGTGTGAAGGCTAGCAGATATAGCTTACGGCGCTCTGAATCAGTCATGCCCTCAAACTCATCAAGTGTGAGTAACTGACGGCCTCGCTGACATCTTCACAGCTATACTTAAGAAATACGAAAATATCTCTCACTGCATGTTGATTCGAAAATCATGTGGAATCAAAAGCAAATGTGCCGTTTTTCATTAAATGTGTCATTTTTTTTGTGTCCCCTTGGGTCCTGAAGACATATTTGACGTTGAAACGTGCAGATGGCTCTGTCTGACACTTTGTTGTCTCCATGGTAACCTCACAATGGATTATCTAAATAAAGTGATGATTCATGAGCATCCAGTGTACATTCACAAAAGGTGACAATGCATTAGGAAAACAGCTGGCTGGTTGCAAGTTGAAACATGGACTGCGGTTGCATGCTGGGTGTCTAGCTGAACGCAACATATAAATAACTGTTCTCATTAAAAATAATTGCAGGTGAAACTCGCGAGAACGGAGGGTAGGGAAAAAAAGCTTGTCCCCGCTGCCCTCTGCAGCCACGCCATGTGTTGCTTATTAAATCACTCTTTCCCTGTCCGCTGTGATCTCTCAGAGTGTCTCCCGTGGATATATGTTCCGGTGCGACCCCCTAAACCCCATTCGCTCCCCTAGCACTGGCAATGGGAAGGGATGATTAAATAAGTTCTGACGAAACCCAACTGATCTAAATGCATAGCTGCACAGTGACCCCACTGCTTAATTTCCACCTGCTCATTCCTGTCTGGTCAACTGCAAAGGCATGTTGTGCGAGCCCTTACATAGGAAGATCCATACACTATTAGCGGCCCACTGTGGCCCAAACCCCATGCTGCTCGCTGTAAAAAGATGCTAATACAAGGGGGCCTCTGTAGTGAAGAACAGGGGCTCAGCAGGGAGCCCGTGGCCCAATAGCCATCTCTCCAGGAACAGGACCCTGAGAGAAAGCCAGGGGCCATGGAGCAACACATGCTCAATAAAAAAGACCGCAAGCTTCAACGGGTCTGTCCCATCAAGCTAACAGGACCTAGCGGGCATAGAGATCTTTTACTCTTTCTTTTCTACGTTCTCCAGCTTGCTTAATCTCAGCCTCTTTAAATACAAAAAGACATTTGGTTCATGAACTATAGTTTAGGGAATTTCTGCAACAAAGATAGATGAATGGAAAAATACAATACAGCGGAGAGCCCTTTGGTCGATAGAATGCAACAGATGCATTTTTTAGTTGTTAATATAGAATCACTCTGGGAAGAGTGAAATTGCCTCAGCCTGAAAACTCCGTCTCTGGTTGATAGCTATAAGCAGAGATGAATTTTGGGAAGTGCAGAGATTTCCCAGCGGTAGAATTTGTGCGTTTAACTCAGCCACTGTGGCCAGATTTTTTTGCTTTATGTTGTGTTTAAACACTTGGGACTCGATATTTCAAGTGCTAACCACCTCTGTATCCGTGATTCGATCCTTTAGCTCTTTGCAGATGTAAGGTTTGGCCATCACTTGTTTTTACGTGTAATTCCTCCTCGATTGCTGGAAAAGCATACCAAATTCCTCTGAAAACACACTCTGTGTTCGAATCCACGGCTCGAATCCCTGAGCTAAGCCTTTTCAGCTTTAGTCTCAGCACTGGATCACATTTCTGGAACTACAGAATAACTTGTGTTTCTAAAGACACACGAAATCATATCGACACCGGCAACATGAATCTGGGCCTATAAACTCCCTTATCGGTTTACACGATAAGCTTACCCTGTCCATGCCCTTTCTCTCTCCAGAATTTGACAAATCTGTAATGCTGAGCTGAGCCGGGCTGCAGAACAGGGCTCTGTCACAAAAAAAAAAAAAGTTTTAATATGCTCCCTTAATATCCTGACAAGGCGAAGAAATGAGAACGGGAGGTATTAGCTCATGTCATCGTCAACCCTAAAAACATTTCAAAATATTACAGGCTCAAACCCACATGACATATCTTTCTAGACATCTGTTTTTGTTTACAGAAGTGCAGGGTGAAAAACCCACAGTGTGTTTTGGACTGCAATTTACACCACTTAGTGTGAACGTGTAGGCGACTCTTCGTTAAAAACCAAGGACTATAACAAAGGACGTGACCACCTATTGAAGAGTCTGTCATTACTGCATCACTCTTTTTAAGCCTTGAGCTATCTGGAATATCCGTGTTAGTAATATGCTAATACTTGGTAAATTAAAGCAGCTGGCTGTTTATTCTCGGTTTTAAAAAAAAAGAGCCTATCCCATTCTCAAAAAGCAGGGAAAATGGTTAAAATAGACTCATTAGGTGGTTTAAGTGAATAAAAAGCAGCGTTTTTTCTTTTCTTATTTTAATTGTGTCCTTGTTGTTTAAAGGCTCAGCAAATACAGTTGCTAAACAATCAGAAATGACAATGAGGGTGCTCTTCAAAAGAGCAGGATAATTTCCATAATTTACCACTTGTTTACCTACAATCACAATGGCTACTTTGACACAGCCAGTGTTTGGATTTGGCAAGCGTGTTTACAAGCAGGTGACTCAGAAATGGGTATTTATATGCAAAAGGACATGGGAACCAAATTAAATAGGAATATTTCCTGGCGGTATTCATAACCTGAGAGAAGTTGACAGCTATAAAAATAGTAATTGTGTGTGTGTGGCACGGTGGTACGATAGACGACTAGATTGCTATGTTCCAATCATGTAACACTGATCAACCGAACTGGAGTCACTCTGAATTGAAGCAGTCCAAACTGTACTGACAGCCGTATTATGCCTAGTTTGTGCACGTGGCCATCAACAGTTGAGGTTTTTACCGCCAAAATGACTGGCAGTGCAGGAATCACTCGACTTCCGAAGTAAAGAAAGCAAGATCAAACCTCACATCGACCTTGTGCAACACAGCATAGCCTCTGGCAGGAATCCCACTATTTTACTACCAGGACGCTAAGCTTAACACATAAACGTCCTCTTCCACGGCACTGTGGTATGCTACTTTGTCTCAGTCAAATAGAGCCTTATGGTGCCTTGCATAGCTCGGAGGCAAGAGACCGATTCCTTTGGTGAGTGTGCTACCCCTCACCGGCAGCCCGAGGGTAACCTATATACCAATGCAAATCACAGCCATTTGTCGGAAAGATAAATCCCATTTCAGCACTGGGGTGCCACCGCTAGGTGACCAGCACGCTAGCTGGATGCTGCGCGGAGAAAGGAAAGTTCTCGCCACCGGAGGCTAATTCATTGCTTTACGAAGGGCCGTGTGGAAACAGGCAGGCAGAAGTCTCTCGAGCTTGATGTAATTCCAGCCTTGGGTGGTTAACTTGTAAAGGCTGATCAATTATTTACAGCATTTTTTTGTTCAACTCCGTAAAGAAGCCTTGAGGGAGACGCCGAGAGCTGCTGGTGATGACAGGCTTCATATCGACATGCTCTCTTGCTCTCCTCCAATTATCAAAGTGATGCGAAGCTATCTGGAAACATGTTAACAAATCTCATTTCGAATTCGTTTACCTGTTGCAGCACGGACATCACAAGACAGATTTAGATGGACGTTATCTTATAGCATTGTCGTTTAAAAGAACAATACGTTCTGCGATGGGTCACAAATCGTCAGCTAGTTTACCTTGCATAACCTGTGCTTTTAGTGGCGGTGCTTTATTTAATGTCACTCCACAGGTAATGGGATGTTAAAGTCCAAAACACATCAAAGCACATCCCTAGTAAACAAGTTCATCATATCTGCACCTTCTGGACGACAATGGCAGCGCGACGTGATGCGCATTTCATCAGTGGCTCATTAGTGAGGACACGGTAACTTGTAAAATTGATTCATCGTGGTTGAAGCTCCTGCTGTGCTGGTCACTTGTCCCTCAGCAGGCCACACCATTAAGCTTTTTATCATTTTACAGGCTCGAAAAATTAATTCAATCTTTCATTAAAAAACTTCTTGACCTTTCTAAAACCAAGCAAAGTTAATGAAGGAAACTCTGCAATGATCTGCGATGGCCATAATCAAAGTATCACAAGAAATATAGCCCTGTTGACAAATACAAACTCAGGATCACACTGCTAAAGTTTCTCAGCTGCATAAGTAAAGAGCAATACAGCTCGTCCAAACAGTGGCGAAGTATTTTTGTAAAGCATTTCAGAAGACAAAGTACAGGGTGAACTTAGTCATGACAGACAGATGCAACAAGGGTTAGCCTGCCACTGTCTACACTCAAACACAGTGTGAAACACAAAGCCAAGGTTTTCAGAACGCCAGAAACAATTAAGGGCAAAACATTTTTTTCATTAAATTAAATAAGGATCTTCTCAATTTGAAATGTGTCGCATGTGACCATTTTTTGTTTGTTGTATATGCATATTTGTTGTATATAAATATGCATATTCTCGTATATGCACTATACACTATTATATATCCACACACTAAATATATTAATAACAATTGAAGTAAAGTATAAATTTCAGCATGTGTGTCTTCAGCATAATTTGAGAAACAAATTGTGACCAAATTTCAGATTCCAGGGTATATTGCATCATTTTGTAAACAATCATAATTGAATAAAATTGTCAGAGCAAATATCTACACCCCTAGTTTTTGCTTACAGTGTATCTGACAGTACGCCAGGCAAGACATCCCAGATGAACAGGGTAAAAAAAATATATATAACCAATAGATATCACCATACTTCCCCTGATAATTGATTACATTACGAATTGCACTCGTTTTTGCATTACAAGTTTTCTGACATGTTATTGTTAAAAAGGCATTATAATTAAATATGCACTGAATCGCAAATATTTCTAGAACAAAAATCTGATCATTTGACAAACACGTAAAATCCTTCGGAATATAGATGGGAATAAAGCTGTAAAGTTTGGTGTATTTCTGACACAGTGAAGAAAAAACTCATTTTGAGAAAATGGCCTTTATAATACATGTACTCTAATTGAAATCTACAGACGCAAATAGATAAACTGCTATAAAAGATGCACTTAAAAGAGTCTTTTGGAAGTTTTCTTTCTAGTAATCTGAAGAGAAAAAGACCCACAAAAACCCACAAAGCTAAAATCTCAAAACTGTGTTTGCTTGTATGTCTCGCCTTAAGGTGCATTTCTTCAACATTGCTAGGGTAAATTCAAGCAAATAGGTCCCTTAAAAAAAAAACATTGAACCACTTTCATTTCAACTTGCCTAAATTCACCCTTTTCAACAAAACAATTCATAGGAAACTGGCCACACATTCTTAAAAAAACTTCAGCATCTCTGACACACCTCACTCCCTGAACCCCAGCCTAGAGCTTCTCTTCTCAGCAGGCCTTAGTTAAAAAAGTTCCTGCTAACATCTGACCTCAACCGCTACCCAAAATATCCAAAAAATTAATGTCTGGCCCGTGGCTACCTCCACAGCTCCACATAGTCCAGTTGGGGATGTCGGGACCCATCAAGCATCAGCGATATCGAGAGGGACTCACCGTGAGGAGTTGCAGTGACCGGAGCGCAGACGTTCCCTGAGCCGGTTTTAACTAAGAATGAATTGGGGCCAAACTCATCTTCTGACTCAGAGTCCCGGCCGGCCTGAGCCCCGCTGTTACCTAGCAACCTTCCCTGGCTCTGATTGGCTGCATGAAGAGGGGGAGGGTAAGGGGAGTCGACAGGGGAAGAGGAGGCAGATGAGCAATGAAGAGGAGGACCTGTAGACCACAAACACAAACAACACACGGGGGACAACTTAAAACACACCTCCCAATGACACCACATAACCAAAAATTAATACATGGAACAGCACAGAAACATGCAGAGAGAATTAATAAAAGAGATGAAAGCTGTCTGTCTTGTTTCATCTGTCTTTGTTCTGCCCAGCTGAACGGGGAGATTGGCATAACCGTGATAACGGAGTTGCTTTGTGACTCCAAAAAGGATTTTTTTTCTTTTTACATTTTCCAAAGACAGATCGACAGACAAGCTTTAACAAAACAACAAATGGAACATTCAGAAAGAATCACTGGTGATCAACAGTGATTGAAACTATTAATCAACAGTGAATAAATTAGACACTGACATCTCACAAAAACAGATCCGGGTCTACAGTCCCTAAAAACATACGACAAAATAATCAGAAATTACACTTTGCATAAAGAAACCAAAGCCTATTTTAGGAAAATTGTGGTTTTGTGAATTGTGATTTCAATTCAGTATTTGTCATATGGAATAATATATACATATATATATATATATATATATGACAAATACTGCATTGAAATCACAATTCACAAAACCATAATTGTATATATGCCATAATAATATATTATTATGGCATTTATTATGGCATTTATATATTAACCATAACATATATAATTTATATCTGCATAAGGCAACACAATAAGTATTTCCTTGATATATTTATATTTTAAAATGTAAAAAATATCTTTTAAAAAATATTTTTAAATATGCATTACATTAGAATAAGATTTTTAAACTAACAGTATGAGACTTGGAGGTAAGAAATATGCTTAATTCATTATGTTTTTAATATATATATTTTTATTTTGGGGTCAAATAAACCAGACATGAGAAATTACATTTTGCATAAAGAAATCAAAGCCTTTTTAAATACTCTTTTGTAATAAATGTCTCTATTTTTGTATTGACTTTTATTTTAAATAACTGAATCTGCATAAAGGCTACACAATAAATATGTGTACACACACACAATTTTTAAATGTAAAATTATTATTTTTATATATTTAAAAAATGTTTTTGCAGTAAAGAGGGTTTTTTTGGAAAGGGGGTGCTTAACTTTTAATTAACTTTATATTTTGAAATAGATATATGAACTGGTTCTTGAGAGGTTTTGTTAAATTTACTTAAATCACACAACACAACAAATTATAAAAGCAATGATATTTTGGATGATATTTTGGACAATTGTTGTACAGTATTGGAGAATTAACAGAACAACTATCATAAGACATGAGAATGAAACCGACTGCTGGGAGAAAACAAACACACACAGCTTGTTCGCCATCTTTGTGCGGACTCTCCATAGACGTAATGGTTTTTATATTGTATAATTCTGTATAACACACACACACAAATGAGGACCGACCAAAATGCCCTTACTTGACTATCCTTGTGCTCACTAAAACTCAAACCAGGCCACACAAAGATAGTTTTACACACACACACACACACACACACACACACACACACACACACACACACACACACACACACACACACACACACACACACACACACACACACACACACACACACACACACACTATATATTTGTTTCCACTTAAAAATGTGCTGATCTTTTCTTTCTGAGCAAACTCTTGAGAGATTTGAGACAGCATAAGAACGAGAACAATAGCAGCATTTTTCCAGCAAGATATGAAACTATCTACGAGTGAACATTTCAAGAACAAAAGTACTGGCCCAAGTTCAAAAAGTTTGCCCAGTTTTAAGACTTAGATGGGGTTTATATTCTGAGAACTAAGTTTTATAGTCGTTCTTTCCATATATTGTCAAGTGAAAGCTGACAAGTTGACGGAATATCATTCAGGAATTAAAGAAAAAACATTTTTGCTTTATATTTCTGGTGCGTATGTGTAATTACTGCTAGGACGAGACACAGCTGATTGAGTGAAAGAGAATTAAGAAACAATTAGTGGAATTAGCATATGATCCATTAAAGTGTCAATCAAGCGGTTTGATCTTAATGATGCATGTCTTGTGTTCCATTCATCACTTTAATTTGACAAGTCTTAAAACACATTATAATATTGTAATCCACCTAAAAATGAGCAGGAAAACTTGCAGAGAGAACATGCTATACATCGGCAAATAATTTACATTTAGAGCTAAAATTGTAGTCAAGTTCAAAATTTTTGTTTATTACTTTGGTGTATAAGAAATAATTTGGTGCAACTAAACTGATCATGTGTGTTCAGCAAAAAACAGTTAAGTCATACTTTCTTTGCATAAATTGCAAATAAGAAAGGATATGAATGATTTACACAGGAATTCTTTGTGCTTGTGTTTCATTGTTTAATAAACATCTGACCGGTGAAAAACTCAGAAAAAAACAGCATTCCTCTCAGTACTGTAAATTACTGATCCAGTTATGAAATGACATAACTTTGAGAATGTTTAACTATATTAAAATGTTTAGACATACTATATATCCAGTTCTACATGAATTGATGGCATGTTGAAGCATGAAAGTCTCGGAAGTGAAAAGTCGTACAACTGGTTTGGAACGACAGGAATAAGGATTTGTTTTTAACTAAGGACAAGTATTAGTGTCCATAACCTAAAAGATGAGTATTGAGGTGTTTATCTTTGGTTCTCTGCTGAATACTTTTCTATTAAGTCTGAATTAAATGGATAGAATCTGGGGCACTTCATCTGATGTAAAAGCAGGATAAATTACTTTTCTAATCGTGAGTCAAATCATTTTGCCTAAACTTGTAAAGAAAAAAAAAGTTAAATCTCAAAACATGCATGGATGGATTTTTTTTTAAAATAAGTTTTACTTTTAAACCTAGAGCAAGTTTATTTCGCCATTAATCACGTCTTCTGCTTATTAAAGTCCTTTAAACGTGTTGAAAGTCACAGAGGGGCATGAGCAGAGTCTGTGTGCCGGCGGAGGGGTGCATTTGTCTTGCAGGCTGTTGCGGTCTGTGTTTAATTAATTCTACCTTGCGTAATTTATTTTCATTTCTCTGACTTACAGAAGCACTATGAAGGAGAGTAAGGTGTGTGTGTGTTCATGTTTTTCTATCCCGGTGGGGACTTCAACCTCAATGCACACAGACTCATGGGGACTCGTGTCACTGTGGGGACCTAAATTGAGATCCCTGAGAGGAAACAAGCTTATAAATCACACAGAAAGTATGTAAAGTATAAAGTTTGTAAAGTATAAAAACCATTACGTCTATGGAGAAAGTCCCCACAAAGATAGTAAGTGTGTGTGTGTGTGTGTGTGTGTGTGTGTGTGTGTGTGTGTGTGTGTGTGTGTGTGTGTGTGTGTGTGTGTGTGTGTGTGTGTGTGTGTGTGTGTGTGTGTGTGTGTGTGTGTGTGTGCGCGTATGTGTGTGTCACAAAAGTGTATCTGATTATTATTTGTATTATTATGATTATTATATTATTGCTTCAACACATACAATTATCAATATTATTTTAAACAATAAATAAATATTAATTATTATTATTACAAAAGTACTATAAGACAATATTAATTTATTAATATGTGTAAAGTGAATGTTTATTATTTGATGTTGTTATTATTATATTGCTTAAAATAATAAATATTAGTTTTAAACAAGTTAATATTGATTTACAATTGTTATTACTAATTATTATTATTAATTTTAAACAATAAATTAATATTGATTTTCAACCATTTTATTATTATGATATAACATATCATTATTGTTCCTATTGTGATAGTATATCAATAATTTAATATGTATGCAAAATGTATTCTATGTAATATACAATAATATTAATATCTATTATTTTATGTTAATAGTAGTAGTAGTAGTAGTATTTCTGACTATAATAATTGAAAAAATAAATAACTAATTTATTAATTTGCAATTTCTGATTAATTTGTAACCATCATCTAACATAATAATTATAAAAAAATATTTTAAGTGCCACAGGGCCACAATTTTGTGTGAATAACCAGTGAATAACTTATTTAAAGTTTATAACCTCGGCATAACTTCGGACAGAAGAAATAATTTTAACACCAAAAAGGTGTTTAATTCTTCAGTCGCATTATTCTTCATCCCAGCAGATCTCTGTGGCCTGGCATAAGTTGAGTCAGAGTTCTCGTTCAGCCGTTTGCTCTTATTCCAGTTCCTGACAGACTTTCCCCCGTGGCCTGCCCTTCAAGCCGGGCCGATGACTGCAGTGCTCCTGGGGCAGGAACGCAGCGGGGCCACCCACACTAACAGAGGCCCTAATCTACTCAGGAGTCACCTAATTAGACCAGCAGGCCAAGCAGGTAGACTGAGCTTTTCCTGTCGCCACGGCAACCCATTGTATCCTGCAATCTCCCGGGAGACCCGGCTGAACAGAGAGCCGATTGCGAGGGCAATTGGTACAAACAGCAGGGGCAGCTTTCTGTTCAGCTCGGCCTCGACGCTTGAATTACACCGCCCTGGCCTCTGGGCCATCTTCAAACGTACTTTACACTCCGAAGCGAACATCAAAAAGCCCAGCGAATCAAGATGCTTTAGTCAGTGAGGCTTTCAAATAAGACGTCACACCGCTTAATTCACTCTCGCTAAGAGCTCCGTAAATTATGTCATTATAATCAATACAGCTGCATTACGGGCAGTCAATCCGTACCATTACGCGGCCTCTTCCACCAAATTAAATAGATGAAGTCGGATGTCGCGCGCATTATCCGACGCATGCATTATATGATCAACAATAACAAGAACGGGAATATTAGAGTGGCATCTATACAATTCTGCTGGAGATACTGGATTTCACTTATAAGCGCAGTTTGATGGAGAACCGACGTAATGGCAGGGCAGATGAAGGGGCATCGATTGTCCGCCGCACAACAGCACAGCTGCTGATGCTGAAAAGAAGGATGAAATGGCAGGAAATGAGTTAGTGCCACAGTTCTCGCATCCATAAAATGGCTGAAGTATACGAGGCCATAGGGCAGTGTGGTTTTATGACAGTGCTGCTGTGCTTAGTGGGCAAGAAGACCTAAAGAGCACGTCGACGCATCAAATATTAAGCACGGCTTTCTGCGGAGAGATTCACGATTTCGCTTCCTGTGCTCCAAAGGTGTGTAGAATTTAATAAGAAGAAAACATTTATATGATTCAGAGTGGCGTGGAGTGATGAATCTTAATAATGTTGCAATGGTCATGCTCCAGAGCGGTGTTTTTGAAAATCTGGAGAGAAATATAATAATAAATGCATCTCTATCACAGTGGACCATGCAGGAAGAGTGTTATTGTGTGGGGAGGCTTTTAGCTGCTGGGATTGGTGTGCTACTTTACTTTAAAAAGTAATTTAATGCTTTGGATTATAGGAGAATTTAGCAAAATGGCTTGATCTGAAAAGTTATCTAAAGAGGAATGATCAGATTTTATTTTTCAACGAGACAATGCTCCCGCCCAAATTGCAAAGACAACCAAGAAGTGGATTGAGAACAAGTCCTGTACTGTACAAGTATTGTAGCATCACCGTAACATGGTACGGTCAAGTTCCTCCTTTTTTAAAGGAACACTCCACTTTTTTTTGGAAATGGACTCTTTTTCCAAATCCCCTAGAGTTAAACAGTTTTACCGTTTTCGAATCCATTCAGCCGATCTCCGGGTCTGGCGGTAGTACTTTTAGCATAGCTTAGCATAGATCATTGAATCTGATTAGACGGTTAGCATCTCTCTCAAAAAATGACAAAAGAGTTTAGATATTTTTCCTATTTAAAACTCGACTCTTCTGTAGTTACATCGTGTACTAAGACCGACAGAAAATATAAGGTTGTGATTTTCTAGGCCAATATGACTAGTTTCTAGGCCAATAGTCCGCAGCTAGGTAACTTCCAACGTGACCAGCACTAAATTTGTAATATCATTGCGTCTGCTGATACGGCAGCAGTTTCTTGATTATTACGCAGGAATGAGAGTATAGTTCCTAGTCATATTGGCCTAGAAAATCACAACTTAGTACACAATGTAACTACAGAATAGTTACGTTTTAAATAGGAAAAATATCAAAACTCTTTGTTAATTTTTTTGAGAGAGATGCTAACGGTCTAATCAGATTCAATGATCTATGCTAAACTATGCTAAAAGTGCTACCGCCAGACCCGGAGATCGGCTTAATGGATTCAAAAACAGTAAAACTCAACTGTTTAACTCTAGGGGAGTTGGAAAATGAGCCCATTTCCAAAAAAAAGTGGAGTGTTCCTTTAAGGGTTCTTTAAAACAACAATAACAAACTAAAATTGATACCACATGCAAAATTATTTATTACCAAATCCTAAAACACGTTGTAATTTCCATGGCACTGCTTGATACTTTTTAGGTACTGAAGTTTATATTCACATTATCTGTATAAAACGACACCCTCAGACAATCTTTGTCGTTCTATATATAGAAATACAGAGGTGTTCTTTTGTCTTGAGCTTAGGCACGTCTTCATATTCACTATAACCATTATGGTTACTAAAAGGAAGCCCAAGGCTGAAAAGACTCTGCAGCTGACAGGAGAATTAAAGAGCAATAATTTAGCCCAAGTTCCCTGGCTCTTGCCTTCAAGATAACAAGATCTCTGAATGTATAACACGCAAGCACTAAAATTAAGAGAATCGCCAAGTGACTATTTGCTATGGGCAAAAAAAAGAAAAAAAAGAGGAGTAACCTGAATGAGTCATTCTGTGTAACATAGACACCTAATCCTAAAATATTATCATATCCAATGAAAACATGTAGTTCCTAAAGTAATTGACCACCATGTCCACAATTTTGTCAAGTAGGATTTGTTCCTGAATAAACATCTTTTGCTCCACTTTCCCAGTAGTCAAATCAAAGATTATCAGTGGCCAAAACTCCCACCATCACCTCAGGTGTGGATTTATCATCGTCGAAAGGTCAAGTTCTGTCGCCAGAGATCTCACATCTCGTTCTGATAAGAGTGAAAGTTGTGCTCATCTGCAGAAACAATATCCCTTTAATCCCTTCTTCCATAAATGGGCAGAAGATATACACACATTTAAACAGCGAGAAAGCTAAAAAAAAGTCCCTAGACATCCAGCTTTCATGCATTGATGATTCGTTTGATGGTGAACTCTCTCGTCGGTTGGAGTTTTTGGCTGGAACTTCAAAAGCATTCAGCCAAGTGACTTTTTGGCAAGCGGAAAACACCCCATGAAATCAAAATTAATGTTTTGTTGCTTTTAGACCATGTGTGTTAGCTTTGAGCTCGTCTGGTATGCTATCGTACTCCTACAAGTTGACAAAATTAGCTTTTAGCAGATATGCACATTTAAAAGTTAGTCATTCTCTTCTGTGAAAATGGACCAAAAATACTGATGACTCATCCCGCACTACACAGATTTTTGTCTAATCAAATGCTCTCTAGAGTGAGAAAGCCCCACCCCTAATCCCACTTGAAAATAAATGCATAACTAAAGTCCTTCCATGCGTTTTCGCCCAAACTTCAGAAGCAAATATGTCAGCACAAGAGTGAGCACCATTACCATATTCACGATCATCAAGTATCATCAAGAAACCACACAAATATGAGTGGAAGGCGGATCGCAATTGGAAAAGTCATAATTTTCCTAGACTCTGCCATCTAGGCAGCACAAAATCAATATGTTTGCATTTGAGCAGCGACGTATGCATGAGAGTTGTAAATACACACAAATATTTTCTTTCATTGACCATGCATTAATGGAAATGATATTTCTGCCTAATAAAACAGCATTTAACGACCGCAGAGACAAAAGCACCATTTAGGACTAACCCAAACAACACATTGAAACCATCACTGCAGCACTTCCTGCTTTCTGAGAGGATACAATAAAAAAACAGTAATTAGGCCCAACCAAACTATTAGTCCAGAGAATAATCAATACCAAAGCTGGCGGGTTTTGCTTTCTTAATCTTTTGAACTTCACAGTTGTATTTTATTCTTGAAAAACATTCAAGATTTGACACCTTTTTAGCCGCCTTGTGGTTTATTTTGATTTTAGTATGCATTTTATTCATAATATCCCATTTTAAAACCAAAACTGGAGAAAAGCCAGACATGTAAATGTGGTTTTCTTGTCAGGTTTTTATGAGTTGCATTTTTTTGCTAGTTTTCATCCATTTTGTTGTGCATGTAAATGCACATGTTGATGATTTTCAGTCTAATGTAATTAATGATATACTATAAAAAATATTATATAGAGATAGCAGTACACATCTCATCCAGTGAGTTTAAGACAGCTAAATCTACAGTAGACAGGGCCTACGTTCTCTTCTCAGTCACCGTCCCCTGCCTGTCTTTCCTCACCTTCTTCATTCACCTTCTCTTGTTTCCCTGTCTTTTTTCTTTTTCGGAGCGAGAGGGACTCCTCTCTGCAATTCTCCGCCTTGCTGAAAGGCGCCATCTGTTCTCCTGCTCAGTGGCGGCACACGACACGAGGGACCAGATTGAAGCCTGGAGATTGGAATCAAAAGAACACTGAATGGGGATTTTTTTTTTTTTTCTCATCCAGGCCGTAAATCTGACAACTGTTGTTTAGGTTTCACACATGCAGCTGCCGCTACGGAGACACTTCAGCTGATGCGTCTACGGCTGAATTCAATGAATCCACAAGATCTCTCCTCGACACAATGTCAAGGATTTGTCCAGTTTGTATGTGCCGTAACGTGGCCCCCTGAGACCCATCTCTACTAATGGTGGACAACGCTAGATCCTGGCATTGGAAATTTGAATGAATGACAATAGCCAAACAAAACAGGTGTGTACTGTAAATAAAAAAAGAAAGATAGTTCCTAATCTAAAACCCGATTGATCAGCAACTGTAAAATGGCCAGTATAAAGTTGGGTCTAAAAGTAGAGATGGACCAAAAATATCTGGTGGATATTTCAAGAATTAAACGTAAGAAGGAGGTGCTCATGGGTAAAGCAATTTTGCTTTTCTTGAATTATAAATAAAATTATATCAACATTAAGGCCTAATATATAACCCTTATTTCGCAAAAAATTATCATCTTAGAGCTTCATTGAAATTACTGTTTGAGTTTTGCATAAATGCATAGAAGCAATAAACATATTCTTTTAAAAGAAATGATATTTAATGTAAAGACTTTCTTGTAATTTATTTATAAAAAAAAAATAGACTTTGTCCATTCTATGTTTTTATTGTCAGGATATAAATATGAATTTGAACAACTAAAAAAAAGAAAAAGAAAAGTAAAATATGTATCTTTAATGGTTGGAAAAATGGAAAAATCAATAAAGGTGAATCTATCCAAAAGTCTGAAGCCACTAAACATGTTTTTTTAACTAACTATAACTATTTAGTGAAAACTAAATTAATAAAATAACAGGATTTTCTTGCATTTTGCTGTCAAACATGGACACTATCTAATAATTCAGCAGTAGTGATACATCATTTAGTGATTTAAACAATTCACAAGCAAAAAACAACAGCAGAAGAGCTATTTTATACGGCAGTGGCTCATCCAATCATATGTATAATATATATGTGATAATATTGAGTGTTAACATAAAATTAGCATTACCAAATGGTTATGCAACAAATGCAAAACATTTTTAGGTGGCATTTCCAACAAATATGATATCATTGTGTTTGGCTAATCTTAACAATAAAACTTAAATTCCTAAATTTGCATCCAAATATCTCACAACATTCTCCAGCCAACATCTTGCACTCAGAAAGACATGCTGAGCTCCGAGCAGCAATGTTCCTACACTGATAAAGCCTTCAGAGTCTTTGCTGTCAGGATTTAAGTCTGAAATCTGGATCCGTCTGATCTTTTCTTGTCTGCTATTGATGTTTACACTCAGCTCGCATGACATGACAAGGCCTGACACTGCCAAATCCCCTTCAAGATAGCCCATTCAAACATCCCTGGGGCTCTCTTTGTTCTGAAATACGAAGGGCAGGTTCACATCTCTTCATCGCTCCGCGTTAACGATATCCTCCGAGCTCGCCGCCAACGTCCTCGTGTCCCTCACCGGCACGCGCGAGCTCTTCCGTCCCTGAACCGAGCGAGCATCTCCTCCGAGGTCCCATCTCACAGAGCGAATGGCCTAAAAACCGTCTACTAATCGCCTTCACGCGGAGCTCTCTAGACACGCTCCCACATCAAAGAGGCCAGATCATGTTAATCAGTTTAAAACACATGTTCCTCAAGCAGTTACTCCGTCAGTAGCCACTAGGACGAACATGGCTGACTCTTAACACAACAATGCTAATGACACGTTAATTAGCACGTGCTTGTTCATTCGGTCTGTTCTATATCAAACATGAGGACAAAGTAATCAAGAAATCCTTCACAATCCTCTTAAAGACTCAAAAAGTTTACTTTTGGTGGTGGAGAGAGCGAGCCAAGCCTGCAAATGTAAGCAGCTCATTAGTGCTGCATGTGGCTAGCCTGCGGCGTGGATGCGCGAGGATGGCACCATACCCGTACCCATGGCGCCTCTGTGCATCGAGGGCCTGGCCTAATAAAATGCTAAAATACACCCTGCAGAAAGATGCACACAGTTGATCATGCGGCTCTAATGCACCACTTCCATATAAAAGGCGTGCGGAAACGTAAACCTTTTCTCTCAGTGGGGAGTTACGTTGAAAGATGAACAGAGAAACTTTACCAGGGATGGGAAAAGTATTGAGAAGTTGTAGTTAAGTACAAGTAAAGATACTACTGTATGTCAGTGTTACTGAGTACTTAAACGCTTACGGTATATAAAAAACATTGCTAGAGTGGAAGTAAAAAAGTATCCACGATTAATTATTTATGAGTGAAAAAGTAAACCCTTTAACTTTTTAAAACAAGAGATGGTGAGATGTTCTCACTTTTTGTAGTTTTGATGCAAAAACTTTATAAAGAAACCTGTCAAAATTCAATATGGCCTTGTAAGACTTGAAACACAGCAGGTGTTAAACTGCACAATCCTGAAATCTGTTACCTGGATATTTTCAGCTGAAATTAACAGCGAATGAGTTTACAGTCGTTTGACTTTTTAATATAATGAGTTTCAGACTAAAAACCAGGATTGATAATAAACCGTGTTGTTCACACTTTAGTCGAGTTCAAGAAATTTGTGATTTCTAGAAAGTAATGCAAATTTATGACAGTGACAGTTTTTTTGGTAAATTATTTAAAAAAAAAAAAATCTGAAATTCTTCCTTATTAGGATTTATACATTGTGTAAACAAAAGTTAGCCACATCATGATAAAAAGGATAAAAAAGTAACAATAAAAATGAAAATAATTATAATTGAGAAAAGATAGAAAAGACAAATGACACCTTTAATGGAATACAAAGTATTTTTTTTCCCCTTGTAATTGCGTAAACGTGCAAGTATTCAGTTTGTGTTCTATGGCACAGTGGTTTTAAGCTGGTTCTGGACACCCAACCAAAATGTCCTTGAAATTCAAACACTGAAATAAATCAATATTAGCATGAACGGCAAAGACCCAACATTAGAAAAAAATATTCAAATGACATAGGTTGAACAAGGATCATGGGCTCCAAATATCTCTCGAATCCTGATGGTTTCATGCTCTCAGCCAGTAAATTCACAGGAAAAAAATTGCGATTGGCACAAATCCTGTTTATGTACTTTTGCTTTGTTTTTAAGGATGAGGGGATATCAGGTAACCTGTCCATGTTGGCATCTGGCTATTTTGACTAGCTTTCACCAAGTCACAGAATAATCTGGGTCAAAATACTATAAAAGTTAACATCAACAACAAGATATGTTTTCTCCTTATTTACAACTTTCTCGCCTATTTGTTTTACTATCCTTACTATACACTATTATATATAGTTGCCTTCATCATCGTTTCTTTCCTATTTTCGATAAGAACAAACTTGCGACCAACACCTCAGCGGTGTATGGACCACCAACTGTTACCCATACACACCTCAAAATCTCCCTGTGCAGATCCACAGATGTTTTCTTCTTCTTTGTAAGCAGCAGGCCTTATGGCGCTACGGCTAAATGCTAATTTTGCAATATCCTGACGTTTTAAGACTGCATTTCTCTCTAAAGCTCAGTACAAGTCCAATCTCTGCCAGCTCGAGCTGTTGCCATGGTTTACGATTAGCTAGGGATGAAGTATTGATCCATTCTCTACACATTTGCTGAGACCACCATCCAAGAAATATGCGAAAATGTACTCAAACTGCATGAAAGAAAAGAACGCGCATAATAGAATTCATACGCGGTGGCACATTACCAGCGTTATCACGGAGAACTATTGCATATAAATGATTGATACGAATTGTTTTGCCATTAATGGAATGGGGTAATGAACCATTTCTGTGACTATTCCTGTCTCAAACATAACACAAATCAGTCACAAAACAAATCTGTGTGAAATAAATGCATGAAATGCGAGGGGATGAGAAAGACCCTCCTGCTGCGTTAGTTTACACAGTACGTGGGTTGCTAATGGTCTAAATATCAAATGCACAAAAGAGGGATAATATAACAAACAGCATCTCCATTAGATTCTGAGTGACATATCTCTGGCGCAAAGCCTTCATTTAGCGATAAGCCCCAACCTCACCTGCTTGGAAATGGATACTTCAGCCAATAAGTCATATCATGGTTCAAATAAAAAAACATGCATCGCATCATATATTATTACAGTAACGACACAGAGTAATTTATTGGAGAGCCACAGCCCACATTCTCATTTGTTTTCCCTTTTTTAAACCAGAAAGGCCTGAATTTGATTTATGTGCTGTTCCTGTTGGGTCCTCTCTTGGACCGAGTAATGAGAAGTAGAGCAACAGCTCATTACAGATCTTCGACCGGCAAACTCTCGCACTGATGAGGTTCGGTTGAGGCCTTGTTTTCCAGTCAGCACAAATCCTGACTATATGTGCACACATGGAAAGCCCCAAGCCCCAATCGGACAGTCGTTATTACGGCATGCCATGAACTTTACAAAACCATTCTCTAACATCTCCTGCAGTGTTGGTTTCACAGTCCTTCATATGGACTTCAACAACCCGATCTCATCCAGAATGCGCAATAATTTGTACGGCAAATGGCAAATTCAAATGGCAAATTCTTCGGCAAATGGCAAATTCATAAGAAGTCGTACAAGTTGGGTGGCATAAAAACGTGAAATGCAAGGGTACGTTTACACAACACCCTTTTCAACTAAAAATGTGCATGACACCGGTGTTTTGGAGGCCTGAAAACTTAAAACCTTTGAAAACAGGTTTCAAAGTGCAAGTTCTTGAAAACAATACTCTTATTATCTCAGTGTAAACTACAAATGTGAATTTGTGAAAACTGTGACATGATGTGTATGATTATTGCATGTTCAGTCTACAGGTGGGTAGAGTTTTTTTACAAAGTGGCATCGCCAACTGCAGGCCTGGTAGCAGAATACAGCGTTTTTAGACGTTTTCACGGATCCGTGTGAACGTGGAGCGTTTTGACGACAATGTCGTCTGTACGGCAACATAAAATGCAAAGGAAAACCTTTGACTGTACACTGTAAACAAATTATGTTTGAATTTGTAAATAAAGATCATGATACTATTTTAGTTTTCTACTTAAGAATGTCTAAATTCAATGTTACTTGTCATTTCTTTATAATTTTTTGTGAAATTTACTAGCAATTTCTGAGTGTTGAGTGTACCAATGTTTTTTCAATATAGTAAATATATAAAAAAAAAATGTTTTCCCTCTTCATACAAATTCTTAAAGTTCCTCTGTGGTGAAAATCAAGTTTTTTAAGTTGTTTATATGTCTATGTGGTGTTTTAATGTGTTTTAAGACAAACCATGTACAAATTCATAAGTCAACACCATTCCGGAGTATGTTCTCTTTAAAACTGCAGTGATCTAAAAAAAAAAAACGGTTTAAATATGTCATTTTGGTGATCAATTATGAGTTTTAGGGGATACAATTATTGACTACAGGGTTTTAAAGTTTTGATACGAGTGTGTTGATATTGTAAAGAATTTAGAGTTTCCCAATGGTGTGACCAACTTTGTTTGGTCGTTATGCACGGTTACGACACTTCTGGCTTCCTGAAGAGCGATGACAAAAAACGAAAAAGTCAAAACATAAAGGTTTCCATTGCTATAGTTCAGACTCCCACCCTCTGTGGATGTGGTCTGTATGGGGTCAAATCTGTAAAAAAAAAAGCAAGCCATCCATACATCAGCGATAAGGCTTCCGGTGAGATGGTGACAGCAGTGCTTTGTGAGCACCTCTGAGGGAAAGAAAAGGCTAAATTCACGCCAAAACCCTCCTGAATGACATCAGGTAGGCAGCGGCATTTCTGAGCTGCTTTTTAATGGGCAACAGACTCAAGGTTGTTCTACAGAAACTACTTTGGACGACACATATGTGCAGGACAGAACTAAATGACTCATTTTCCTTTTCAGACTCATTATGAGCTTTAATTCAGTGATACGGAGAATGGTCGGTTAGCATCAGCCTAGCTTTAAATAGCTTGTCGAGTGCGTTCTTTTTACAGCAACTCAGAAGCCTGGGAAAACCCAGACGAACTTCCGGCAAATTTGAGATTTGCTCTGCAAGTCCGTCTGGCAAAGAGCCCATTCAAGCCCATTTCCAATTTTTCCTAATTGAGGCACCAATCACAAACGTTGAGGCAGGGTTTACACAATGACGATCACTCTGATTGGTTTTAGGTCCGTTTGCAAAGACCCGCCCCCCTTAGTTACTGTCGCTATGTCCGACAAGCTACGCTGCTATCACGTCACACCATGTTCGACAAAATGGCGGATGGCGAAGTATGATTGGTCAGATCACCTGTCAATCAAGCTCCCTGCGAAGGGTCAATTGCGCCCAGAGGCATTTGAGTGACGTCCGTTGGTGACGCCCCTTTGGAAATGGGTTGTGAATGAACCTTCCCCAGACCCACTCTCAGTTTCAACCAGGCTAGCAACTCCGTCCACTGATGGAAATCTAGTTAACGTGACGTCCCCGGGCAGCTATTTTTCAGTAGTTTTTAGTCACCATGAAATCAAAACAATGTTTGTTTTATATGGAATAATACAGTATTTATTTTTATAAATGATTTATCTGTGCACTTATTTTTTTTTTTAATTCATGTGCCTCGTAATCTTTAACTAAAATAACGTCCCCTCCCTCCCTCCCTCCCCTCCCAAAATCTCTTCTCTGATGTGTTTACTGGCGCGAGGGCGGGGCAACCTGTCACTCACATGAAATCGACCAATAGCAAACCACAAGCATCCAATCAATTCCACAAGGACAAAATGAAGTCCCGCCCTACATTTCTTCCTGTTCGAGAAGCTCGTTTATATAACACAATATACAAGAAAAACATAGTTGTATGATTACGGTTGGTTCTTTAGCGTAAATAGGTTGGTTTGTGCAATTTAGAGCAATAGTTGTCAACTGGCTCTTTTAACTAAATACTGAACGTTGTTACTGCCATTTTACCATTACATTTCAAACATTAATTTTCCTATGAGTGGCTTGTATCCTTGTTCTGTCTGTTCAATGTAACTGTTAAATATTACATGCAGTGTCATTAGCTGCTAGATCAATAGAATATATGTCCATCAACTGTCATGTCACTGTCTATAAAATTACTACTGAAAAAAAAAATGATTGCAATTTAGTGGAACATATTAGACAGTCACTGCTGACAATGCTATCTTCTGATTATTCATGAGGTTGCATGCTAATCATATTAACTCTTACAATCATTTCTCTCTAACAGAAGAGAGGCAGAAACTAATACATTTGTTTTCATTATTACGGTTGCTGAAAGGCACTTCATCATTAACATTCATTCTGGGAGACGGGGAAGCAAATCTAATAAAGCTTATGTTTCCCTTCTTTTGTTTACTTTTTATAAAAACATAGTTATTTATTCCTAGAGTTGATAATTGCTACATTTCCTAGAATATAGGCTTTGTGGCAGAAGTTCTTAAGTTTCTTCTCGAGTTGAGTCTGGACATTTGATTAGCCTGTTTTGACATTAGGAATTTCAAGTTTTTTTTCTTCTTCTTTTTTATTTTAAGATTATATAAAAAATTGAAGTCTAGAGGAGGAAAAATAGGAAACTTTATTATTATCATTACTCATATTCAACTGCCTTTTTTTTGTGTGGATCTTGTATGTTTTTTTTTTGTGTGTGTTTTTTGTAGGCCCAAACTTTGAATCTTAACATTTGAAATTCATCAAAATATTAATAAATATAAATAATTTAATATTTAAAATATGCTCATTTAAATTCAAAAAGACAATGGTTAGCCTACTATGGTCAATTTCCATTAGGATGTTCTTGTACTTGCCTAGCTTTGTTAATAATCATAAGGCTAACCCATAAATATTTCCAAAAATTGCTTCACAAAGGATGGATATCCTCTTAGTTTTTCCCAAGATTTAATCCTCCTCCTCTTCTTCCTATATTAAGAACTTCGGTTATGACAATGTCTCATTTAACTTCCTCACTGGGGTCTTAGGATGGTATGCATGTACAATAACACAATAAATGTAACTGGATTGAATTGCATGTGCTTGTATATATAATGTGCTCTTTCAGCCAAACAAGCCAAGACGAAATGCCAAGCTTAACATCATAGAAGAAATGCAATTCATTTAATTGAAATTAGAGTGTCATGTAATGCAATTTATGGCTTGTTTTCAATTGTGTGCAGTAATGCGTAGAAATGAAACATTGTCTTCGGTTCAAGCCAGAGTGATGCTTAAGGCAAAGCCCGTTTAATAACTCGAGCTAAGCTGAGAAACCAAAATGTGATGTAGATAAAATAAACCCCCTTACACTTTATTACTCGTGGCTTTTATGCGCTTTTCCAGATCTGTTATTCCACTCTGGGGTCTGACTCATACTTCATATCATATTTTTGCGCAGCGCTTCACGTACGAGGGTCGATGACACACATTTTGATGTCAGTCAGATAAGCGTTAATTACAGTAATTTGAGCATGCATAATAAATCTGTCATTTTGATACGCAGAAACACATTACACAGAGTTCCAGCTAAAGGTAGGAGGACTTTTTTATGGGGGGGGGATCCTTGATATCTAATTACAGGCCAAGACATTTGGATCTGAATGGACTGAATTCAGAGAAAAACTAAATAAAGATGCGTAACGTGCAAAAGCACGCATCCCAGCGGATTATTTAGCAGCTAGCAATAAAAACGCATTAGACTAATGTAAGAGAATGGGGCATTTTGGCTTTATGATTCAGCAAACTGCTGTGGTTTGTGATTAGCGGCAGTGGTCCCAGTACTCAGGAAGCTCTCGGGGCTCTGATCGAATGTTAGTGAAAGCCGTCTCCACCGTCAAAACCTAACGCTTATGGAGCGCGGCAGATAACAGGCCCGCATTGTCCACCAGGGTCTTTAGAGTCTCAGAATGAGCTGTCAAATGAGGCAGCACTAACTCTGCTAATCCGCCATCTGAGGAAAAGCCTCAGCCAAAAGGAGTAAACAAATAAATAAAAACATTTAAAAAAAGAACCACGAGTGTGATTAATCGAGTCGAAAGTCGCCGGCACTCTGGTGTCCGCTTTGAAGTGATGTTTGCGCTGTCACGCAAGCGTGACCACTTTTTAGCACTCGTCAACAGTCAGCGCGGGAATCAGCACAGAACAAAAACGCTGGATTCTAGCAGTGCACACTCTCTTTTTCAACACACAAACAACCGTTAAGATGCTGATGGCTACATGAAAGAAGAAATGTTTTGCAGTTAATTATAACAAAGATTACTACAAAGAGATGCGTTTATAACAGTGTGCTTTGATGCGATGGCTGCAATGCCATTTAATTCAAAGCAAACAAAAAAAACGCACCTCAAACGAGAAAGATATTGATAACATATTGTTCAAAGCAAAATGCCAGCTGCAGTCCTAATGTCTAAAAATAAAACTAGATTGTTGTTTTTTCTTGTGGTGCTTGCTGTGCAAAAATAGCCTTATAGTGATAATAGTAGGTTGTTGTAAAAAAAAAAAAAAAAAAAAAAAAAAAAAAAACTTAAACCAGCCTAAAATGTTGCTGGGGAAATAGTTGTATATAAAACAGTGGATTGAAAATAATAATGAATGAAAATTAATATATTTTATTATAATAATTAATATTAATATATTATATTAATTATATATAATATTTATTTTAATCTTATTTATTATATATTTTTTTCTCAATAACTATTATTATTGAGACTAATATAATAGACTATAACTATTTTATTCAACAACATACAATGCTTGAAAGTTCTGTAATCACAAATATATTGTTAAATTTAACTATATCGACACTCCCAGCGTCTGTCAAAAAATATTATAATTAATATTTCATATATCCAAAGAGAAAGGCAAAATAAAGTCTACATTTCAACGGAAGATCCTTAGCCGTTATTAAAAGAAAAGGTCAGGACTAAAAACGGCACGTTTATTGAGCACGACTGCAAACCGTTTGCCGCCCCAGTACTAATAACTTGAAATATGCATTAATATTAAAATCTGGAATTTAAATCAGTTCACAAGTGCAAAAAATAGGATGCAATTTATTAACAGTTGCAGTTGCACCTGGCATATGCTCATGAAGTCACGGTCAAAAGTTTGCAAACATTTTGTTTGGGTTACAAATAAATATTCTCACTTTCAATTATCTGTCTTTCACACTGCAAACTTCATAAAGGTGTTAGCATGTGAATTGCTTCAGTGAAAAACACTCTGCAACACAAATACATAATTACACTATTGAAAAAACAAAAGTTGTGATCTCAATAGCCCACAAAATAGCATCAAGTTCAACCTCAGACAGGTTAGCATGACCAGCGTTATTTTAGTTTTATTTATAAACTATAATCGTATTTATTCATATTGAAAATGAGCTTTTATCTTTATATTTTCATAGTTTTAGTTATTCTTTTTTTTTTTCACTGTTACTTTTTTAAAAATCTTTTTATATTTCTTTATTTTATGTCAGTTTTAGTTTTAATAATGTTAGTACTTTAACTTAGTTATTTCATTTGGGTTAGTTGCTAATGCAAGACTTCTAAGCTTTTTAAATTTTTCAATGGAAACAATTTTATTGTTTTAGTTTGAACAAAAACAACACAGCAAACACAGTTGCATTATGTCAAAAAAAAAAAAAAAAAAAAACTGATAATAGGATCATTTAAAATCTTGTAATAGCCTTTTCTTAGCATTGAAAGCATCTTTTTGTCTGTTCACTGTTCAAGGTTAGGTTCTGTAACCTCATCTCTCTGAGACTGCTATTTCACACCATTGTGCGGCGCGCTGAAGCCCTCCTGTAAGTGAGGAAATGTCTCATCTGATAGCAGCCTGATTTAACTTCACTTTGTGGGTTGATAATATGGTGGCGGTGCTCAGGGAGAACAGTTCAAAAGACAAGTGAGGTGAGGGAGTTATAATGCTCCAGATATGAAGCCTGCTCGTGCTCCCCTTGGGGTCGCCGGAACCGAGGTGCGCCGTTAATTGAGTGGTTATCATTTCAAGTTCAATTCGGATGCAAGCGAAAGACCAAGTTAGTGAGCGGTTTACTCTGTAATTAGTCTGTGCATTTCTTTTGGTTGTGAACATGAGTCTGACACATTGACGTGATAACTGTAAGCGCACTAACACGTTTAAAACGTACTCGGTTACTAACGTAACCTCGGTTCTCTCTAGGAGAGGGAACGAGTACTGCGTCGAATCGACGCTGCGGGAAAGATATTTCTTTGTCGAGATTGAAGCCCAAAAATTAATCCTTAATTTTGTAATATGTAAAACGCTTTTCTGTAGCATACAACCCTAGGCGGAGCAATACAGCTCGCCCATTGGCTGCTCCGCCAGAAAAGCACAGCCTATGCGAGGCCAGTGACGCTGACCAATGAGGGCGCTTCGCGCCCTTCTGCGTCATCTCCCGCCGAAACAGGCGTGGCCTAGGTCTATAAATACCAAGCATAGCTGCTTCCACTCCGATTTTTGTCACAGAAGCGACACATCGTGGGCATGCACGGCATGAGACGCAGTACTCGTTCCCTCTCCTAGAGAGAACCGAGGTTACGTTAGTAACCGAGTACGTTCTCTTACGTAGAGTTCTCTCCTACTGCGTCGAATCGACGCTGCGGGAACCCCTGTAAGACGCCGTGCGTGCTCTTGGACCGACCCAGACACCCGAGGGCGCGCGCACGCGCCCCGGCATGCCAGAGCCTACACCAAGAGTATACAGGGAGAGCGGCTAGGATAGCATCATCCCTTTATAATAGGGCCCCTAGGGGCATAATAACATATATATGTAAATAATAGATATATATGGGGGGGGTAAATAGCATGCTCATGGGACACATTGTCGGTGAGTGATGCTTAAACATTAGTGACCTGGGCCGCGGTGCGGGGCAGGAACACTATACCTGGTCTTAGACCGAGAGCAGTTTAGCCTGCAACGCGGGAACCTCTAGGTTATAGAACCTTATAAATGTAGACGGGGAGGCCCAGCCTGCCGCCATACAAATATCATGCAAAGAGATTCCGCTATACCAAGCCCACGACGAGGCCATGCCTCTCGTAGAATGTGCTCTGATGCCCAGGGGGCATTCCAAACCTCTAGATGCGTAGGCTAGCGCAATGGCATCCACTACCCATCGAGATAGGCTCTGTTTCGTCGCAGCACGCCCTTTAGAGCGCCCACTGAACGAAACGAAGAGCTGCTCCGTCTGTCGAAAAACAGCGGAGCGGGACACGTAAGCTCTTAATGCCCTGACCGGGCAAAGAAAGCTATTTCCGTCCTCAGAGGCCGGCAGAGCCGACAGGGAGATGACCTGAGCCCTGAACGGTGTGTTGAGGGACTTAGGTACATACCCGTGCTTCGGTTTCAACACGACTATAGAGTCGTTGGGCCCGAACTCCATACAAGAGGCTCTTACTGAGAGCGCTTGCAGATCCCCCACACGCTTCACTGAAGCGAGAGCCAAAAGAAACATGGTCTTGAGAGACAGATGTTTCATGTCAACTGAGTGAATAGGCTCGAAAGGGGCCCCTTTCATAGCGTTCAACACTGTAGAAAGGTCCCAAACGGGGACTGAGGGAGGCCTTGGAGGATTTAACCTTCTGGCTCCTCTAAGGAAACGTACCACCAGGTCGTTTCTGCCCAGTGCATGGCCAAGCGTCGGATTGACGAACGCTGATATGGCTGCCACATAGACTTTGAGCGTGGATGGGGTCCTACCCTTATCCAACAGCTCCTGCAGGAAGGAGAGAACCTCCGTTTCACCGCACTGAAGAGGTGATAGACCTTGGTCTGAACACCAGTCAGAGAACACCGACCATTTGGAAGCGTAGAGCCGTCTAGTAGACGGGGCCCTAGCCTGCTCGATCGTGTCTAACACTCCTCTTGGGAGTTTAGCGGGTACCAGTTTATGGCCCACACATGAAGGGACCATAGCTCTGGGTGAGGATGCAAAATCGAGCCCCTGGCCTGCGAGAGGAGATCCCTCCTCACCGGGATCGGCCACGGAGCAGTACTCTTGAGCTGCATCAAGACTGGGAACCAGGGTTGATTCGTCCAGTATGGTGCTACAAGAAGCACTGAGCATCCGCTTTTCCTGATTCGCTCGAGCACTTGGGGCAGGAGCGAGACAGGGGGAAAAGCATAGAGCGGACGGCGGGGCCAGACTCTGGCGAGCGCGTTCGTGCTCTTTGAAAAGAATTCCGGGCAGTGAGCGTTTTCCTGGTTTGCAAACAGGTCTATCTCCGCTCTGCCGAACGTTTTCCACAGCAGACGCACTGTCTGTGTGTGTAGGGACCATTCTCCTGTCGGAACATTGTTCCGTGAGAGTCTGTCTGGTCCTACATTCAGGCGACCAGGCACATGGATCGCTCTCAGCGAGCGCAGGTTGTGCTGGGCCCATACCAGTATGCGTTCCGTCAGCCTGTAAAGGTTTCGGGATCTCACGCCACCCTGGCGGTTTATATAGGCTACTACCGACGTGTTGTCCGAACGGACTAGGACGTGGTGTCCTTTTATCCGAGGACAGAAGCGCCTCAGCGCTAAGTCCACTGCCATCATTTCTAGGCAGTTTATGTGCGGTAGTTCGACTCGTTTTGCCCATTGGCCAAAAAACGGTCTGCCTTCGAGCAGTGCTCCCCAGCCTGAGGTGGACGCGTCCGTGGACACCACCTTCAGGCTCGAAGAAGTCCCCAGGCTTACACCTGACCGGTACCAGTCTGACGCTCTCCATGGTGTCAGGGCTGAAACGCATTCCTGATTGACCTTGAGGCGATAACGACCGTGGACCCATGCTCGGCGCGGTACACGCGCTTTTAGCCAGAACTGCAGTGGGCGCATGCGCAGCAGGCCCAACTGTAGAGCTGTCGATGCTGCGGCCATGAGGCCTAGCATTTTCTGAAATCTCTTGAGCGGCACTATGTGGCCGCTGCGGAAGGATTTCGCCATCCGCAGGGAATTTCGCCTGCGTTGTGATGACAGTCGAGCTGTCATAGACAGCGAGTTCAGCTCCAGTCCTAAAAAGGAGATCCTTTGACTGGGAAACAGTGAACTTTTCTCCCAATTGACTCTCAGACCCAAGCACTCGAGGTGATCGAGAATTAGGGTCTTGTGGCGGATGAGTTCTGAAGGTGATTGAGCTAGAATCAGCCAATCGTCCAAATAATTCAGAATTCGAATGCCGCGGAGTCTCAGGGGTGCCAGCGCCGCGTCCATGCACACTGTAAATGTACGAGGTGCTAGAGACAGGCCGAATGGCAGGACTGTGTACTGATATGCCTGGCCCTCGAAGGCGAATCTCAAAAATCGCCTGTGACGTGACGCAATTTGTATGTGAAAATACGCGTCTTTCAGATCTATTGCCATAAACCAGTCTCCTCGGCGAACCTGCGCGAGGATGGCTCTGGTCGTGAGCATTCTGAACTTTCGCTTTGTCAGCGCTTTGTTCAGATGCCTGAGATCTAAAATGGGTCTGAGACCCCCGTCTTTTTTCGGTACCAGAAAATATCTGCTGTACAGACCCCCTTCGCTCTGAGCTTGAGATAAAGGCTCTATGGCCCCTTTGCTCAATAGCTTCGCTATTTCGGCTCGAAGTAGATGTGCTACTTCTGTTTTTACCGTTGTTTCGACTTTCTCCGTGAAACGGGGAGGGCGTCGATGAAACTGTAGCGAATAGCCTCTTTTTATAGTCTCTAGCACCCATTCTGAGACCCCGGGAAGTCTTTCCCATGCATCTTGGGCCGAGGACCACGCGGTGGCGGGCGGCGTCCGGCGGAGCGAGACCGTGGTCTCTCTCGGGCCTGTTGCTGCTGGGCCGGTGCGGCGGGCGCGGGGCGCTGCTGAGTTCGGGCAGGCGGCTGTTTAGGGCGGCCTGTTACGGAACTGGAGCGCTTTGGCAGAAAATGTCTCATGGCCTGCGAAGTTTTCTGTACCTCGGCGAATCGGTCCGCGAAGTCCTTCACGGAGGATCCGAAGAGGCCCGTCGTTGAAATGGGAGCGTCGAGGAACGCAGAGCGCTCCGACTCTGCCATTTCAGAGAGAGTCAGCCACAAATGTCTCTCGGAAACAGTAGCTGAGGCCATAATCCTGCCGATGGCGTGTGCGGCGGACTTTGTAGCGCGAAGAGCTAGGTCTGTGGCGCTACGTAAGTCCGGAACACTGATCGCGCCCGGGCCTTCCTCGTCTAGCTTGCAGAGGAGGTTAGCCTGGTGGATTTGGAGCACCGCCATGGTGTGCAGCGCCGATGCAGCTTGTCCGGCGGCGGAATACACGCGGCCGTTCAGAGCTGACGATGTGCGGCAAGCTTTCGATGGTAGGACTCCCTTAGCCCGCCGTCCAGCAGAGGGTGGGCAAAGGTGAGTCGCTACGGCCTCCTCGACCGGAGGGAGAGCGTGGTAGCCTCTGTCTCGAGCACCGTCCACTACGGAGAATGCTGGCGAGGCAGAAGTACGCACTCTGGCTGAAAAAGGCGCCTTCCACGATTTCGCTACCTCTTCGTGAAGCTCAGGAAGAAATGGTGCGTGTCTGGAGGGGGGCGCAGCGCGGTCTCCAGCGAGGAAGCGGCCATCCAGCCGGTTGAGTGCAGGTTGTTCGGGCGTCGACCACTCGAGGCCGAGGCTCGACACGGCCTGTGTGAGCAGACGCATCAGCTCTGTCTCGATGCTGATCTTCCCTCCTCGACGTTCCGGAACGGCGGGGGAGGGGAGATCCACAGAGCTCGCCCATCCCTCGCTCTCCGAAGCGAGAAGCGAACAGCAGTCGTCATCCCCCTCAGATACAGCTTGCTGGTCGTCCTCCATAACGGACAAAGCGGCGTGCTGCGGCTGTTGTCCGTCGGTGAGCGACTCGAGCGAAACGTTGAGAGGAGCTAGCGGCGGCGGCGGCGGCGAGCTCCTCGTGGAGGGAGGTTCCGGGACCCGCTGAGCGCGGCGCTTCTTACGGCGCGGCGCTACAGGGGGCGGTTGAGCAGCTTCAGCGAAAGATGCCAGGCGAGTCCGCAGAGTCGCGATTGGCATCATGTCGCAGTGATGGCAGCCGCCATCACCGAGAGCGATAGCTGCATGTTCCTCGCCCAAGCAGGAAACACATAGTTCGTGGTGGTCCCCGTCGATGAGCGCGGCTCGGCAGGAGCCGCAGGAAACGCGAGACATCTTTAAAAAGACACTCGTGCTCTTTTGTGAGGAAAAAATGTGTGACGCAGTAGGCGAACACACACACAAAACACACACAAAGACTGAAAGGATATTCCACGCCGGAGAAGCGCAGCAGGGAACGGCGGCTGAAGGCGGCGATGACCAGCGGCTTCAGGTAAGGGCTCGTCCTGCTGAGGTGCTGTGTCAGACGGCTGTGGTGGCTCGAATCCGGTCCAACGATGCGTGTAGCTTCGTGAAGTAAAGAAAATCGGAGTGGAAGCAGCTATGCTTGGTATTTATAGACCTAGGCCACGCCTGTTTCGGCGGGAGATGACGCAGAAGGGCGCGAAGCGCCCTCATTGGTCAGCGTCACTGGCCTCGCATAGGCTGTGCTTTTCTGGCGGAGCAGCCAATGGGCGAGCTGTATTGCTCCGCCTAGGGTTGTATGCTACAGAAAAGCGTTTTACATATTACAAAATTAAGGATTAATTTTTGGGCTTCAATCTCGACAAAGAAATATCTTTCCCGCAGCGTCGATTCGACGCAGTAGGAGAGAACTCTACGTAAGAGAACTTCTAACATAGGCTCATTGGAAAACGTGGATCTACCAACATTTTTACAAACTCCCAAAAAAACGTGCCTTTACTGTACAATCCACTGCAGTTTCCAGCTGAAATTAACATTATAGGCAGAGGAACACCAACAATGTTCATTCCTTTTCACTCAAACTATGACTACAGGGACTTATTTTTGTTAAGACCTCAAAACACTTAACTTAACACTTAAACTACTACATTTTGATATTTTTGAATCGCATAAACGGCTCCACATGTAGAGCAGCGTTTATATGAATATATAAATATGGGTAACACTTAATTTTACAGTGTCCTTGTTACTACATATGTTACATGTACTTACCATAGTAATAACAGTAAATTATGCATAATTACATGCAATTAACCCTCAACCAAATCCCTAAACCCTATAGTAAGTACATGCAATTCATTAATATTATCAGTACTTAAATATATAATTACACTGTAACAATGACACCTTAAAATAAAGTGTAACCTAAATATATGTCGCGTGCTTTCATCTCAATAACAAAATAAACGCACAAGAATTGAGAAAGCATTTTAATAAAGCATAAGAAAAACATCTGCTCATAGCAATGTGGTTGTTTGCACGAGCTCTACAATTCGGCACTCTAGTAAAGTCACGTCATGTTTATTTATATAGCACTTTATACAATAGATTGCCTAAAATCAAGCAGCTTTGCCGTATTAAACATGAAATACAGTGTCAGTGTCTTGTTTAATCAGAAGTAAACTTGATTTTCTACTATAAGCAGCTCTCCAGTGTGTTCATGTTTTCACCGATGAACGTATACCTCGAAGGACAGAACAGGAGAAATGAACGGGAAAAGATTTCCACATACACCTAACCAATTATGTACTCACCACGGACCAATGGGAGTTTACCAAAGGTGTGATAAAGGTGTTTACCAGTCGTGGCAAATTTTTCCGGAAAGTTTGCTTTGGCAAGCGGTTTAAAACTACCAAAACGTTTGGATGCAACTCCAAACGGTTTGGTCAGATTTTGTTTCGAAATGACGTCACATCAGTTCGCAGTTCAGTATATCAGGGCCTTAAAAACTTTTTTTTTTCCCTCGGGCCGTTAATAAGTTGAATGGCCATCTTTGAAAACATGTAGGTCAGTACATTATTTGGTAATAGTACCATGGTACTATGACGTTTATGCATATGGTACAAAACGATTGCCATTTTCACATACAAGAGCATTTATGTGGTACTCCCAAGTAGGGCTGTAAACGATTAATCACGATTAATCGAATCCAAAATAAAAGTTTGTGTTTTCATAATATATGTGTGTGTATTGTGTATAATTATTTTGTATATATAAATACACACACACGCATGTATACATTTAAGAAAAATGTGTTTATATATAAAATAGTTCTATTTATATATAATATAAATCATAAAAATATATATGCAGTATATAAATGCAAATATTTCTCAAATATATACATGCATGTGTGTATTTATATACCGGTATATAAAATAATTATACACAATACACACATATATTATGTAAACACAAACTTTTATTTTGGATTCGATTAATCGTTTATAGCCCTACTCCCAAGGTAAATCAAGGAATGCCATGTTATTGAATTGGTACATCTTAAAAAAAAAAAAAAAGGCACTTTATTTGAAAGTGTTCTAGTTGGGCACAGTCATCATCTTCCAAGCTCAATATCACCACGACATCCAAAACTAATTTATAACCAAATATTAAAAAATACACCCAAGATAAACAATATACCCCCCCTTTCTGCCAACCAAGCACGCTGTGCAAACCGTAATTATCAAGTCTGTGACAGATGCCCAATGGAGCCCATACACACCATTAGCCAGATTGAAGCTGAGCATATTTTTTTCCGAAACGAGACAGATTTCATCATTAAATGCCCAAAACGAAAGTCTAAAACTCATATGCTATGCGGATACAGAAGTAACTTTAACGGCTTGTCTGCTGATCTGAAAGTTACAGTGAGGCTCTATAGTAGCACATTTGTCTCATTGTCAACAGCAACAATGATCACTTCCCATGAGCCCCTCTTAACCTCAATCTTTCAGCAGTTCAAAAGCAGTTCAAAGTTTCTAAACCTCAGAAGTGACATCTTATACAGCCTCTACAAAGACCCAACGCAGAGGCAGTTTCAGTCAAATTAACCAATTATAGCTTCCCTGCTTCAAACACAAATAAGGGAGAGCGATTGTAGATCGTGCCGTGTGCGTACATCAAACTTATTCTCGGATCTTCTGATCCCTTTTGCCCTTCAACTTGGCGCTACAGTTTTCAAAGTACAACTGTCAATTTAGGCTATACAAACAACCGCGAAAGGCACGTAAATCAAGAAACAAAAGGCGGGAAAGCTAATCCAATGCTCCCAGGGTTCAGAGTCTATTTCCCAATAGCTCAACATGAGCCCCGTAACAGGCATTAACTCACGATCACATGGGAATATGTCTGTTATATGGTTATAATATCTGTTTTATGGTTCCTAGGGAAAAATGCTGATGGATGGCACCAGCTTAATCATTCTTTGTGTCACTGTCATTGTTCATTTTTAACCTCACGGCACAAAAAAATAAATGCATATTTTTATTCAGCAAGGATGCATGAAATCGGTATTGATATTAGGCAGCAAAAACAATTATATTAGATGGTAATGATATTTCACAATATTACTGTTGTTTTTTACTGTATTTTTTATCAAATAAATGCATCCTTGAGTATAACAGACTACTTTCAAAAAACATAAAAACACTTTTTAATGGTATATGTATAGGTGCTCATGGACTTCCCTGCTAAATGGGTTGATTTCCATTCAAATTAACAGATTTCAGCTTTTGTTCATGTTATATGATTTTTTTTTATAATATCTTTAACTTTTGCTGTTTTACAAATACCATTTATAGATTTGTCCCAGATCCACACTTTTGTAAAATATGAAAATCCATTATTTAAAAAAGTATTACTCCATTTAAAACTTAAATCATCAAAACAAAGTGAAGTAAACATTAGCATTTAAAAAAATGTGTGTGCATTCCTTTTTAATATAAAAAACATCATTGCTTATCAAAGGTAAATATTAAGAATAAGAATACATAATAATAATAATAATAACAGCAGCTTTATAACTATATCATCCTGCCCTACTTGTTATTGGTCTTTTAGCAGATTACAATTATTAAAATGAGAAGGATGTGGAGCAAAAAAAAAAAAAAGAGGTCAAAGGCTTTGCTCCTGGGCACAGTGGTCTTATCAAATCCCAGTCATCCCAGTCACCCTTCCCAGGTGTTAAAATGTTAACTTTCAGATTTCTATCACAGATATCTAACCACTGCACCACCCCATCACCTTAAAAAAATACGCCAATGAGTATGTCATTAAGATCAGCCCTAGATATTAAACAAATTTAGATATGACCATCACAGCCATTTTGAGCTGGCGATGAACGTCCATTTTATTTGCGTTCAATTTACACGAACGACCCTCACTTTGAATGCAGTGTATTATATTACCATGTGATGTGGCCGTTGCTGGAAATATCCTGCTGATCAATGCGACCTCAGCTTTCCCTGTCGCCCATGCTGAACCGAATCACACGTTGAACATGAATTGTTCACAGATTGACAGAAGTGAAACTGCACTGGCGCTTTTGTGTTGGTTTTGAAACTCTATTCAAAACTATTCAGAATAATTGCTTGGAAAAGAGCAACCAGGACATTCTTCAAAAAAATCCATTTTTGTGTTTCATAAAAAAAGAAAGTCATACGGTTTTGGAATGGTGTGAGGGTACATTTTTATATACATTACTCTTTAAATATGTGATGTTTTGAAAAAATTACAGTTCTTGAAATTACCAGTATTCTGCTTTACTGCAAACGGAGGACTGTGAGGTCCATTGCTTTTAGCACTTGCAAATACCCATAAAGCTCAGCCAGAGAAGGGTCTGTGGGCTTGGACACAGTTCGCACGTTGCCCCGAGCGGCCATTATGTCTAGAAAAAGGCTCAGCTCGCTGCTAAAAGATCTGCCTATGCCCGATCAAAATGACTCAGCAATGGGCCTGACTGTTAGCGCCTAAGGAGAGCTGCTCAGACATGAGGGTCATTCTAAGCAGGTTGTGCGCACACACACACACACACACACACACACATACACAAACACAATTTGCCTAAGATCTGTGCTACATTAAAATGGATTATGCTATATCTAATGTATATACCGTTGACGAGATAAACAACACCAGTTTGAACGTTAAACATGGAAAACGAAAGCTATTTGCTAAATGAATCTGAGTGATTCTGAAATTCTCTTTATGTACCACAACGTTCCTCTGATCATTTTAATCCAATGAGCTCTAAAAGCAATGGCAACGTGATTATTTATTTACTTGAATCTCAATGTGAACTAATGCTTTATCACAACTTCCCTTCCCAATTGGCGAAAGGATCATTAGAAAACAGAAATGTTATTGTTATTTCTCTTACATAAAATTATTGTAATGGTATCCGAGGGTTATTAAATATTGAACAGTTACAACATTCAAATACCATAATACCAGTGTTGTTAAAGAGATTGTTCACCCAAAAATTAATTTAAGACATATACAGTATATGTTGACGAATGTTGGTAACCAGACAGTTAATGGACCCCATTGACTTCCATAGTATGGGGAAGAAGAAAAGTTGATGGGGTCCATCAACTGTTTGGTTACCAACATTCTTCAAAATATCTTCTTTTGTGTTCAGCAGAAGAAAGAAATTCATACAGGTTGGGAACAACTTGAGGGTGAGTAAATGATGACAGAATTTTCATTTTTGGGATAACTATTCCTTTAAAAAGGAAAGGAAATATATATATATATATATATAAAGGCAAAGCACATACAATTACTAAAATCAAAATGAAAACTGAAAATATAATAAAAGCTATTATGAATAAATACCAAAATACAATAACACTGAATTTCACACCCAAAAACCTTAAAGCGTACATTTTAATTATTGTTAGTTTAACTTTAAGGTGATAAAACACAAGTAAGTTGGAAAACTCAATAGGATTCAGTTAACTTGCCATTTAAAAAGAGTATTACTGAGCATTACCTCAAAAAACAGTAAACGCAACTGGCATTTCTGCTTGGATGAACAGAATAAAAAGCAATTTTGAATTATGTCTGCTTTACAACAGTCAAACAGACGCCTAAAGCTGCGAATAAAGATATACGCGGAGGGCATTTGCTTTTCACAGTCATCAAATCCAGTTTAACGCGCATTTGGGTCGGCCTCACCTCAGCGTTTCACGACGTTCAGACAAGACGTATTCCATTTTCTTTTTAAGTCCATCACTGATGTCTATGCATAAAATGCAATGCAGCACAAAGGAACACCTCTGTCGTTTTAAATAAGAATCTAATAGCTAAAATGACGGAGGCTTCAGCGCAAAACAGACTATTTGTAGGCATTCAGGGAGACTGTGGTGCAAAAGGCAATTAGTATTTGGCTGCCGGGCCCTTGATGTGTGATTTCTAAAGGCTGTTAGAGGCACTATCAGAGTTTGGCAGAGAATATGCATAAGGTACATTGTAAACGAGAGCGTGATTAAGACTTAACTAGGCTGCGGATATAAAGAGTGCCAAACTCAAAGTGCTTAAATTGTAGAGACCTTGAGGAAAACCTTGTGATGTTGAAAAGGAGGAGGACATCCGCAAAATGGTTTAGGTCCAGATACCAAAGACATTTACCAGGTGGTCAAAAGAGCTCAAGTCTCAGGAGCTATGTTTCCATAAACCTATTTTTATGTGCATATTGGGACATTGCATTAAAAAAAAACGCTTGGAGATACGCATAAATTCAAAACATTTGCATTAAAAATGTTAATGCGCTCAGTTGAGGTGGATATATTTGTATGTGATGAGAAGACAAGTGCATAAACTACGATGGAAACTCATTTACTGAATAAATAACTTGTTGCGCAACAAAAAACTCACACGACTTTTGCTCAGCACTGGATGTGATTGGATAACTGGACTAACCAGCGGACCAATCGCATCACAGCATCTCAAATGATCCTTCTGAAATGCCCGAGCCAAAGTCTGTCATCAGAATGATTTGGTTTCATTTCTTCTCAGAAGTGTCTCGCATGACTTCGATCACAAACACCAGCATCCGAAGCTAACATGCCAACGTTTATTGCGCTTGGTTTGCACACTCTGAGACGCAAGTAATTTCTGATGGAGGAACATCGTGGCTTCCCCGATTGAAGCCACTTCCATTTTTATTACAGATCTTTTGCACGGATTTCCCAGGAAGTGATGATTTTGTTCTCTTGAACACATGGGATGGAAACATTGCTTTATTTGCAAATGTTTTATGCAATATTCCAATTTTTCCTCATAAGTTAAAATTCACAACTATGAATGGAAACTTTGCTAATGATATTCTGGAATGTAATTTTTGATTTTTTTGCCCCACTGCCCTTGTTTTTTTTTTTTTTTACATTATTAAATTGCTTAGGAAAGTTAAAGCGCACCTTTCCCCAAACAAACACAAAAAATCGTTCATGAGCAGGAAAATTTATAAACCAAAATGTAATAGTAACAGTGATGCTTTAAATAAATAAATAAATAAAATGTGTCACTGTGTAGTACTCAATTGTGAAATTATAAATGTTTAAAAGCTTAACAAATATGTAATATACTATTTTTTTTATTAACTACAATTTTACTGACCTTCTATTAAAAACAGTGGCTATTTGCTGAAGTATGCTAGTCAGCACAACTCAAAGGCCATTCAAGAAATATCATTTATCTGCAGTTTTTCTAAAGGTTAATTGTATTACTTTAAGAGATGCTTATATTGGTTTAATAAACGTTTAAGTCCTCACTGCGTGAAATAAACAGCGAACATTTACATTTCATGCTGAGATTTCCCATATATCCCTGCAGTTCTCTGTGCCGTTCCTCTTGCGTAATAATCAGGCCCTGCACTTGACAAGTTTCACTGTGACACTGTCTCGGTTCAATGTGACCTTCTATGCAAGCAAAGACACTCATTGGGCCCTTGGGGACCATTTGGAAGCACCGAGCTTGAGGTGGATGGATCCAGGATGGCTGCCTGCTCTGTTTGAGCCACTAATCTCATCAGAGAGCATCTGACCTCTACTAGCTCCGACGTATAGACATGCCTTTGGAGATTATTACTAAAAAAAGGCTAAATACATCAATTGTATTGCAGTTACCATAAGGATAATTCATCAACATGCGACTGCTTGGTTAAGTAACCACAGTACATGATTAAATAAAGAAGTAAATTCAAAATGTATCTAAAAAAAAAAAAGCTACTTTTATGGAAACATTAAATTTTTTAAAGAATTAAACACCGCATTGTCAAAGTTGATATTGTGGCTTTATAGGCTATATAGTCCAACACTAGCGTGTGCCAATATATTGTTAAAGGGTTAGTTCACCCAAAAATTAAAATAATGTCATTAATGACTCACCCTCATGTCGTTCTAAGCCCGTAAGACCTCCGTTCATCTTCGGGACACAGTTTATGATATTTTAGATTTAGTCCGAGAGCTTTCTGTCCCTCCATTGAAAATGTATGAACTGTATACTGTCCATGTCCATAAAGGTAATAAAAACATCATCACAGAGGTCTTACGGGTCCTTATTAATGACATTATTTTCAATTTTGGGTGAACTAACCCTTTAACATTTCACCAAAAATAAATGGAGTTATGGTTTCTAACCAGCGTAGTGTGTTTTGTCCATCATTAGAACGGCCGCATCTGAGGGATTAAGTGTGTCACATTATGGTTTCATCAACTTGCAAGTTATAAAGTTTACTGTAGCTATGTGGGCACTCTGTTTTTTTTTCTGTCATTTGGCCAAATCTCATTTTATTCAAAGATGAAGTGCTACGCACAGGCTATTTTATGACGTATTGGCTGTGACTCGACGACAAATGCTAGACTAAGACACTCTTTTCTTCTCCTCAAATACATAAAACATTAGCCTTTGTATATACAGCATTTCTCGACTAAAGAAAATGCTGTACTTACTCAAACAAGCAGTTCTTTCTTTGCCCTTACATTGCATTGCAAACAAGCAGAGACGGTCAAAACTGCGTGCAGAGCTTCATTCACCATAGAGCCAAGTAGAGTTATGAGGTTTTCATTGGTTAAATATTTGCAAAACAAACAGACAGATGTAAAGGGTGGACAATACACAATAGTAATGATTTATACAAATAAAAAAAGACGAAATATGGAATTATGAGGTTTCTGTCCGATGCTCACACTTTAGATTAAGGTCCAATTCTCACTATTAACTATCTATCAACAATGACTTTTGCCTCAATAAACTCCTTATCACTGTGTAAGATTAAGGGATGTAGAGTATGGTCATGCAGAATATGTGCTTTATAAGTACTAATAAACAGCCAATATCCTATAATATGCATGCTAATAAGCAACTAGTTCATAATTAGAATTAATAATAAATCAATCTCTATTCACAGCAGACATATTGTGCATGATCCATCTGTAAATATAACCGAGCACTGAATAAAATCCAACTTTGTGCAAGAAAGGTCACCAGATAATGAAATGAAAAATATTACAAGTGCCATAGTCATGGCCTAGCAGAAAGTGCACACGCTCCTGAGCTTGAATCCAGCATTTGATTTTAAACAGTTATTTAATCTAAAAAAATTGCTCAAATGTAAACTCAAAAGAAGAAAAGATTACATTTACACCAATGGTTTTGCTTTTAATACTGGAGTTGTTTTGATCCAAATGTGAAGGGGGGAAATGCCATTCCTCTTACTTTAGCTTTAAAAGCACACGCATTTCAAAAACCCGAACTAGAATGTCACAAAATCCGCCTCTACAAACCACGCATCATTTCCATATAAAAGGGGCATCACACATTCAATCTGAACTGACGTGTTAAACTGGAGACGTCCCTCTGCGCCTGGTGACCCGCTCCTGCTCTCAGCCGAGCTGTGAAGAGACCGTACAGGCATTTGAACTCACCGTTTTCTGTGTTTTCGTGCTCGGTGTCAGTGAGGGTGAGGTTAGAGTTGGCTCTGCTGGAGAGGCAGGAGCTCCGGCCGGATTTGGTGTTGCTCCGGCCCCAGAGTCGGACGGCGTGCTCGGGGGAAATGATGCCGTCCGTTTCTGTGTCAGCGTCTGATCCCACGCTCACGGAGTATTCGCGGTGGGGAAGGCCCATTTCTGTCCTGTACGCTGCCATGTGGGGCGGCACGGGATCTCCAAAGGCCATGTCTCTGAGAGAGAAGTCCGCCCCTGATACAACACACAAGAACACAGTGAGAGAAAATACATTGTGTGTTATAAGAACAGACTAAAAACAGGAGTCTGGAGCTCCCTACCCCAATTCATTTTCTCCATCTCATTTCATATTGGTTTCATATGGTAAAGTGATGATAGAAATGTCTAACAATAATAATAATAATAGTTATTATGAGTAGTAATAGTCTAAACTTTTTCCCCGCAAGCATTTTTGAAAAAAAAAGTTGCCAGCCAGCATTTTCTAGCATTTTCACAAAAGTTTCAAGGACACCAGAATATTCTGTTTTATGACCATCTAAACTTGCAATACATCAAAAGAAAGAACAGAGCCTCTTCTTTAAAAAAAATAAACGTTTCATATAGCTTCAAGCATTCCTTTTTAACACTTAAATGTGGGTAAGTTTCATTTAAAAAAAAGCAACATTGAGTAAAAAGCTGAGAAAAATCAAGATTTTACCAAAGAAACGTCTGGATCTGATTCAGAACGATGATCAAAAGATGCAGTAAACAGAGTCCATCAACACACCCAAAGCTTCACAGTCCTATATCTCGTCCTGGGTCGACATTTCATTCAGGAACATTAGGCAGTTTTGTAATAATGTTGATCGCATTATATTTACATCTGCTTACATTTCCTACCGCTTATGTCTGCTTCTTCTTCGCCTGTGTTTTGGTTTTAATCAGGAGATTCAGTAGTCTTTCAGAAGATTTGTAATAGCGCCCCCTACTGTATAACAGTGAAAACACCGAAAGACGGAAAATTATTCTTATGACTAAAATTATGAAAAAATTAAACTTATGTTGGAAAGAGTAAAAAAAAAAGGCAGTACAATGAATGTAAACTATTAATATACAATTATTAAGTACAAGTGTAATTTGAAAAAATGTAGATGTATATCATCTGAAAGCTGAATAAATAAGTTTTCCATTGATGTATGGTTAGGATATACATCAATTGATATATTAGGTAGGCTATATTAGGATAGGACAATATTTGGTTGAGATACAACTAGCCTATTTGAAGATCTGGAATCTGTGGGTGCAAAAAAAATGGAAACATTGAGAAAATCTCCTTTAAAGTTGTCCATTTATGTTCGCGATTGTGCAGCATTCAGTCACAAAAATAAATGTTTTGTATAACGGTAGGACATTTACAAAATATCTTCATGGGACATGATCTTTACTTAATATCCTAATGATTTTTGGCATAAAAGAAAAATCAAATTTTTTGACCCATACAATGTATTGTTGGCTATCGCCACAAATATACCCGTGCGACTTGTGACTGGTTTTGTGATCCATATGTCATAAATGAATGTGATGTTTACTTCCAAACTTGAGTGTTTTTTCCAGTAGGAACTTAACTGGAACGCCTCTGACATCCAAACTGAATGCAACAAACAAGTTTCTGAGTGAAAGTTGTTTTTTAAGTACATTTAACTCTTTTCCCGCCATTGTAGGAATTCTGTAGGAATTTTACCGTCATATATGAGACAAGAATTCAATGCCATTGACAGAATTTTCCGGCTTTCCGTGTTTTAGGGCCTAAACTATAGAGTACGCAACTTCTAAAAGAGCACAGAACCTGTGATGCCTTAAAATGCTGTCTAGGTAGGCGTTTTGAAACCTATTTGTTACAAGAGAACACCTTTAACTGAGCACCTGGTCTCGTTTGAGACTCCAAATTGACCGGGAATAAGCAATATATGAAACTAATCAAATTGAAAAAAACCTAACGAGAAGTTTATTCAAAATGAAACCCTCAAACCCACAACCTCAATGAACATTAAATCCAGAGTGCGCTCATGCCTGGTGGAGGCCAAAGTACGAGGAAAGGGAAGCCGTGTAGATGGAGCTACAGCAAATTACAGATTTATGCCTGAGAGTGAGCATAATAATAGTTAGCGTGCCTGAAAGAAACATGGCATTTAGTATTCATGGAGGGGAAGTGGATATTTTTTCAGGTCACCATCAACTGGACACATTAGAAGGTCATAAAAGACATCAGCGAATCAGCATTCACGGCACCCCCCTCTCATTAAAGTCCCAGCACGCTAATGGCAGAGCTACAACACCGCATTCGGCTTTCCTTTTATCTCTCCGGTTTTAGATACAGGCTTTTTTCAAAACGGCTGGAATATATTAGCGACGGATCAAATCGTCACCGCAGTCTCTCTTAATTGCTTGAATGTGATCGCTCTCTGAGGCGTATCTGAAAGATGCACTGCAGATCTGGAGCCTGTGAGATGAGCTCTCTCAAAGTGTGTGATGGTTCGTCTCGTTTTAACAAGTGTGTGTAATAGATATGTGCTTTAATATGAAGAGGGCAAGGAAAATGATCAAGGGTGAAGCGTTCCACACTTCAAAAAGAAAATAACAAACACACAGGTCATGCGTCAGGGATTATTATTACCATTTAATTGCATTCTTGCCATCAAAAGTTTTAATACAGCTCATTTAGGGGAATTATCATGGCCAAAAATCTTTCACATTTTCTTATTTTTGTGTAAACAAGGAATATTATTAGGCACTCAAAACCCAACATTAAGATAATGCTAAATATCCATTCAACAAGACAAATCTTAAATGATATATACACATACATATAATACAGTATTATTAATAATAATAATTATTGTTATAATAATTGTATAGTCATGAATTTATATATATATATATGTGTGTGTGTGTGTGTGTGTGTGTGTGTGTGTGTGTGTGTGTGTGTGTGTGTGTGTGTGTGTGTGTGTGTGTGTGTGTGTGTGTGTGTATATACACACCGGTATATATACACGTGTGTGTGTGTGTGTGTGTGTGTGTGTGTGTGTGTGTGTGTGTGTGTTATATATATATTATAAATTCATGACTATACAATTATAATAATAACAATAATAATTATTATTAATAATAATGAAACAAATCAATAAAGAAATATAACTATAGTATTAATAATATGTTAAAAAAAATTAAATGTTTTTTTAAAAATAATTACAATAAATGTTTTTTTTTGTGTGTGCAAAGTTTGCGTTCCTGTACTCACATTTTTGCCTCTTTAGTTTTACTACAACTATAGCAAAACAACAACAACAACAACAACAACAAAAATCATTATTTATTTACCTTTATATCCAAATGGTTGTGCTTTTATTTTCTATTGTATTCCTTTTAAAGACTTGGGATATATCACACCATTATGGACCTCTATAATTGTGTTTTAATTGTTTTGTTTTTTGTTTGTTTGTTTTTGGAGTCTGAAAGCCTCTGGTCACTAATAATGGAAAAGAGCAGCATGAACATAAAAACTTTCCAAAGAAAACCAGCATATTAGAATAACATCATTTTCTAATTTGGGTAAACGGACTGTCTTTTGTGTCTGTCTGCTGTAGAACAGATTTGAAAAATGCAGTATTTTTGCTGCTGGCCGAAGGTAAATTCTGTGGAGACATGCAGCAATCAGAAATGCATTATACTTTAATAGGGAAATTATAATGTCATCAATAACGGTTCACTTCTGCAAATTAGGCCAGATTGCTTTCAGGGCAAATGCAAACCATATTGGAGAGTCCATGCAAACCGTAACCCAAGCCAAGTTTCTCGAATAAGAAAATTCTTAACTCATCAGTTTGCAAAGACACTTGTGGTTTTATCCCTGGCATGGCGGTGAGAGATCAGACATGTGAAATCTTGCCCCGCTCACCTTGCCTGCTGAACTCATCGGCTTCGTGGTGCACCACGTCTTTGACTCGGCTGCCATAGGCCAATCTGGGGTCCTGATCGAAAGCTTTGAGGGTCTCGCTGGAGCTGTAGGACTTGGGGTTGAGCTTGCCATCCTCGCTGTCAGCTGAGGAGCTGGTGTACCGGCGCTCCGTGTCCCGCCTGGAGGTCAGAGAGCGGTAAGGTCTGCGTTCTTTCACTTCCATGGCAACCTTTTCTCTGGTCTCAACATCAAAGGGAGGGAAAGAAGCCAGTTCAGTCCGTATGATTCTAGAAGAAGACACAGAAGGGGGGAAAAGACAATGATTACGACTTGTAATCTGTTTTTACAGCTAAAACATAACATTTTAAAGTTTGGGATTAGTCTCTTGTGCTCACCTAGGCTGAATTTAGTGGATCAAAAATACAGTAAAACTTTTCTATTTGATAATGTAATTTACTCCTGCAATAAAGCTGAATTTACTGACTTCAGTGTCACACGATTCTTAAGAAATCGTAAGATTTGATGCTCAAAAAAACATTTATTTGTATTATATGTTGAAAACAGAATAATATTTTTGTGGAAACAGTGATTTCCCCCCCCCAGTATTCTTGGCTAAATGGTAAGTTCAAAATAACACAATTTATGTGAAACGATTGTGTGTGTGTAAAACTTTCTACTTTCACTTTTTATCAATTTAATGCATCCTTGCTAAACAAAAAAATATTAATTTCTTTAAAAAAAAAAACATCACATCTATTCATAGGATTTGGCTACCCAGCTATTTTAGTGTGCCACTCACTCGGGCAGCTGAGAGGGATTTAAAACACATTTCCAGCTGGAACATTTTTTCAAGACCCTAAAGGACAAGTTAAAAAAAGAAGATTTCTGGACAATCCTTTAAAATAGTTCTGCCAAGTCGGGGTGACATAATGCGGCACTGCAGCATCTTGTAAACCAGAATCCATTTAAAAAATATATACAGCACAACAAATCTTGTGGCCGTAAACTTTATGACTTGAAACCCCCTCTCTGCCTTTGCGCTTCCAGCAGATTTTTAAGTGGCAGGTGTCCTTCTGTATGGTCTGTGGTTTAAACGCTTAAAGTCAACAGCCAATGCAACAATACATGCTTCTGACTCCTGTCACGACTCTCAAACTGCAGCAGCCAAGACTCGGATAAAAGGTGACTATTCCTCACAAAACACTGGGGAAAATATTAAATATAGTTCACCTAAAAATGACAGTTCGGTCATCATTTACTCACCCACATGACTTGTGTTGAGCACAATAGATGATATACACACACACACATAAATATATCCCAATCACCATCCATTTGTGTTGTATGTGTAACCCCTCCGGTTCTACTTGCACTGCTCCGAGCGGGATGCAAACTGGTGTTTATGGCATGGGAGGCGAGCGCACTAACAAGGACACTAAAGACTAGGGGTGGGGAAAAAAATCGATTCTTAGATGCATCGCGATGCGGACGTGGACGATTCTGAATCGATTCACAAATGGCAAAAATCGATTTTCAAAAAAAAAAAAAAAAAAAAGATTTTTTTTTTTTTTTTTTTTGAAAATCGATAATAACGTAATATTGACGGAACGCAAAAGACGGAACTCTGCAGCGTGGAAACAATATTGTCAAAGCTTCCACCTGGCTCGGAAAGGGCAAAGCGCATTACACAATCAATCGCAACTTTTATTGCCAAGGATTTGCATCCAGTCGTTGAGAACCAGGGCTTTCACGCTATGTTGCACACTTTGGAGCCGAGATACAACGTCCCATCTCGGAGATATTTTACAGACACAGCGATCCCCACATTCTACAACAAGACCAAAACCGAACGAAGTCATGGAATCACTCAAGAAAGCGGGTAGGATAGCTGTAACGTGTGATGCGTGGACATCCGTATTTTATGTTAATAGAGATTCAGAATATGTTAAAGTTTGTTATAATTTGTTATTGTTGTGATTTTTACTGTAGTGAATTTACTGTTGTGAAATGGAAAATCAATAATCGAGAATCGAGAATCGTTAATAATCGAAAATCGACTGTAATCGAATATCGGGACTTCAATAATCGTAATCGAATCGAATCGGGAAATCAGACAGATTAACCACCCCTACTAAAGACGGCAGTCGCTAGTGTGCTTCTTGAGGCCAGGGGAGTGAGGTTTACTCGCACAGCTCTTACTGGCCTACGCTACACTCACCCCCTTAAACCTCACTCCCATCCGGGTCACGGCACCAATGTAACCCCTTGGGTTCTACTCGCTCCGAGAGGGATTCGAACAGGTGTTTTCAGCATGGGAGGGAGGCGCGTTAACAAGGATGCTAAAGACTGCGGTCTCTAGTGCGCCTCTTGAGGTCAGGGGAGTAATGTTTACACATACAACTCTTACTAACTGACCTCAGTTACACTCACCCCCTTAAACCTCACTCCCATCCGGGTCACGGCACCAATGTAACCCCTTGGGTTCTACTCGCTCCGAGAGGGATTTGAACTGGGGTTTTTTTGGCATGGGAGGGAGGCGCGTTAACAAGGATGCTAAAGACTGCGGTCTCTAGTGCGCCTCTTGAGGTCAGGGGAGTAATGTTTACACATACAACTCTTACTAACTGACCTCAGTTACACTCACCCCCTTAAACCTCACTCCCATCCGGGTCACGGCACCAATGTAACCCCTTGGGTTCTACTCGCTCCGAGAGGGATTTGAACTGGGGTTTTTTGGCATGGGAGGGAGACGCGTTAACAAGGATGCTAAAGACTGCGGCCTCTAGTGCGCCTCTTGAGGTCAGGGGAGTAACGTTTACTCATACAACTCTTACTAACTGACCTCAGTTACACTAACCCCCTTAAACCTCACTCCCATCCGGGTCACGGCACCAATGTAACCCCTTGGGTTCTACTCGCTCCGAGAGGGATTCGAACAGGTGTTTTCAGCATGGGAGGGAGACGCGTTAACAATGATGCTAAAGACTGCGGTCTCTGGTGTGCCTCTTGAGGTCAGGGGAGTAACGTTTACACATACAACTCTTACTAACTGACCTCAGTTACACTCACCCTCTTAAACCTCACTCGTATCCGGGTCACGGCACCAATGTAACCCCTCCTACTCGAACCTGCATTCCCGAAATGGTGTCACTGTCCATCCTAACAAGAACGCTAAAGACCGCAGCTAAAGACCGACCGTCAGTGGCTAATGCGCCTCTTGAGTGAGTTTTACTTGCACAGCTGTTACTAGCTGGCGTCTGTATGGAAAAAAGAGCAGATTGGCCATTCTGCAAATTATCTCTTTTTGCATTCTATAAAACAAAGAAATCCACACAGGCGTGACATGAGAGTGAGTAAATTTGCATTTTTGCTGCGTTATTCTTTTTACACACAAGGAAAAGGAATCTACATTATCATCTGCCTCATTAATATTCCAGCCTCATCCCAAATCCACATTACAAAGCAAACAGCATTGTGAGAAACATTAGACCTTCGTAATGCAAGCTTGTCAGCAATAATGCGTGCCATCTCTGTAACTAAATGACACTTTGTAGCATAGTGTAAAAACAAAATGGCCGCGTGGAGAGAAATATATTGGTGTAGGCGCCACTGTGAGATCACACAACCTGACATCAATTTATAGGTCCCTTGATTTTCCCCGGACAGGATATCACACAGAACCGGAGCTTCGGAGGAGGTCTTAAACATGTCGATGTGGATTTATGAAGTTGATTAGAGGTTGGGTCATTGTTTTCTCTAAGGCTCACTTAAGATAGTGAGGTTTCCCTGCTTGATTCATTTAATTTCCTGGACTTCAGCTCAGATCCACATCAAGTGTTTCTGACAATACAAGGTTTAGTATCTGTAATGGATTAAACCACAGGCTGTGCACTTTTCAGACATCTCAGACCATAGAGCACTATTCATCCACTGCATCTGCCAACAGAGCGTGCAACGTGCTGTTAAAAATAGAATACACAATAAAAATAATCTTACGGAAATTGCCAGGAACACATCTGGGTCACATCTCACCTGAGATATATTTTGAACAAACAAAATGAAACCCATTCTCTGTAACATTATGAAGAAAAACAATGAGATACTGCTTAAATTATAAAGTCAATGTGTAAAATAGAACAAAGTACTGGTTGAATTACATATTTACATTTTATTTTAAAAGCTTTTACATCCAGACATATATTTTCATTAATATAGTGAGAATATGATTTTTTTTTTCACATTACAGTAATGATATGGGAGAAAATGTTTAACGGTCATAAAAATATCTCTCAAAAAAAAAAAAAAGGTCCTAAAAACAGGTGAAATTTTCTTAAGGCAAAATATAAATTATTATGCAGAATTGAAAACACTGACTATGGTATTTTGTTGGACTGGATATAATTATTATTTTGACATGAATAAAAATATAACATTTATTTCAAAAACATTGGGTTATATGAACTATAGTATCGATATATATTAACATTACAGTAATTGTCATGAAAATAATGTAGTGTAAAATATTTTTGTGAAAAAAAATTAGGTTACACTTTACAATAAGGTTAATTAGTTAATAACTACCTTAACATGAACTAAGAATGAATAATACTTCTAGCATTAAGTAATCTTGATTAATATAGGATTAAAATCAAAGGTTAATGCATTAGTTAATGCACAAACATGAACAATGAACAGCTGGATTTTTATTAACTAACATTAACAAATATGACTAAATACTGTAACAAATGTATTGCTCATTGTTAATTCATGTTAGTCAATACATCAATGTTAACTAATGAACCTTATTGTTAAGTGTTACCAAAAATAATTGCAGTTATTAAATCACAAGTATAGATAATGTTAGAATGCTGAACTAAATCAACATTTACATTTTACTTTCAATTATAAAAGCTTTTGAGTCCAGACAGACTTATTTTCATTACTGTAATGATCACTTTTTTCACATTAAAGTAATGAAAAATATGTAAGATAATGTGCTTAACGGTCATGAAAACAATATCACAAAACAAATTTAAACAAAATAATAATAATGGACATATAGCCTAGGTTAAATCTAATTTATGCAAAACATAAATGTTTTTAATTTGACAATGAACATTTTGATATAACATAAAATATAAATCTTTTGATTTTGAGCCTGGATATTGCGTCTAAGCTGGTAAAAAAATAAATAAAATAAAGATTTACAAGTCAACCCACGCATCAAAAATAGAAAGCTTAATCATAATGGAATTTGGTTCTAGATCCTCTTAAAAGCAAAAAAAAAACCTAACAGTACGAGTGGGACAATATGGCCGACTCGCTCTCAGCATTTCCCAGCAGATAAGCTCTTTAAGACCACTGTAATATAAATGTGTGGTACTCCCGCAATAATCCGCAGTAAACTATATCTAACCCCCCTTAAACAGCCTCTTTATTGCCAGGCCCATTGTGAAGTCGGGGTCACCTTTTGTATGGACTGGCAGCTGAAAAGATGGCCGTGATTAATGACTTGGAGACCTCTGCTCCGGGACCTCCGCTGTGGACAAAAAACTGCTTTCCTCCTAAAGACCCGCAAGAGCACTTCAGCTGCCGGACCGGAATCTCCAAACCATTTGCTTTTAGGTTACTAATTTTGCAGCATTTAGAAAGAGTCTTCTAGCTTATGCAAATTCATACAGAGACAAAAGAGCCTTTATGGCAACACTTGAGGGGGTTTTGTTAAAGTGCATTGTCTTAATTTCCAAAAGCTTCGCTTCAATGAAATGGGCCACGTAATGTGGAGATTCTGCGCATACGCCGCGCTCCTGAATATGCGAGGTCTCGTGTGCACAAGGGTGTACCTTCGGGGCCATGGGAACGCTTTCCGTCTTTTCAGCGGCCCGTCACTTACGCTTTGACAGCTGATGTCTAGTGCAAATACATATCTGTGAAAAGGAAGACGCGTTTGACTGACGTGTCTCTGTGAAGGAACTATTTTTGCGCTCTGTGTGTTTCTCCTATGATAGTGTGTTAAGCTGAATGAATAATCTGGAAAACAAGAATAAAAGTCAGAGGCGTCGGCTCCTATCTAATCCCCAGAGCCCTGTGGTGGGCAAAACGAAAAAAGATATGACAAAAAAAACAAAAAACGCATGATTTCTGCCCTTGCTGAACTGGTGCTCAGAATGAAAAGGGAACAATATATGTACGAGATGAACCATGAACTGAAGTTAAGGCAAACCGTTTAAATGTTTGGGATCGGTAAGATTAAAAAAAAAATAAAAAATTAAAAGTAGCAGCACCATTTTGTGTACCAAACCTGCATTAATCAAAAATACAGTATATCACAATTGCTATTTGAATATATTTTAAAAATGTAATGTAATGTAATGCCTGGGATGGCAAAACTGAATTTTTAGCATCATTACCCCAGTCTTCAGTGTCACATGATCCTTCAGAAATCATTCTAATATCTAATATATATCTAATATCATCATAATAATCTCACTGACCCCAAACTTTGGACCGGATTCACACCGAGGGTACATTTACATGACAGCGATGTAGTAAAAACGGACTAAAAACGCTTAATTATTCATGCCAGGCCAGTAGATGGCGATGTCACCTAAATACTAAACACGTAATACGCATGCGCATGATGTCGCCGTTTCACAAATTCGTGTTTTTTTGTAGTTTTACATGGAGATGATAACAGTGTTGTTTTCAAAAAGCACTTTGAAATCCGTTTTCAGGCCGCCAAAACGCTGTTGTCGTGTAAATGAACGGCCAAAACGCATGAGAAGTGTCCGTTTTTAGTTGAAAACGGCCCCTGAAAGTGAGAAGGCCGTGCAATGTGACACAACAACAGCCAATCAGAACACATTTGACGTTTAATATACAATTATTTGGAGTGGTGGGCGGGGCTACTCATAAAGCAATCAATCAATTCTGATAGGACACAGTATTAGCCCGTGGCCCAGTTCTCTGAACTCATTCATTGATCAATTTGTTGTTGTTTTTTTAGAAATGCCATTTATGTATATCGTTTATACTGTCAGTCTTATACATTGATCTCGGCAGCTTTACTTTGTAAGCTCCAATTGAACAAATAATACCCTTTCCTGGAGTATTCAGGGCTTTAATGAAATGTTATTGAATTGTTTATTGAAAATGCAATGAAGACCGCTCTCTGTTGTTCACGTTTTTGCTTTGTTTCCTTTGATTTCCTTTCATTTTAAACACAGCTGAAGCAAGGCACTCTGGGGGAAGTAGCAAATAGCATATCTATAAAACAATCTGCTGCTCAGGTATCAGTTTCCTTATACAATCAATGATATCGATCAGTTAGTTTGTATTCGATGAACATTCATGCACACCCCGTTTCCTGGTTTGGAGCCAAAGAAGAAGGAAAATAAAAGTATAAAAGGGAAACGTTGTTGTTTCCGGTGAGGGAATGAGGTGATGTTCTGACACCTCGACATATGGATCGGAAAAACAATGCAAGCTTGAGCATCTGCTATGGAGGAAGTGGGGTCTTGGTTAAATGCCTTTAAAGTGACATAAAATTTGCATTCGACATTCTTTTTACTGCTTTAACAGGGCATATTTATGAGTTAAAAAAAAGGATATTAAACTAGAAAAATGTAGAGAGGGATTTGATTTTATCCATGAGTGAGCGTTAAAAGTGGGCGTTTTAATGCCAGAGGAGTCAGATGTATAATCTCCGTCTACGAGACAGATTATGTTGATAATGCCGGAGTACATTGATATATGGGTGTTTCTTCAACTTTGTGCACTTTTATGTCCCAAAGGTTGGTTTTTATTAAAACTAACAGATTTCATTTTTTATTTATTTCACAAAGGTCATATTAAAACTAAGACTTTTTTTTACCATGCCTTCAACATATCGACTTATGTATAGATTTGAGCTTCATCCTTGTCCCACTCCCAACCCTAAATGTTGAAATATGAAAATCCATTATAAAAATATGTATTACATGTTTAAAAGTATGACATACTGTCCCATAGTCATATAGTGTCATTGCCACAACACTGACCAATTTTGCCCCAAAAAGTTTGTGTACAACTGAGAAGAAAACAGTGTCAACTGAGGAGTTAGAGATGAAATATGTGGGGGGGGGGGGGATGTGATAGAGAAATCGAGGTAAATATCACACCGAATATGTTATGTTTGTTTTCAATAAAATTTTACCTATCAAATTATGCAAAAGTTGTGAAACTAGTATTTAACAGTGTGTATTGATGAAATGCTAGCTATATTAGCCATAGCCAAACAAAGTAGGCAACTATTTATGCCAAATGTCATTTCCACACATACCAAACACAATACATCATTTTAAGATGTGGTGGAAATGACAGAAAGTGTGAAAATATTATTTAATAGTGTACATTTATACATAAAGATTATAGCTATGATATTAGCCCTATAGCAAGACGAAGTCGTCTGTGATTTTATACCAAAAATGTTTACAAATGTCATTTCCAACACAATCCTTTCCACCACAGAAAAATAAAAACTATCAAACAATACGTCAATTGAGATGTGGCGGAAATGACACAGTGGTGGGAATTTCATGGCTTTCAAAGAACATCATGGCACTATATTGTTTTTGTTTGTTTTTTAGAAAAAAGGAAATTAATAATGGCGTATCATTCACTGCTCTCTAAACTAAAAGTTGCAGAATCCCATTCATCATAAAAGAGCTAAAGGCTTGGAGGAAAGGGTGTATAACGAATATTTTAGTGCATAATTACCATGTAACTTTATCAAATGATTAATTCATTGTTGAAATATCACTTAATAGTGAATGCATATCGCATTTTAATTCAATATTGTGCATCCCTACCAATGTTTCAAATGTAATTTTCCACCGAACATCACAACCGAACACAATACATCATTTTGAGATGTGGTGGGAATGACAGTAAGTGTTAAAATATAATATTTATGCCATGTAAAAAAAATATAGCTATGAAATTAGCCTAAGCAGGACAAAGTAGTCGATTTTATACCAAAATCTGCATCAAAAGTCATTTCCATTAGTCATTTCAACCGCAGAACACCATCAATCACAACACATTACTTGAGATGTGGCGGAAATGACACTGTGATGGGAATTTGCATGGCTTTCAAAGAACAGGATACTTTTCTCTAACATGTCCAAAAAACGTGTTTGTTAGTAAAAAAAAAAGAAAATTAATACAAAGGTGTATCATTTACCTCTCTCGAAACTAAAATGTGCACCAACCAGTTTAGCAATTTAACATAAAAGAGCCCAAGACTCTGAGGGAAGGGTGTGTAGAGTCCCTACAGGGAGCAGTCAGGGCGGTACGGGGTCCCGGGACCGCTGGGGTATTATTAGAGCTCCATGTCCCAGACTGGTGGCTTATGAAGCCCTGATTAAAGACTGCCATCTATATGCAAATAGTTTCGGTCTATTCTTGCAACAATTAGTGTGTGTGACAGTGTGAAAGTGAAGCGATCGAGCACTGAATACCAGCGTGGTCATCTATCTGTTGAACTGTTTGCGCTTTGATTTGTCAATGTTCTTAATACTTGTGAAGCTCAATGGTTTTTGATTGATAAAATGGTACTGCATATTTTATCTTTCAGAGGATTAAGGCAATCAATATGGTTTTGCTGAACTAGAACACAGACACAAAAAAAGAACATTTCCAGACTTTCAAACTAGCAAACACTAATTTACAACACATGGGACAAAACAAGCTCCTGATATGAATAAATCAATCAAGTCCTAGAGTTCAAAAGTTTCATAAGATATTTTATGTTTTTGAAAGACCTTTTTCAAACCAAGTGTGCATTTATTTGATCAAAATACAGTAAAAACAGTAATGCCGGTATTGTGAACCATTTCCTACAATGTATTTCTATTTGAATCTACTTTAAAATGCAATTAATTTTTGTGTTCAAAGCTGTATTTTCAGCATCACTACTCCAGGCTTTAGTGTCACATGATCCTTCAGAAATCATTCTAATGTGATGATTTGCTGCTCAAGAAACCTTTCTTTTTTCAGTCATATTTACTTGTGGAAACCGTGATGGATTCTTTTCAGGATTCTTTGATGAATAGAAAGTTCAAATAAAGGCTGTTCTTTTGAAATAGAAATCTTTTGTATATAAATGTCTTGTCACTTTTGATAAATTTAATACGTCCTTGCTGATTTTTTTTAATTAATTTCTTTAAAAAAATAAAAAAATAAAAATTCTTACTGACCTTAAACTTTTAACCGGTAGTGTAAGTAGGCCTAGATAAATAAATTAAACGTCCTTCTTTTAAAGATAAAAATTCACATTTCTTTTTTGTTTTAAAATAGCTTTATTTTTTTTTAAGTCTAAAGGTCAATTAAATACAACAAAGGGGTGTAAATAATGGTTCATTTCTGTACAAAACATGTTCTGTTACAATAAAAGCCCAAATGATAGTAGTTTTGCACGTTTGTCTCAAGAATATTAAAGATCCTTCCTGTGGTTTGAAGACTTCATCCATCAGACAGAGAGAGCAGGTTTGCTCACTGACCCATTGGCACTTAACTTAGTGAAGTAAACTTTTCTTAATTCCATATGATCAGATGCTTTCTTAATTGCGGTTTCTTAACTTATTTTTACCCAAAGCAAAGCTTCGTTGAGAGTATATCAGGGACTTATTATAAAAAAATAAAATAAAAAACATGAGCGAGATTCTCTTATCAAAGCTTACCTTAAAAATTCATGTTTTACCATTTCACAAAGAAGAATAAATCAAGCTTAGAGTTCCCTAAACTAATGTTCGGTAGACATCCTCCATGCTAGCGCTAGTTAACAAGCTTGTTTACAACCTGAGTTCAGTTTCTGAGGTCCTCCTACTCAACATCACTTACAGGCGAACAATAGCCGTGTTGGAGCCAGCGAGTAGGTTCACAATTGTGTCCCAGCAGGTTTTAAAGTGCGCTCAAAGCTGCAGGCGAGCACCCCTCACTCCTTTTGCGGAGCTTCATTCACATGCCTGTCCTGTGCTGAAAAGCCTGCTGGGTCAACAGAAAGGCTTGCTTTCAATGGGCGAGAGTGAGATGTGAATTGGCGCGGGGGTTGTTATTGATGTGTGCATGCGTGTGCGTAAGAGACCGTCTCCTTCTGGGATCAGAAAGGAAACCCTGCTAGCATTTAGAGAGGCAGCGTAAAAGCTTCAAGGTGGAAGTATAGACCAGAAATCTTCCATTTGCGAATCGCTGGGACGCGAAGGTTTCAGGGCGGCGGGGCATTAAGTTTGGTTCAGTAAATAAGCAGCATTTTGAAATGGGGTGGGGGGTTTTAAACGCATTTATTCGCTTTCCTCGCCAACGTGCATCCCCGACCTTGACCTACAGAAATGTCCAGACGTCACTGCATCAGAGCGATCCTCAAAAACGCTGCTTATCCATTAATAGCGCGACAGTGAAAGACACCCTAAATCATTTTCATGAGGTGACAAAGTCATAAAAACAGCAGTGGAAGGGCATGTCAGCGGAAAGAGAGGGAATTGGCGAATGTGTGTGGAGTTATATATAGTGGTGTGTGCGTGAGACATGCTCGAACATCACAGACCGCGTCTATGACCATAAGAAATACATCATCTTGACTCGATCTGCCTCTCTAAATCCTTGAAGAGCAAATGAGCCAAGAAGTGAATTAGGGGCAAAATAAATAAGGAGCATGAGAGCACGAGGGGATGGAAAATCAACCTGAAGTCTGGAAAAACAAGGAGGAATGAACTACATTCTTACATTTTCTAAAGGAAATGTGAGTGGTGCTTGTGTGTTTATTTCAAAGACCCATCACGAATAAAGCGCTGGATGGATGCTGCGGTTTCAAATGAGTTCTCGTGTCGTTAGCATGTCAATGCGGTTGATGGAACGTTCTGGGAGGTTGTTAGTTTGCTATTTTATAAAAAAAAATGTATGCAGCAGATTCTAAGAAATGGGCAAAGTTTTAAATATGGATGGATGGATGGATGGATGGATGGATGGATGGATGGATGGATGGATGGATGGATGGATGGATGGATGGATGGATGGATGGATGGATGGATGGATGGATGGATGGATGGATGGATGGATGGATGGATGGATGGATGGATGGATGGATGGATGGATGGATGGATGGATGGATGGATGGATGGATGGATGGATGGATGGATGGATGGATGGATGGATGGATGGATGGATGGATGGATGGATGGATGGATGGATGGATGGATGGATGGATGACTACAATGATATCTACATTCATTTACAAATTAAATAGGGTGACATTTAATTATATAATATATATAAAAAGTAACTTTTCAAATTGAGCAATAAATAGATGTCTTTAAGGCTTTATATTTAATTAATGTTTAAAAATTTAGTTAATATGTAATAATACATAATTTTATAATTGTTTAACATTTTTCATTTTTTAAAAATGAACAACTCAACAATACATTAATAATTAATATTTTAAAAAACAACATGTGCCCATTCTTTTTGTAATAATATTTATGGAATATAAAAATTAATTATGCAAGTTATTTCATGTATTGTTACATTTAACAAATATTTGAAACATGGGAGATATAAAACAAATTAAATGTCTATTAGTCCATTTTATAGTGGCACTACTCGAGCCCATCCTCAATCATACTGTGTTCCTTCCTTCAGAGCAAATCTATGGGATATTAGCCCAAAGCTAATATCCTTCAGGAGCAACTGTCCGTAACAGTGAGCCGGCCTCAGCCTGCACCCCAACAGAAGGAGAGGACAGAACTGTGAGTGTTGCAGTGTTTGTGTGGGGACAGGTGGGTGTTCTGTGCCACTCCGGCTCATTAGCGAGCGATTAGCGCTCATTACGCCCCTATGGCCAGGCTTGGCTTGATTTATAACCCCGGAAGGGTTGAGAGCAATCTTAATACTCGCTTAAGCAATAATCAACTGCTTATAATCCCTCAGCACTAAGCCCAGAATCCCTAAACTCCAAACGTGTTGGTTTAACACAGCCGGGGCGCTGGGAAGAGATTCTCAGAAACATCAGTGAAGCAGACAGGCTCTCTCTCGGACTCCTAAACCGAGGCAGAGCACTCGCGTCACGACAGACCTCGTACAGAGAGACCAAAGAAGTGTTTTACGGCGCTGAAGGGACATATCTCGGAATATATTTCGCTTCACACTAGCGTGGTTTAAAAATACTTCACTCTTTCCGTGAGGTGTAAATGATGTGGCAGTGATGGGCTGCATGGCAAGGCAAGGCCTGTTCTTGTGTTGCACGCTATTATTTGTTTTGCAGAGCAGCATCATGTGATTTTTTTCGTGCATCGCTGGCAGCTGTGTGTGTGTGTGTGTGTGTGTGTGTGTGTGTGTGTGTGTGTGTGTGTGTGTGTGTGTGTGTGTGTGTGTGTGTGTGTGTGTGTGTGTGTGTGTGAGACAGGAAGTAGCTGATGAAGAAGAGGACATGAGGACAGACCTGCCGTTACACTTAACGCAAATAGCCATGACAAAGCCAAAGAGACACACTGCATGTTCCTTGCTCACATTACATAAAATGCCCCCCTTAAGTGCCTGTCATTTTAGATGAATATTTATAGTTATTTTATTTTAAATATTACTTATTTTATTTTTGAATATCCGACAACATACAGTTTTGATGATGAGGAGTTATGCCATAAATAAATCAAATGTGTGCAACTCTTTAGTTTAGGGTCCAATTCTCACTATGCTAGTTGCTTATTAGCATGCATATTATTATGATATTGGCTGTTTATTAGTACTTATAAAGCACATATTACTGCCTTAATCGGCACGACCATATTCTACATCCCTTAATGTCCCTTAAAGCAACACTAAAGGACTTTTCCTTTTCGGTCGCCCTACAGGTTGGAAGCGGAATTGTCCATTACCGCTGTCGTAAATAATTTAACCTACCGTCGCTACCGTCGCACACACGCTCGCTGTTTATCCAGCTCCGGCTTTGGAATGAACGATGTCCACAGACAAGGTAGAGTATGTTGCATGATTTCATGAAAGTATGATGTATTGCGACATCAGAAACGAAGAAAAACTAAATAATGACTATTGTAACGCTTAACGTAAAGCATGTCAAATATGTAGTTTTCTTATGTCTCATTCGAACTACAGAAACGCGACCCGATCTGGCAAACTTGCATAGTGTGGTTATAGCAGATATAGGGCCGCAAAGCGAATCCAGAAGTGCCTTTCACACTGTTACGACTCGATGAACCACTGATAAGATTTTGGAAACATTATTTTAAGGTAAAAAGTCTTCTTTAGTGTTGCTTTAAAAGATCGCCATCTCGATTCAAACATGCGATTTCAATCCTAAATGGCAACGATTCGTCTGCTTCAAATAAACCTTTGAACAAAATCATAGTGGAACATTCAGATCTGTGATGGCTCTGCGGCTGAAAGCAGTTATCGTGTGAGACAGCTTCACAAACAGTCTTTTCCATCATTATTTCTGTTACAACAATTCAGATGATCACAGAAGCACTGGGATAAAAGGTTATAGTTCGGATATAAACACTGGTGTCTACGGAAGCGATCAAAATAGAGCAAATCACCTTTTGAAAGTAACTTGGCACCTAAATTGACCATTGTGTCGATTTACATCATTACACCAGTAGGTGGCGACAAGTGACCCGAAAACATGTGTCTGTCATTGAATCATTCATTCAAGAGATTCGTACAAAAAAGCACATTCATCAAAAAATTAAACAAGTGAAATCTTTATGAGTGAGTCATTGAATCATTCATTCAAACTGATTTAAAAATAAAAAATAATAATTTAGATTATTTAAACATTTTAATAGGCTGCAGCATTTTATGACATGTTATTTTGTTAAGCTGTCTGTTCAGAATCGTGATCTCAGTTTGAAACAAAAAATAATATTCTCAATTTATGTAGAATCGTGCAGCTCCAGCTTAACTTAAATAACTATTAATAAGCAGTAATTAAGAGTTTATTGAGGCAAAAATCGTAGTTAATAGTGAAAACTGGACCCTAATCTAAAGTGTGACCCAAATGTTTGTATTTATTTTAATACGACAATTATCTGCAATGTAGATAATAATGTTTCTTGAACAGCAAATTCTGAAGGATCATGTGACTCTGAAGAGTAATGATGCTGAAAAGCACAGCTTTGATCACAGGAATACATTCAATTTTAAAATATATTAAAATAGAAAACAGTTTTGAAATGTAATAATATTCAAAATATTACTGTTTTAATTTTTTCCATCAGCCTTTATTGCATTATTGCAGCCTTGGTGAGCATTCTTTTAAAAGAAAAAAGAATAACTGGTCCCCAAACTTTTCAGTGTAAATCAAACATTACTGCAAAGAGTTTGTCATTTTATGACAATTTTATGTTTTGAGATAAAAATACTGACATTACAAAAATACTGTTCACCAGCTCACCAGAGAGTTGATTATTTGTGCCTTTCCGACTTGTGTTTCAGAGCTCCAAAATAAGATTTTTTGCCACTTTGTTTCAGAATATGACAGCTGGTTCATTAATTCACATCTTTTTCTGTGATGACTATTTTCAAACAAAAGAAAAGCTGCAAATATTGAAGACCATCAGGATCATCTCGAGGGAATCTGGCGTACAATGCAAAAATAGCAACTAAAAAAAATAAAAAATACAACCAAACAGCTTTATTTAGACGATCATTAATAATACTGACCTCGTTAAGGCAAAAATAACTCTTCTGACTTCCAAATGTCTGTCAGTTTTCCGAAAGGAAGCTGATTGGAATGAATCCCTGGAAAGAGGGTCATAATTTGGTTTTCCGTGAATTATCTTTTGCTGAATAATGCTTTGTATTCGGTGATGCAGAACCCAGATCTGTCAAGCCGTCAGCTAAACACGGACTCGCCAGGCTAAGCGTTAAGTACATCTAAAGCCAACTTAGTCTGAATACTAATGTTTGCGTGTGATTGCATTTGCATATTTACTTTCTTACAACAAATTACTCATTCTGTGTCTTAAATTGAACAACTGCATGTTATTTCAAAGCAAAAGAACATGCGTATGTTTCATCAAAATGTAATAACTTGCTTCTCCTGACATCATCAAGGCCCCTCTAACACACACTTCTCACCATTGATTCTTTTTAAAGGATAAAATCACATCCTACATTTTCTTCTTGTGATGCATTTCTGAGCGCAACCAAGAATTCACCGGTACAGAAGTAAAACAGATGCGATTGCAGTTTCATACTGTCACTATAACAATGTATACAAATAACTAAGGCTGAAGTCCTAAATGACACATGATTGCACTACAATCGGAAGCATGTGAGGAAGCATGTGAGCAAACAAGAAAAATCTACACCATATTATTATTATTATTAGTAGTAGTATTAATATTATTATTAATATGTTTTTTTTTATAAACATTTGTTGGTGTTAATACTATTTAATACTAATGTTTTTAATAAAAATGTGTTGGTGTTAATATTATTTACTTAAATACTATGCATTTACTATTACTACTACTATTAGTATTGCTACTACACTAGCAATAGTAGTAGTGGTGATGGTGGTAAGACTACGACTACTACATTTTTTATACAATTTGGTGTTAATATTATTTTCTTAAATACTGTATGTATCTACTATTACTAACTTTATTTTTACTATTAGTATTACTACTGCAATAGTAGTACAGTAGTGGTGATGGTGGTAAGACTACTAATGTTTTTTAATAAAAATGTGTTGGTGTTAATATTATTTACTTAAATACTATGTATTTACTATTACTACTACTACTATTAGTATTGCTACTACACTAGCAATAGTAGTAGTGGTGATGGTGGTAGGACTACGACTACTACTACATTTTTTTATTAAAAACATTTTTTTTTTTTTTTTTTTTTAAATGTGTTGGTGTTAATATTATTTACTTAAATACTATGTATTTACTATTACTACTACACTAGCAGTGGTACTACTACTACTACTCTAGCAATAGTAGTAGTGGTGATGGTGGTACTACTACACCTACTACTACACCTACACCTACACCTACACCTACACCTACACCTACACTACTACTACTACTACTACTACTACTACTACTACTACTACTACTACTACTACTACTACTACTGAATGAATTGCAGTTTAATAGCAAGAGATACACACAACCAGGCAAACTGTTCAAGTCATTCAAGGTCAACTGAGGCAAACTTTTCCAGAAGTTTTTGGGTAATAACGGGGTGGTACTTCCATGAGAATACGGTGCGTTCGACGACAACAGCACAGCGTCACCTTTCACTACTCTCTCTTTCATCACAATGATAAAATAAGGGCCAGGAGCTTCTGCTGCAAATGTTCTCAAGCGCATCTGCCCTGCAAGCAGACAGGCAAACACCCGCCTCTCAGTGACAGCTTGATACACTACCCTGCGTCAGGTTTCCCCAAGTAATGAAAAGGCAAGCTGAAAATTGAGTCTGTACACCTGTATTTTCATGTCTACTCTGCCAACCCCGGTAGACTTTTTTTTATTGCTGCATTTAGGGCTCTCCAGTGAATGTTTTCTTTTCAAAACACAATATGAGGATGTGTAATGTGTGACAATGCTGTCTAGTTGTGTGTCTTTAATTTGAGCATAAGTACAAATATGAATCATTATCATCAAATATGATTTTGTGATCACAAAAAAAAAGTTTTTGAAGTCTTTTATGCTCGCAAACGCTGCATTAATTACAGTATAATACAGTAAAAGACATTAAACTATTAAACTACAGTAAACTATTACAATTTAAAATAACTTTTCTATTTGAATATACATTTAAATGTTTCTGTGATCAAAGCTGAATTGTCATCATCATTCCTCCAGTGTTTAGTGTCACATGATCGTTCAGAAAGGGACCATTTACGCGACACTTTTTTCAACAAAAAACGGAAAACTTTTTTATATGCGTTTTACACAACAATGGCGTTTTGGGGACCTGAAAATGCAAACTTTTGAAAACTAAAGTGTAAAGTCTAAAGTGCAACATTTTGGAAAACGATACCGTTATCATCTCGGTGTAAACTACAAAAACATACATTTTTGAAAACGGTGACATCAAGCGCATGCATAATACGTGTTTTACAGGTGCGTAGTGTTTCTTTACAAAGTAACATCGCCATCTACTGGCCTGGCAGGATAATACAGCGCTTTTAGTCGTTTTCCGTGTGAACGGGGATCATTTTGACATTCTGTTTCATGAATGTGCGCGAAAAACGTAAAGGAAAATATTTTCCGTTTTTAGTACATCATTGACTAGTAAGCGTACGTGTCATGCTGCTCAATATTTTTGAAGAAACTATGATACTTTTTTCAGGATTCAGGTTCAAAATAACAGTATTTATTTGAAACCTAAATCTTTTGTAAAAATCTTTGTCTTTATTGATCAATTTAATGCAAACTTGCTCCATAGGCATGTTCACACACACATTTTTTACATACATTTACATTTCTTTTACGGATATCTTGAAAAGCTGGACTTCTCCCAGCATAACTGCCAGGGGATCCAAGTATTAAACTGCAATATAAAACCGTGGATGGAAATGGCGCAAAATCTTAAGCACACAACACCCAATGTTTGCAAAGCTTGATAAAGTAAGAGCTATGGAACTATTACATGCGCCAGCTCAGAAGGAACATCAGAAATCAGAAAAAAAACTGCATTCCTAGCCTCTGTACACTCATCTTCCTCAAGATGAGCGGTGGAAGTCATTTCCCCATCTCAGTCTAACCACATACGTTCAATGCTTCTCATTTTTGGAAGGGCCAGATACATCAACACCACCATGGATGCAAGAAAATAACTAAATAAAATAAAACAAACTAATAAAATGAAGAAAATTAAGATTTTTTTTTTTAATTTCCGTTATACACCATCTTAAATATGGTAATGCTAATAATATTCTCTCTCTAAAATAATAAAATCCACAACATACTATCCCTATGAATAAGCAACACTGTCTATCCGTTGAATGTTATTATTACAGGAGACAAATTGGTTGAAGTTATATTTTAAAATATTTATTTTTGTGAGGCCAAAGCTAAATTTTCAGCATCATTACTTTTCAGTCTTCATTGTCATATTATCCTTTATGTATAACATTATACATAAAACAGTAAAGACATGTATAATGTTACAAAATATTTCTGGCACTTTTGATCAATTGAATGAGTCTTTGACCAAACTTGAATTACTTTTTCATAATAAAGTACTATTTTCGTCTATTCAATGAAAGTCAATGGGGTCCAAACCAAATCCATTGACTTGCATTGTATAGACAAAAAAAATAAAATAAAAAAGTTTGCTAAAAGTTTGTTTTTATACAGTTTTGCACATCATAATCAATGAACATGATTTTTGTTGAGCATTTTAAAGTTAAGCTATCTCGTTCATCATAAAATCTACAAAAATGGAAGAATATGACATGATAAAACGGACAAAATATAAAGGACATTTTTTGTGTGCTTTGTAAAAAAACAACACAAAAAACGCTTAGCAAGATAATTGTCTTGGAATTGAATTATGGATGCCAAAAACAGAGGAAGCACATATGCCGCTTTCATCCTTTTATGCTGGGCATCTGCTGTAACTAAAATAAGATTTCACAAAGCTTTCTTCACAATAACAAGATATGACAATATATGACGTTCCACATGTCTGAAATCTAATGAGTCCGCGGTGAAGCGGTTCAATGGAACGGGCTAATGTCTTTTCACTGACCCAGCTATGACATCACAATGGAAACAAACAGATTACGGCATTAAGTGTCGCCTAGGATGATTGGCGGGCGAGCGCACTCTCGATTTAATAACAACTGTCATTACAGCCGTAAAGAGTACGGTTGTTCAACCACTCCGGCAAAACCCAGACAGAGATTGTCCTGTGCGCCTCTTTCTTTAGGGCTTGATTATGGATCCGTGACAGTGAGACGTCCTTTCAACCGCCAGGTCAGCACACTGTATCTTTTATATATTAATCTAATTCCACCGGTAAATTAGGATTGATCACTGCAGCTCTGGGCCACAATCATCATCCAGGATCTAATCAGAGCGTAGAGGTTTGGATTGGGGCGCTGGCTGGGGCCACAACGCTCCATAAATATAAAACATATGAAAAGCGTAACACCGAGAGGGAAATCCGATTAGTCCCCCCCCCCTCTCTCTCTCTCTTTCTCTCTCTCTCCACAGGTGTGCTTTCAGCCCGCCGCTTAACAGCCTGGCAGCAGCCTGCAAACACACCAAAATAACACTTTCCCCATCTATTGTTCGTCTCCAGCAGGGGACACGAGCTCCATACGCACCCCTGACGGATGTGAGCCAGAGGTCTCGCTCAGAAGGCTTTTGGGAGACTTGGACAGAAGGGTCTACTGAATTAACACAACGCAATCTCACATTCTAAACCGGAAGCTTTGGGACCCGAAAATGACCCAAATAATGCAACTAACCTTATACAACAAAGTTTGAGGTTTATGAGGCTTGATGTTTTTGAATGTACATGATTGTATTGGTCAAAATATAGTAAAAACTGTAATATTGTGAAATATTATTACAATTTAAAATGACTGTTTTCTATTTTAATGTTAAAATTGTATTTATTCCAGTGATGCAAAGCTGAATTTTCAGCATTATTACTTTAGTGTCACATGATCCTTTAGAAATCAGTCTAATATGCCGATTTTCTGCTCAGGAAACATTTCTTGTTAATATCAATGTTGAGAACAGTCGTGCTGATTAATGTATTTGTGGAAACCTTGACACATATTTTCAGTAGAAAGTACAGCATTTATTTGAAATGGGGAGGGGGGGTTGGGGGGGGGGGACTTTTGAAATATAATATATGACTATTGTCACTTTTGATCAATTTTAAGCATCCTTGGTGAATAAAGAATGCATTTCTTTCACAAATATTATTATTACTGGTGCTTGCTTTAGCAAGGCAACAGTATTGTTATTGCTCATACTTATTATTATTCTTTTTATTCTGGACAAAGTTTGGCGCGAAACTCGCCCCGCACCGTTTGTCACAGACCCCTGAGTGAGGTGTCAAATCGACCGGCCCATTGAGGAGAGGTGTGCTATATCTTTTCTAAGCGATCGGGTGTACGATGTTCGCGCAGCGGACGAAAAAGTGGCCAAAAAAGTCCCATTGACTTAACATTGCGGAATTTTCAGAAATTCAAATCCCAACTGTCATTTTTCACACACACAGACACAAAGGGCCTGACACCCCTGCATGTCTCCCCCTCTCTCTCCCTCAGAGGATTTATATTATCAAGCAGCCAATAAGTAATGGCCTAAAATCTTCATAGCCACACCATAGCAACCAGTTACAGCACCCTAGCAACCATAGGCTATAGGCACGAGGCCGCAGGCCTCGTGCACTCATTATAATGCACTTGTTTAATAGAGATTTTAAATACTCTATAAAAACTCACTCGTAGGCACGAGGCCACAGGCCTCGTGCACTCATTATAATGCACTCGTTTAATAGAGATTTTAAATACTCTGCGGCCGAGTGCCTAACCTTAGCCCTAACCCCATAGTAACCATCTGTGAAAACTACCAACCACCTAGTAACACCATAGCAACCAGTTACAGCACCCTAGCAACCATAGGCTATAGGCACGAGGCCGCAGGCCTCGTGCACTCATTATAATGCACTCGTTTAATAACACAACCACTCAAAATACCTTAGAACTCCCTAGCAACACCCTAGCAACCACCCAAAATACCTTAGAACTCCCTAGCAACACCATAGCAACCACCCAAAACACCTTAAAACACCCTAGGAACCACCCATAACACCCTAGCAACCACCCAAAATACCTTAGAACTCCCTAGCAACACCATAGCAACCACCCAAAATACATCAGAACTCCCTAGCAACCACCCAAATTACCTCAGAACTCCCTAGTAACACCATAGCAACCACCCAAAATACCTTAGAACTCCCTAGCAACACCCTAGCAACCACCCAAAATACCTCAGAACTCCCTAGCAACCACCAAGAACACCCTAGCAACTGCCTAGCAACCACCCAGAACACCCTAGCAACCACCCAGAACACCCTAGCAACTGCCTAGTAACCACCTAGAACACCCTAGCAACTGCCTAGCAACCACCCAAAACACCCTAGTAACCACCCAGAACACCCTAGCAACCAACCCAAAACATGAATAAGCCATATCTCAGCAGCAGAACATCGTGCAGACATGGTTGTTGGCTCGTATGCAATCATGTACCACACTCTAGCAACCGAGTGGTGAGTTTTGCCACTGCAAGCACCATTCACATTTTCTTCTGGAAATGTACGTTCTAGTATTTAATGGTGCTTGCCATAGGCAAAGCAACATTAGTGTTATTGCTCATACTTATTAATGGTGCTTGCCATAGGCAAAGCAACATTAGTGTTATCTCACATACTTATTAATGGTGCTTGCTTTAGCAAGGCATCATTATTGTTATCCGTCATACTTATTAATGGTGCTTGCTTTAGCAAGGCATCATTATTGTTATCCGTCATACTTATTATTCTTTTTATTCTTTTTATTCCGCCGCTTTTTTGACGCGCTACTCCTCCCGCAGCTTTTGTCACAGACCCATGAATGAGGTGTCAAATCGTGCGGCCTATTCGGGAATGGTGTGCTATGACTTTTATAAGCGATCGGGGGTGCGGTGGTCGCCCCAGGGGCGAAAAAGTCGACGAAAAAACGCATAGACTTAACATTACGTCAAACTTTGACGAGTCATAGCTCAGAGTTGGGATTTCGTAGAAATGTGAAATTTACCACATTTGGAGAGGCTGGCAGGCTCTGTAAGAACATACCTCACAATGGGGTAAAAGTTGCACCCCTGGGGGGCAGGAGCGGCCCAAACTTTTCCTATTGACTTAACATGGTGTAGGACGTCCCATGAAATGGAGAGAGAGAGAGAGTAAGCGATTTTGTATTGAACATAACTCTGGATCACAGTGTCATAGAGACAAGGGGGCGGGCTCATTTTACTCAGACGACCAATCAGTCTCTCCGGATCATTGTGAAGCTATCAGGCCACGCCCCTAGCAACCATTTAGAGCACCTTAGCAACAAGTTCCATAGACTTCCATTGAAAGAGATCAAATGGATATCTCTGGATAGAAGAGTCATAGAAACATGAGGGTGGTCTCGTTTGACTCGGGGCAGCAAACAGCCAATCATGAATCACATCAACACTTCCTAGCCCCTCCCTAGCAACCATTGTCGAGCACCTTAGCAACCAAAATTCACAGACTCATAGCTCAGAGCAAGGATGTCGCAGAAACGTGTAATTTGGCACATTTAAAGAGACTGGCAGGCTCTGTAAGAACATAACACACAATGGGGTAAAAGTTGCACCCCTGGGGGGCAGGAGGGGCCCAAAGTTGCCCCAATGAAGTACTATGGTGTAGGACAGCCCATGAAATGGGCTGTCCTACACCATAGTAAGCGATATTCTATTAAACATAACTCTGGATCACATTTGAAGAGGCTGGTAGGCTCTGTAACAACATAGCACACAATGGGGTAAAAGTTGCACCCCTGGGGGGCAGGAGGGGCCCAAAGTTGCCCCAATGAAGTACTATGGTGTAGGACAGCCCATGAAATGGGCTGTCCTACACCATAGTAAGCGATATTCTATTAAACATAACTCTGGATCACATTTGAAGAGGCTGGTAGGCTCTGTAACAACATACCACACAATGGGGTAAAAGTTGCACCCCTGGGGGGCAGGAGGGGCCCAAAGTTGCCCCAATGAAGTACTATGGTGTAGGACAGCCCATGAAATGGGCTGTCCTACACCATAGAAACCGCATTTGTATTGAACATAACTCTGGATCACAGTGTCATAGAGACAAGGGGGCGGGCTCATTTTACTCAGACAACCAATCAGTCTCTCAGGATCATTGTGAAGCTTTCAAGCCACGCCCTAGCAACCATTTAGAGCTCCTTAGCAACAAGCTAAATAGACTTCCATTGAAAGACATCATAGGGATATCTCAGGATATAAGTGTCATAGAAACACGAGGGTTGGCTCGTTTGACTCGGGGCAGCAAACAGCCAATCCCCAATCACCTCAACACTTCCTAGCCCCTCCCTAGCAACCATTGTCGAGTACCTTAGCAACCAAAATCCAGACAGGGATATCTTCCATTCTGAATGTCAAAGAGACGTGGGAGTTGGTTTATATCATTCATACTGACAAGCAGCCTTTGGAGTTTCATGATTGGCAGCTGCCAAGCCACTCCCTAGCAACAAAAGAGTGTACCCTAGCAACCATTTTGCAAGACCTATATCTCTGCATCAAAATATCGTATAGAGATGGGGGTTGGTTTATACATTCACACTGACTTTGGAGCTTCATGATTGGCAGCTGCCAAGCCACTCCCTAGCAACCAAACAGATTACCCTAGCAACCGTTTTGCAAGGCGTATATCTCTGCATCAGAACATCGTATAGAGATGGGGGTTGGCTCTTTTGACTCATGCTAGCAAACAGGACTTGCTACATGATGCTACACATGCTAGCAGTGAATAGCTACATGCTAATTTTGATTAGCTAAGTGCTAAATCATGCCAAGAAAATGCTACAAACACCATAGTAACCATCTGTGACAACTACCAACCACCTAGTAACAACATAGCAACTACCCAGAATACCCTAGCAACTGCGTAGCAACGCCCTAGCAACCACAAAAATACCCTGGCAACTGCCTAGCAACGCCCTAGTAACCACACAGAACACCCTAGCAACTGCCTAGCAACCGCCTAGCGACCACCCAGAACACCCTAGCAACCGCCTAGCAACTGCCTAGCAACCACCCAGAACACCCTAGCAACCGCCTAGCAACCACCCAGAACACCCTAGCAACCTCCTAGCAACCACCTAGCAACCGCCCAGAACACCCTAGCAACCGCCTAGCAACCACCCAGAACAACCTAGCAACCACCTAGCAACCGCCTAGCAACCACCCAGAACACCCTAGCAACCACCTAGCAACTGCTTAGCAACCATCAAGAACACCCTAGCAACCGCCTAGCAACCACCTAGAACACCCTAGCAACCGCCTAACAACCACCCAATACACCCTAGCAACCACCCAGAACACCTTAGCATCTTCATAGCAAACTCCAAGAACACCCTAGCAACCGGGTCGTGTTTTTTGCCACTGCAAGCACCATTCACATTTTCTTCTGGAAATGTACGTTCTAGTTACTGGTGCTTGCTTTAGCAAGGCAACAGTATTGTTATTGCTCATACTTATTATTATTTTTCTTATTCCGCCGCTTTTTTGACGCACTACTCCTCCCGCAGTTTTTGTCACAGACCCATGAATGAGGTGTCAAAACGTGCGGCCTATTCGGGAATGGTGTGCTATGACTTTTACAAGCGATCGGGGGTGCGGTGGTCGCCCCAGGGGCGAAAAAGTCGACGAAAAATCCCATAGACTTAACATTACGTCAAACTTTGACGAGTCATAGCTCAGAGTTGGGATTTCGTAGAAATGTGAAATTTACCACATTTGGAGAGGCTGGCAGGCTCTGTAAGAACATACCTCACAATGGGGTAAAAGTTGCACCCCTGGGGGGCAGGAGCTGCCCAAACTTTTCCTATTGACTTAACATGGTGTAGGACGTCCCATGAAATGGAGAGAGAGAGAGAGTAAGAGATATTGTATTGAACATAACTCTGGATCACAGTGTCATAGAGACAAGGGGGCGGGCTCATTTTACTCAGACGACCAATCAGTCTCTCCGGATCATTGTGAAGCTATCAGGCCACGCCCCTAGCAACCATTTAGAGCACCTTAGCAACAAGTTCCATAGACTTCCATTGAAAGAGATCAAATGGATATCTCTGGATAGAAGAGTCAAAGAAACATGAGGGTGGTCTCGTTTGACTCGGGGCAGCAAACAGCCAATCATGAATCACATCAACACTTCCTAGCCCCTCCCTAGCAACCATTGTCGAGCACCTTAGCAACCAAAATTCACAGACTCATAGCTCAGAGCAAGGATGTCGCAGAAACGTGTAATTTGGCACATTTAAAGAGACTGGCAGGCTCTGTAAGAACATAACACACAATGGGGTAAAAGTTGCACCCCTGGGGGGCAGGAGGGGCCCAGAGTTGCCCCAATGAAGTACTATGGTGTAGGACAGCCCATGAAATGGGCTGTCCTACACCATAGTAAGCGATATTCTATTGAACATAACTCTGGATCACATTTGAAGAGGCTGGTAGGCTCTGTAACAACATAGCACACAATGGGGTAAAAGTTGCACCCCTGGGGGGCAGGAGGGGCCCAAAGTTGCCCCAATGAAGTACTATGGTGTAGGACAGCCCATTCATGGGCTGTCCTACACCATAGTAAGCGATATTCTATTAAACATAACTCTGGATCACATTTGAAGAGGCTGGTAGGCTCTGTAACAACATACCACACAATGGGGTAAAAGTTGCACCCCTGGGGGGCAGGAGGGGCCAAAAGTTGCCCCAATGAAGTACTATGGTGTAGGACAGCCCATGAAATGGGCTGTCCTACACCATAGAAACCGCATTTGTATTGAACATAACTCTGGATCACAGTGTCATAGAGACAAGGGGGCGGGCTCATTTTACTCAGACGACCAATCAGTCTCTCAGGATCATTGTGAAGCTTTCAAGCCACGCCCTAGCAACCATTTAGAGCTCCTTAGCAACAAGCTAAATAGACTTCCATTGAAAGACATCATAGGGATATCTCAGGATATAAGTGTCATAGAAACACGAGGGTTGGCTCGTTTGACTCGGGGCAGCAAACAGCCAATCCCCAATCACCTCAACACTTCCTAGCCCCTCCCTAGCAACCATTGTCGAGTACCTTAGCAACCAAAATCCAGACAGGGATATCTTCCATTCTGAATGTCAAAGAGACGTGGGAGTTGGTTTATATCATTCATACTGACAAGCAGCCTTTGGAGTTTCATGATTGGCAGCTGCCAAGCCACTCCCTAGCAACAAAAGAGTCTACCCTAGCAACCATTTTGCAAGACCTATATCTCTGCATCAAAACATCGTATAGAGATGGGAGTTGGTTTATATCATTCATACTGACAAGCAGCCTTTGGAGTTTCATGATTGGCAGCTGCCAAGCCACTCCCTAGCAACCAAACAGATTACCCTAGCAACCGTTTTGCAAGGCGTATATCTCTGCATCAGAACATCGTATAGAGATGGGGGTTGGCTCTTTTGACTCATGCTAGCAAACAGGACTTGCTACATGTTACACATGCTAGCAGAGAATAGCTACATGCTAATATTGATTAGCTAAGTGCTAAATCATGCCAAGAAAATGCTACAAACACGATAGTAACCATCTGTGACAACTACCAACCACCTAGTAACACCATAGCAACTACCCAGAACACCCTAGCAACTGCCTAGCAACCACCCAGAACACCCTAGCAACCGCCTAGCAACCGCCTAGCAACCGCCTAGCAACCGCCTAGCAACCACCCAGAACACCCTAGCAACCGCCTAGCAACCACCCAGAACACCCTAGCAACCGCCTAGCAACCACCCAGAACACCCTGGCAACCGCCTAGCAACCACCCAGAACACCCTAGCAACCGCCTAGCAACCACCCATAACTCCCTAGCAACCGCCTAGCAACCACCCATAACACCCTAGCAACCACCCATAACACCCTAGCAACCGCCTAGCAACCACCCAGAACACCCTAGCAACCGCCTAGCAACACCCTAGCAACCACCCAGAACACCCTAGCAACCACCCAGAACACCTTAGCATCTTCATAGCAAACTCCAAGAACACCCTAGCAACCGAGTGTCGAGTTTTTTGCCACTGCAAGCACCATTCACATTTTCTTCTGGAAATGTACGTTCTAGTTCTTATTTTTATTCTTCCACACAAAAGTTTGGCGCGCTACTCCTCCTGGACCGTTTGTCACACACCCCTGAATGAGGTGTCAAAACGTGCGGCCTATTCGGGAATCGTGTGCTATTACTTTTATAAGCGATCGGGGGTGCGGTGGTCGCCCCAGGGGCGAAAAAGTCGACGAAAAATCCCATTGACTTAACATTGCGTCAAACTTTGACGAGTCATAGCTCAGAGCGAGGATTTCGTAGAAATGTGAAATTTACCACATTTGAAGAGGCTGGCAGGCTCTGTAAGAACATACCTCACAATGGGGTAAAAGTTGCACCCCTGGGGGGCAGGAGCGGCCCAAAGTTTCCCATTGACTTAACATGGTGTAGGACGGCCCATGTAAAGCATGCGTTTTTCCTACTATGGTAAATTGCATAGGGATTTTGTATTGAACATAGCTCTGGATCACAGTGTCATAGAGACAAGGGGGCGGGCTCATTTTACTCAGAAGACCAATCAGCATCTCAGGATCATTGTGAAGCTATCAAGCCACGCCCCTAGCAACCATTGTCGAGCAGCTTAGCAACCAAAATTCACAGACTCATAGCTCAGAGCAAGGATGTTGCAGAAACGTGTAATTTGGCACATTTAAAGAGACTGGCAGGCTCTGTAAGAACATACCACACAATGGGGTAAAAGTTGCACCCCTGGGGGGTAGGAGGGGCCCAAAGTTGCCCCAATGAAGTACTATGGTGTAGGACAGCCCATGAAATGGGCTGTCCTACACCATAGTAAGCGATATTCTATTGAACATAACTCTGGATCACATTTGAAGAGGCTGGTAGGCTCTGTAACAACATACCACACAATGGGGTAAAAGTTGCACCCCTGGGGGGCAGGACCGGCCCAAAGCTGCCCCATTCACGTACTATGGTGTAGGACAGCCCATGAAATGGGCTGTCCTACACCATAGAAACCGCATTTGTATTGAACATAACTCTGGATCACAGTGTCATAGAGACAAGGGGGCGGGCTCATTTTACTCAGACGACCAATCAGTCTCTCAGGATCATTGTGAAGCTTTCAAGCCACGCCCTAGCAACCAATTAGAGCTCCTTAGCAACAAGCTCCGTAGACTTCCATTGAAAGACATCAAAGGGATATCTCAGGATATAAGTGTCATAGAAACACGAGGGTTGGCTCGTTTGACTCGGGGCAGCAAACAGCCAATCCCGAATCACCTCAACACTTCCTAGCCCCTCCCTAGCAACCATTGTCGAGTACCTTAGCAACCAAAATCCAGACAGGGATATCTTCCGTTCTGAATGTCACAGAGGCATGGGAGTTGGTTTATATCATTCATACTGACAAACAGCCTTTGGAGTTTCATGATTGGCAGCTGCCAAGCCACTCCCTAGCAACAAAACAGAGTACCCTAGCAACCATTTTGCAAGACCTATATCTCTGCATCAAAACATCGTATAGAGATGGGGGTTGGTGTATACATTCACTCTGACTTCAGAGCTTCATGATTGGCAGCTGCCAAGCCACTCCCTAGCAACCAAACAGATTACCCTAGCAACCGTTTTGCAAGGCGTATATCTCTGCATCAGAACATCGTATAGAGATGGGGGTTGGCTCTTTTGACTCATGCTAGCAAACAGGACTTGCTACATGCTACACATGCTAGCAGTGAATAGCTACATGCTAATATTGATTAGCTAAGTGCTAAATCATGCCAATAAAATGCTACAAACACCATAGTAACCATCTGTGACAACTACCAACCACCTAGTAACACCATAGCAACTACCCAGAATACCCTAGCAACCACCTAGCAACCACCCAGAAAACCCTAGCAACCGCCTAGCAACCACCTAGCAACCGCCTAGCAACCATCCAGAACACCCTAGCAACCGCCTAGCAACCACCTAGCAACCACCTAGAACACCCTAGCAACCGCCTAGCAACCGCCTAGTAACCACCCAGAACACCCTAGCAACCGCATAGCAACCACCCAGAACACCCTAGCAACCGCCTAGCAACCGCCTAGCAACCACCCAGAACACCCTAGCAACTGCCTAGCAACCACCCAGAACACCCTAGCAACCGCATAGCAACCACCCAGAACACCCTAGCAACCGCCTAGCAACCGCCTAGCAACCACCCAGAACACCCTAGCAACTGCCTAGCAACCACCCAGAACACCCTAGCAACCACCCAGAACACCCTAGCAACCGGGTCGTGTTTTTTGCCACTGCAAGCACCATTCACATTTTCTTCTGGAAATGTACGTTCTAGTTATTCTTCTTCTTCTTTTTATTCCGCCGCTTTTTTGGCGCGCTACTCCTCCCGCAGCTTTTGTCACAGACCCCTGAATGAGGTGTCAAAACGTGCGGCCTATTCGGGAATGGTGTGCTATGACGTTTATAAGCGATCGGGGGTGCGGTGGTCGCCCCAGGGGCGAAAAAGTCGTCGAAAAAACGCATAGACTTAACATTACGTCAAACTTTGACGAGTCATAGCTCAGAGTTGGGATTTCGTAGAAATGTGAAATTTACCACATTTGGAGAGGCTGGCAGGCTCTGTAAGAATATACCTCATAATGGGGTAAAAGTTGCACCCCTGGGGGGCAGGAGCGGCCCAAACTTTTCGTATTGACTTAACATGGTGTAGGACGGCCCATGAAATGGAGAGAGAGAGAGAGAGTAAGCGATTTTGTAATGAACATAACTCTGGTTCACTGTGTCATAGAGACAAGGGGGCGGGCTCATTTTACTCAGACGACCAATCAATCTCTCAGGATCATTGTGAAGCTATCAGGCCACGCCCCTAGCAACCATTTAGAGCACCTTAGCAACAAAATCCATAGACTTCCATTGAAAGACATCAAAGGGATATCTTTGGATAGAAGTGTCATAGAAACATGAGGGTGGGCTCGTTTGACTCGGGGCAGCAAACAGCCAATCTTGAATAGCCTCAACACTTCCTAGCCCCTCCCTAGCAACCATTGTTGAGCCCCTTAGCAACCAAAATTCACAGACTCATAGCTCAGAGCAAGAATGTCGCAGAAATGTGTAATTTGGCACATTTAAAGAGACTGGCAGGCTCTGTAAGAACATACCACACAATGGGGTAAAAGTTGCACCCCTGGGGGGCAGGAGGGGCCCAAAGTTGCCCCAATGAAGTACTATGGTGTAGGACAGCCCATGAAATGGGCTGTCCTACACCATAGTAAGCGATATTCTATTGAACATAACTCTGGATCACATTTGAAGAGGCTGGTAGGCTCTGTAACAACATACCACACAATGGGGTAAAAGTTGCACCCCTGGGGGGCAGGACCGGCCCAAAGTTTCCCATTGACTTACTATGGTGAAGGACGGCCCATGTAATGCATGCGTTTTGTAATGCATGCGTTTTTCCTACTATGGTAAATTGCATAGGGATTTTGTATTGAACATAGCTCTGGATCACAGTGTCATAGAAACAAGGGGGCGGGCTCATTTTACTCAGAAGACCAATCAGCATCTCAGGATCATTGTGAAGCTATCAAGCCACGCCCTAGCAACCATTGTCGAGCAGCTTAGCAACCAAAATTCACAGACTCATAGCTCAGAGCAAGGATGTCGCAGAAACGTGTAATTTGGCACATTTAAAGAGACTGGCAGGCTCTGTAAGAACATACCACACAATGGGGTAAAAGTTGCACCCCTGGGGGGCAGGAGGGGCCCAAAGTTGCCCCAATGAAGTACTATGGTGTAGGACAGCCCATGAAATGGGCTGTCCTACACCATAGTAAGCGATATTCTATTGAACATAACTCTGGATCACATTTGAAGAGGCTGGTAGGCTCTGTAACAACATACCACACAATGGGGTGAAAGTTGCACCCCTGGGGGGCAGGAGGGGCCCAAAGTTGCCCCAATGAAGTACTATGGTGTAGGACAGCCCATGAAATGGGCTGTCCTACACCATAGTAAGCGATATTCTATTGAACATAACTCTGGGTCACATTTGAAGAGGCTGGTAGGCTCTGTAACAACATACCACACAATGGGGTAAAATTTGCACCCCTGGGGGGCAGGACCGGCCCAAAGTTGCCCCATTCACGTACTATGGTGTAGGACAGCCCATGAAATGGGCTGTCCTACACCATAGAAACCGCATTTGTATTGAACATAACTCTGGATCACAGTGTCATAGAGACAAGGGGGCGGGCTCATTTTACTCAGACGACCAATCAGTCTCTCAGGATCATTGTGAAGCTTTCAAGCCACGCCCTAGCAACCATTTAGAGCTCCTTAGCAACAAGCTCCATAGACTTCCATTGAAAGACATCAAAGGGATATCTCAGGATATAAGTGTCATAGAAACATGAGGGTGGGCTCATTTGACTCGGGGCAGCAAACAGCCAATCCCGAATCACCTCAACACTTCCTAGCCCCTCCCTAGCAACCATTGTCGAGTACCTTAGCAACCAAAATCCAGACAGGGATATCTTCCATTCTGAATGTCACAGAGGCATGGGAGTTGGTTTATATCATTCATACTGACAAGTAGCCTTTGGAGTTTCATGATTGGCAGCTGCGGAGCCACTCCCTAGCAACAAAACAGAGTACCCTAGCAACCATTTTGCAAGACCTATATCTCTGCATCAAAACATCGTATAGAGATGGGGGTTGGTTTATACATTCACACTGACTTTGGAGCTTCATGATTGGCAGCTGCTAAGCCACTCCCTAGCAACCAAACAGATTACCCTAGCAACCGTTTTGCAAGGCGTATATCTCTGCATCAGAACATCGTATAGAGATGGGGGTTGGCTCTTTTGACTCATGCTAGCAAACAGGACTTGCTACATGCTACACATGCTAGCAGTGAATAGCTACATGCTAATTTTGATTAGCTAAGTGCTAAATCATGCCAAGAAAATGCTACAAACACCATAGTAACCATCTGTGACAACTACCAACCACCTAGTAACACCATAGCAACTACCCAGAATACCCTAGCAACTGCCTAGCAACCACCCAGAACACCCTAGCAACCGCCTAGCAACCATCAAGAAACACCCTAGCAACCGCCCAGAACGCCCTAGCAACCACCTAGCAACCGCCTAGCAACCACCCAGAACACCCTAGCAACCGCCTAGCAACCACCTAACAACCGCCTAGCAACCACCCAGAACACCCTAGCAACCGCCTAGCAACCGCCTAGCAACCACCCAGAACGCCCTAGCAACCACCTAGCAACCGCCTAGCAACCGCCTAGCAACCTCTCAGAACACCCTAGCAACCACCTAGCAACACCCTGGCAACCACCCAGAACACCCTAGCAACTGCCTAGCAACCACCTTGCAACCGCCTAGCAACCACCCAAAACACCCTAGCAACTGCCTAGCAACCACCCAGAACACCCTAGCAACCACCCAGAACACCCTAGCAACCACCCGAACAACATGAATAAGCCATATCTCAGCAGCAGAACATCGTACAGACATGGTTGTTGGCTCGTATGCAATCATGTACCACACTCTAGCATCCGAGTGTCGAGTTTTGCCACTGCAAGCACCATTCACATTTTCTTCTGGAAATGTACGTTCTAGTTATTATTACAATATTACTCAAAATGAAAAATATGTCATTTCCATTCATTACTGAGTAAATAATTAGTATAATTTAATTACTTTTCCTTGAAAAAGTAAAGTAAGGGATTCTGTAATGCAATTACAATTACTTCTGATGCAACTGCATTAAATACTGTATAGATTATAGAACAATATAAAACAATAGTGTATTTAACATTAAAATTCAAAATATTTTTTTATCCCTTTAAACATTTTGGTCAGTTCAAGAATAATTTATGCAAATTTTATATTATTTATTTAGAAAACTTAAAATAGCAGTTTTATGTTTATCATTGTATTGTTCAACTGGTCGAAGTTGATATGGGATTTAGAAAGTAATAAGTATTAAGTAATGCAATAGTTTTTAGACAGAGTAATTAGCACAGTAATCTAATTACACTGTTGAAGATGTAATTAGTAGCTTGCATTAATTAATTCAGGTTTGGAACGACTTGAACGTGTCTTTCTTCTCTTTTTGTCCATACAATGAAAGTCAATGGGTTCCAAAACAAATTTCATTGTATGGGGGAGAGAGAGACATGATTTGAAATGTCTTCTTTTGTGTGTCAAAAAATAAATAAAGTCTTAGAGGTTTGGAATTACATGAGGATGAGTAAATGGCAGAATTGTAATTTTTAAGTGAGTAACCCTTTAACATAAAGGCTTTTCAAGTTTTCAAATAGAGAAGAAAACATTAGTTGAAGTGATCATCTGTTCAATGATTCGCAAGGGTGCGGAGTGTGCTGAGTTGTATTCTTATTGTGCTTTTTTGTGTGTGCGTCAAAGTTAATAGAGCAGAAAAATGATTGAACATAAAATGATTGGAGGACTCCTAAAGGGACGAATGAAGTGTGATGGAGAGGGTGTTAATGATAAACACTCATTTATCTTCAGTGTTGTATAGCTGAAGTCCAACGCTAATTAATCAGTGCTGATCTGTGCCAATTTCCAGCTATGGGAAGCAGTTGTGTCAACCTTCAATCTTACAATAAAGTCTCCTAGAGTATTACCGTTAAGAGGGATCAAGTATAATGCACATCAGATCTCTGTGACCTGAGAGACGCCTGTGAAACTGTGGCAGGTGGGAATTCACTGCTGTCTTTGAGATGAAAATCTCAGTCAATCTCAAAGCAATTGTGACTTGGACCTGATAAATGGAGGAACTGCAGTCAACTCAAACATGCCGGGATAAGCTGGCAAACTTAGCCAAGTGCATCACCTAATTTCTTTACAATCCAAAAGCTACTGGAGGTCAATTATTGCAATATTTGGTTATTGCACTTTTCCTTCATATATATATATATATATATATATATATATATATATATATATATACATACATACATACACACACACACACATACACACACACACACACACGCACACACACGCACGCACACACACACACGCACACACACACGCTATATGAAAATTGTGCGAATTTTGATTATGAGATAGCTGGTAAAGTTGAAGTAAAGGTTGAAGTAAAGGTTGAAGTAAAGTTGAAAACTGTGAGAATAGTTATTGCTGAAATAAAAATGACAATTGTTGTGGATAACAGGCACTTAACCCATAATTGCGACTTAATTTAGTTTAATTTAATTTAAATTAGTTGAACCTTTTGTCATATTAAGTTATACAATTTTATATAAAAAATTTACATTTAAAAAGTTGCAATTACAAGAAATGAGATCAAATTACAAACAACAAGGATGTAATTACAACAAACATTCACAATTCTGAAAAAGGAAGTCTCGATTCCAATAAATAAGTCAATTACAAGAAATATTCACAATTACAAGAAATATTCACAATTACAAGAAATAAAAATCGCAATTACAAGTAGTAGTTGCAATTGTGAGAAATAGTCACAAATGTGAAATATGGTGAAAACTACAAGAAATAAAGTTGTTTACAAACAATAAGGACATAATTACAAGAAACATTCGCGATTACAAGAAAGTCACCATTACAAAAAACAAAGTCGCAGTTATGAGATATTAAGTTGTAGTTATGAGAAATAAAAAGTTGCAATTACAAGAAATAAAGTTGTATTTACAAGAAATTAAGTTAAAACTGAAAAATGAAGTCAAAATTGCAAGATAGTATTACAAGAAATAGTCAAACTTATTTTTTTTACAGTTAAGTATGCACTAGTTGCAATGGTAAGATTATGTCTTACCACTGAAACTGGCAGACCTGTGCCATGTCATTTTTACTGCCAACATTTTAACTGCAAAAATGCTTTTATTAATTACAAAAAAAGTAAACATATGTATGCCCCCTGGCTGTCAAAGTATTGCAGCTTTCTGATTTACTTCGCCCACATCCGTTTTATATCTTTGCATTGCATGGCGGGGATCAAGTCTAACATGAGGACATCTGAGAGGATTGTGTAAAGCAGTATGAAGACTGAAGACTCTTTCTCGGCAGAAACACTCTCTGGGGATGATTCACACCTAAACATAGCATACTGTAACTAAAGAACCAGCATATATTTACATAGCAGAAGACAGAAGCAAATAAAAACCAAGCTGTCTACCGGTTTACGAATTCAGCGTGAAAAAAAAACTGACCTCCAACACCCATTTCCCTCCTCTCAGAGCAATTTGAGATCTACGTAGTTGTAAAATTAATTTGGTCGAAGCGTATTAAATCAACTCCAGCAGAACTGTGCCGACTCCGTCCATAAATGAGTATGCAAGGTGCAAATGCAGAGGTTCATTTATACACAGCAAAGCATAACTCACTCGTGGCACGCCAAGTTATTAAGTAGGGGGGCCCCGCTCGAACTCCTAAGGGTGTCCTTTCTCTACACCCCCCCAAAGCCGAATGATTACTACCGAGCAGAAGAAGCCAGTTATGAGCCTGAATCCCATGGCTGTACTTTGCATTAATTAGCTCGTTCACTATAGCCCTTGAAGACCCTCTAGCCCCTTCACACTCTTTAGACACATTTACGGTTTTAAAAAATTGCTTTGCGCAGCGTAGGGGTCCGTAAAGATTTCAGTTCTCGTAAACGGTGTAATTGCGATGCAACCAATTATACACCAGCTGAAGCAAAACTTGTAGGTTTCAATTTGTATTTAGGACTGGGAAATTAAAACGGGAACTTCTTTAGGGCCGGATCTTGATCAAATCTAGTAAATTCAAGCAAGCGCACAGAGATGTAAATTCAAAGAACCCTTAAAGAACCACAATGCCGCCAAATCATAAGGTTCTACCTCGCCAGAGGCGCAGATAGAGGACTTACAAAGGTAAGCCCCTCTTACACGTGGACAAAGAGAAGAGCACGTAGGAAGGAAGGACAAAAAGGCTTTTCAAGGGTGTTCATTGTCTTGGCTAAAGTGGGGTCATGAGAGGGCCATGTTGAGCACGGAAGGCAGGGTTGCTCTCTCAGAGGGCTTTCACTCAACATACTACACCAAGACTTCGACACAAAGACTACCTTCATCTGTCCAGCATTCATAAGCACCTCCAACATGCTACCTTTATAAACTGCTTTGAAGATCTCTGAAAGCAGCATTAGAGGAGTGGATCTATACAGCATCAGTTCATAGCGTCCATGTTTGTCAAGCTCCAAAAAGTACAAATGTACTGTGACAGTAGCTCAATAAGACTTTTACTCAATAAGAGTTTTCTGAAGTCATATAGTAGCCTTGGAAATGGACTGAATTTAAAGTCAGTGAAAGTCTCATATAGTTATTTTTTGTCGGAATCTATACATTTATAAAAGAAAAAAAGAAAACAATATATTGAAGCTTGTGACGGTTTATATGATACACTGTAAATGAGATGTATATATGAAGACTTCATCTTCAGAAGTGCCATCTGAAAATTTATTCTAGAATGAGCATTTTTATCAAGCTTGTATGTTTATGTTCAGTTATTTCACTTTAAATGGCAATGCAAATTACCTATTAATTGTCATTAAAGTGAAATTACTGAACTTGAATATACGAGCTTGATAAAAATGCTCATTTTAGAAGAAAATTTCAGATGGCACTTAGATGCTTTTGTATCTGAAGTCTTCATATATACATATACAACAATTGTAAGATAAGGTTGCAATTCTGAGCATTAAAATTGTGATTGTGAAAAACAGTGACAAGTGGAAAGTAATGACAGTTTAAGTGGAAAAGTGGCACTTACGACAAAACTACAAGAAATGAAAACTACAACTACAAGATAAGAAGTCTCAATTGACCTTTCGCAAAAGCCACGCACCTTAGTTATTGTTACTACGCCCGTCAAACAATTGAGAACCAGACACATGGCTGGGTTGAGATCCATACATTAGCTAAGTGTTTTGGAGTAATGCAGCAGACATATCCTCCAGGGCACGACAGAAAGTATAGACAGAATAGCGCACGGAGCACATGCACACAACAGTTTTGTAAAATTATATATCAATCATTTTTATTTGATAATATATCATTTTACAAAACTGTTTTGCGCATGTGCTCCCGCGCGCGCTATTTCCGTCACAACACTGCAATCAGAGGACGCGCTGAAACCATCAACTCTCGATGCTGTTCTCTTCATTCATAACTACTGAGAAGGATATATTTGTGTAAATAGTTGTGCAACTGCGCGAACTTTGTTTTGAAGTTTAATGTTTGAGTTCCAGAGGAATTTGTGACTGTGTACTGTTCAACCACATCAAAGTTTCGTAATTAGTAAGTCCGTGCTTTTTCTCTTTTTTCTCTCTTGTTTGCTGACTGATGAGGGGGCCGCAGTGCCGTAGTGAAACGGTGTTTGTACATGTAGCCTATTTTTTTTATAATAGTTGCAAGCAATCATAAAATACAGCAAGTTTTAAGCCCGTGCAGACCTCACTGCCATAGGCGCATCGTTTCACTATCTTGCTGAAATCGGAATGTTTGACGGAGGTCCTTCTCCTAGCTACAGTTGCTGAGCTAGGATTGGACGAGAACCGTTCGAGGACGGGGTTTTGCGAACGGTCAATTATGGGATCTTATGTTGCAATTTTATTTTTAAAAAGTTGCAATGACCAAAAATTAGGTTCTAAAATAATTACGATAAACATTCACAACTTGATTGACACTTCTAAACATGTTTTTTAAATTCCCAGGGTCTGGGATAATGATCTGTCCTGATATGATAACTGTCCTGATATTATAATAAAGGGAAAAGACACGTTTTGGTAGATTATTATTTAGGACGGTAAAAAATTGGTGTGACAGACAGACTTTTCATATTTTTCATTGATCCGGTTCTCATCTCTTGTTGAATGTAATGAGCGGAGATGGATATGTTACACTCTAAAAAATGCTGGGTTGTTTCAACCCAATTTTGGGTCAAATATGGACAAACCCCAAACGTTGGGTTAAACATGCAATTAAAAAATTTAACCCAACGGCTGGGTTTGTCCATATTTGGCCCAAAATTGGGTTGAAACAACCCAGCATTTTTTAGAGTGTAAAGTACACGAGGGAAAGTAAACCATGGCAATGTTCTTCCCTTCACAGAACTATTCTTTTACAATCACCGAAAGCACTTTTTTGAGAGGCTCATCATTAGCAAAGAGAATTTCTTAGCATGTAAACAATAAACCCAAGTGGGATGAATGAGCTTAGGTGTAAGAAACGTCAAAAAAAAAAAAAAAAAAAAAAAAAAAGGTAAAGGCCTGTACAAACAACTCCTAATTAAGTGTGTGCAATCGGGAGTCTGCGCGGGGGCTGGCCGGGCGCTCCAGATGGCAGGTTGTTATTTCAGCGTGCCCTGCTAATGCAGCAGGATGCGACGGCGGTAACCTGAGCCGTCCCAGGAGGCCCTCCGCTTCTCAGCACAGCTCCAGAATCAGGGCCAGCGTTGCCGCCACTGTCGCGGGAGCACATCTAGCACCCACTGCTGGCCTGGTGTTAGCGAAGGGCGACACAGGAATACAAAATGTTAACAGCCGTGCTTCTGTTAACAAGTCGCTCCAGCTCACTAGCGGTTTGAACAGAAGGGGATGGAGGGGGCGGTACACATCCCTGAGGAGAGGGGAGAGAGAGCTACTAATCATCCTGACACAGGATAACACGGCTCACGCAGGCTACATGCACTTGCGCTAGTTAACGGTGCGGAAAAAACGAAGGAATTCTATGTTCGGAATGGATGCTAGATTGATTGATTGATGATATTAGCGTTGTGATTACACAGTTTTACGCTGTGCTCTAAAACCACATATGTGGATATGATTTCATCATTCTGGATTACAATAAATAGCAAATGTTTCCGCTCTAGAGGGATAGGAACATAGTTTTTGTTATTGCTGTTTTTAATGCAAAAGTGGATAATAAAATAAATGAAGTCATATACTTTCAGTGCTGTTATTGTTGTCCATTGGTTATGAAAATATGAGATATTAGTCTTGAAAACAGCACTTTCCAATTTGAAATAGATCAGGGTAACATTTTATTTCAATAGTTATAAGCAACTAACTCTCATTAGAGTATTAGTAGACTGTCTGCTTAATAACTCTTTATTATGATAATCCTCCAAAATACTTTCTACTGACTGTTAGTAACCCGTACATAACAGTCTACTAATAGAATAGAATATAATGAGAGTAAGTTGACATGTAGTTGCAAAGTTGCTTATAGTTATTAGAACGTCTACCGACCTAGATCAGAAATGATAACTAGAATGTTCCTAATACAAATACATTGTTTCATTTGATACAAACAGATTGAAATAAAGAATGCCTGTTCCTTAATCAAATGAATTGCATAAAATGCTGATTAATTAATCAAATTAAATCCCAAATAATCACATACATGAATGTGCCAAATGCAGATTATTATTGTGGCAGATTAAAGCTTTACAAGTCAACATATTGTTCGTTTAATTTAAATATCGATGAATACTGGAGCATGTCAGAAGATTATCTGTCAGATTTTCATCAACCGACAGAGCTTACAGTCAGTCGGAAACCATCCTGTGTTTGCAGTTTATTCTTAAATCAAAGCTGAACGCTGGATATGAGAATATTTTTAATGAATATTTGCCATGAAACTCTTTTTGTAAATCTGACCCATATTTAAATGATAGGCAAGGAAAAACATCGTTGTAAGAATCCTGCAGAACGAAAACTATGTAGATTCAAAATAACTCCTCAGTGCAACTTTTTTTTTAATAAATTTACAATTTAACATTTCTTAGAAATGTACAATGTTGTTTTTACCTAATAGATCTGAACAAAAAAAATGGTTTAAAGGGTTTAAGGCGAGACACGGCAGGAAAAAAACATTGTTTTGTTTTTTTGTCTTCTTTCAAACTTGTGGTGAAAAAAAGTCCAAAATACACATTTAGGTCTTTATTTTACTACACTTTGTCTATTTGCGTCTGTAGATCTCTCCGAAATTCAACAAAAGTTGCCGTTCTAAATCAACGCGCTGCTCCGCAATCTCTGTACACACCGCTGGAAATCTCTCTCTCTCCTTTACAATGCTGTCGGATCCAAATATGGTCATTTCCTTTTTATCAGCAATCAATCGTGAAAGTACAATGGGCATTTAACTCTAAAAGTGAAATCTCATTGGCTGATGTCAATTTCTGACAACGTGATTCGTTCAGATGCATCACGTGACGCGCTCTGACATTTAGATGTGTGTTTTTGACTGTTTTTCTGCTCAGTTAAAGGCCATAAATGTGCTGTGTTTATAAGTTTTGATGTGATTTAGGTGGTTTATTGTTGTTGCTAATGATTTGATGAGATTTTGTGTCTGTAAATAGTTGCTTCCACTAAAAAAAGTATGAATTTTTACATTACAAATCTTTAAATGGCCTTTTCTCAAAATGAGTTTTTTGTCATTCTCCAGTATAAACATCTCAGCCTATGTAGCACCGATGTACACCAAACTTTCCAGTTATACACTTAGCAGTATTCTGAAGATATATTCAGAGGGATTTGTTAATAAATCATACCTGGCCTGATTTATGTGACATTTTATTGTAAAAAAATATGGCGAAAATCAATTTTTTTAAGGCTATGGACAGTATATTTTGATTTCCTAGGTAATGAAAGCATATATCCTACAATCCCTCTGAACATCTTTTTTCATCTTGTGTGTAATCAAAATGAAAAAGGAATTTTGCACCTGGCGTTATCATATGTTCAGATCTCTCTACCAAAAATATATGCAAAATTGTGCATATTTAATGAAATAATGCCTAATTTGCATAATTAAACATACAAATTTCAAAAACTTGTAATACATTTTTTTTATGAACTTGTGTAAGTAATCAACTGAGGAAGTTTCATGGTGATGTCTATAATTTGTTTCATTTTACCCTATTCACCTGTAGTGTCTCGCCTTAAGTTAAAGTGAAGCTAAGATGCATCTATATTTTGAATATCTTTATAGACCAATTGTATATCTTATATAGTATATTTCCTGGTGACAAAAATGTCCTACTGTGCAACACTAAGAATTACACAACCAATATGGAGCTAAAGTAAATCTATGCACACAGACTTATTTTCGTGCCAATTCTGAATACCGCTTGAAAAATATGATTTTCCCTCATCAGCATTCATAGGCTGACCTTGAACGCTTGTTTTCTATCGAGAGCGATACTTGAGAATCCATCCACGTGTCAGATCTACTAAAGACTGTATGCTAGAAAACCCACCACATGCAAAGTATGTGTGCAGTTAAATGAAGTGAAGTCTTATTTTACAAAGTTAAATGTCTGCAGAATATTGGCCACAAATATTCTTTATAATATCCTTCATAATCCCAATGACCAGTGGGAAAATAAATGTACAAACAAGTTTTTCCCAGTTTCTTCAGTGAACAAAAGACGCAAAGAAAAAAATAAATTAATTCAGACCAGAAATCTGAAAGGCGCTGAGCCAGCAAATGCAAATGAGGCATTCGTTATGTAAAAACGAGCATCGGTATTGGAGAGTAAACCCATCCATTTCTCCCGATTATCTTGTCTCTCTGCCCTTCTGGTCAGATATCCTCAAAACAGTCAATGGAGATTATTGTGCATTTTGGGCAATTATCCCACTACTGCAAAATGTCAGATAGCTGTGTGTCTGCAGACGTGCTGAGCGGAGCAGTGCTGCAGTAATAATCGCCTAGGGTACAAGTGAAGCTTGTCTCTTTCATCTTAACGCTTTAGTATTTGCCATGGTTATCTTGTTTTTTTCTTCTTCTGAGAGGTACAGTAAGTCTGTTCTTTAAGGAGCTCCCCAGAGAGTGAGGCACAGTTTGCGTGCCGCAGTTAAATGTTCACACTGTTTATTGTAAAGTTCAGTGAACTTCAGGTAGCACTAAGTGGTTTTGCTATAATAAAGCGTATAAGCGGCCCCTGAAACTGTGCGAACAGCAAAATATTGAATATAAACACGTCTGTTCTTAAAAGTCATTTTAGTGGCTGGAAAATATATTCATAGTACATAATCACCAAAGAAAATATTACGGACACTACATAAAAATCTAAATTGCTTCCAGTAGTGACAGACTTCAATTGTTCCATTTTTTTGTACAGCAGACAAACATACATTTAGACAAAAATCATATTTTATTGAAAGAGAGATCAGATGATCAGAAGACTTCACAGGTTGGACTTTGATCACCTGCCAATGTCCTAGCAACCACATAGCATAGCAACACACCAAAATGACTCCTTAGCAACAGCATAGCAACACCTTGGTAACCACTTACAACACTGTAGTATTGTGGTAGCATGCTTGGATTAGTTCACTTTCAAAAACATTTTTTGTTGTTGATCATTTACTCACCCCCATGTCATTCAAGATGTCCATGTCTTTCTTTCTTCAGTTGAAAAGAAATTACGTGGTTTGATGAAAACATTCCAGGATTTTTCTCAATATAATGGACTTCAATGGCAACCAACGGTTTCAAGGTCCAAATGACAGTCTCAATCATAGGTCTCAATGCAGCTTCAAAGACTCTACACGATCCCGGTCAAGAAATAAGGGTAAAAAACTTAATTTATTTTCGCCTGAAAAAAGAAAGACATGAACATCATGGATGACAAGGGGGTGAGTAAATTATCAGCAACACATTTTTTGAAAGTGAACTAATCCTTTAAAACTTGAAATTGCCTCCAGTAATGACATACTTTTTATTTTTTATTTTAATCACCTGCCAATGCCCTAGCAACCACATACTGTAGCAACAAACAATGGCAAAACAAAAATGACTCACTTGCCACTGCATAGCAACACCTTGGCAACCACCTACAAGACTGTAGCATATTTAAAACTTCCAATAATGACAGACTTTTACTTTTTCTCATTTTAATCCCCTGGCAATGCCCTAGCAACCACATAGCAACGCACTAAAAAGTACTCTGAACAACTTAGCAACCGCATAACACCTCTGCAACCACCCACAACAGCCTAGCAAAAACAAAAGTTGTTTTTTAGTTGTCTTAGTTCATTTTATGCGAAAATAAAAACATATTTGTTACAATTTCTTACAATATCTGATTTCAGAAATGTAATGCATGTCTTTAAATTGTATAATGTAAATAAATAACATTATATCAGCCACCTTGCTCTTTAGATATCGAGCCATTGATTGAAAAACCCATAGCACTAACATCCAAATCTTGTTAAAAAGCCTGAAATAAATCCAATTTGTTTGATCAATGCAGCAGAACACACATGACTAGAGAACTACAAGCCTTCCAGTATTGTCAACCAAGATGATCAACGTCATAACTCTCATTCACGCTTCGCACGTGCCTACAAAGTGACGACAGCCTGATCAATAACAGCATATAAGATCCCAACAGACCACATATGCGTCATGTCATCAAGCTTCAACAATGAAGATCAATATTCCACCTACACGTGTGCATTTACTGTAAAAACTGGCACATAAAGCAATGCAACGTCAAGTGTCTGTGTACATAGGATTGTGAATGCGCCATAATTAAAGGATGTGAAGAGCAGATGTATTTGTTCACATCTCCATGGAGGACATCAACAGAGTCAGCTTCAAAGAGAAATGAAACGCTACTCCCACAGAGAGCACTAGAAAAACTCTTCTACTGTGCTTTACATACAGCCGTGTATCTGTGTCTGTAATAATAGTTAATGCAAAAGTCACTGCATATCATTATTGTACAGAAACATCAAAGCATTGGATAAACCACTGGTTTGGCCTTGAAAGACACATTATAATTTACAGACTCCACATTACGGCTCTATTATAAAACCTAGCCTTGCCATCTACCACCTGCATACGTACTGTAGCATGCTAATGAAAATGAAAACTTTAAGTGACTGATTTGAAATGTTTCGCATACACAGCAGGTCTATTCACGATAATTTTCTTTTCCCATTTATAGGAACCAAAACGGACATGGCTAATGCTGCTAACCACTAGCTGTAATTCAGTACAGTCTGATGTTAGCATGTTGCTAAGCTAACATGCTCTTATAGGCACAACAATATGAAACAGATGGCACACAATATTTCAAATAAGACTGAGCTATTTTTATCAGTACTTCTAAAAATAGTATATTTTGTAATGAGCTTGTCTCTAAACCCTTTTTCCCCCCAATGAACTAATCTGGGGTTGCATTATCCACAAAGGATTCACATAAGTTTGCCTTTAAATCCGGTCAAAATGAGTTATCTAACAGGAAATATACTTTTTCTGCCTTCCTTTTGAACAGCCTTTGTTTGGGAGCGCATCTTCAATGCTTTAAAATGCTGTCTAGGTAGGCAGCTTATGTCGGCAGTCTCACAACAATATGATGCTTATTTTGCAAGAAACGTCAGCACTTGTCTTGGACCACAATAGTATTGACAGGCCTACGTTTGTAATGTGATTTTTTTTGTTGCTGTCGTTTTAAAATGAGTCACAGCATCCAAATGTTGATGCGAATGTCAGATGGCTTTAAAATACATAAAACGTGTGTAGGCAAGCATGTTAAACTGCTTAGCCATTTAAAATGAATCCGTCTCTCAGCTTGCTGTGTTGACACTCAATGTAACTTTTCCTGCACATGCCGATAGTAAGTGAATTAGGACAATTATCCGACTATAGCCATTTCCTACTGGCCATTAATTTGTATTTTGCATAATTTCATTAAAACTATTTGTTTGTTTTCCCAATGATACATGACTCAGTTAAAATGTCACACTGCATCACTTTTGTTTGTGTTTGACATTAATCCAATATTATCCATTTTAAAATCCAAGCATATGTTTAATTATGCTTTTTATCCTCATTTATATTGGGGCACATATATGCAAATTAATACTCAGATATGTGTAAACATTATATAAAAAACAACAACTAAGAATCAGTACCAGAAATTTGTGGGTTCATCAATAATTTTTTTGCTCATTTTCTTCTTGCAATAACCTGAGTAACCGGGTTGAAGGTTGAGTTCGACAAAGGTCAGGGTTGTGCATATATTGGACACACATTTTCGCAAAGTAGAATTATTTAAACTATTTTCTACAATAATGGACTCAATGTAATTTTTTTAGATAGAATCAGGAAGGTCAAGACCTCTGATACAATAACTTCAGCAAGACATGGATCAGAGCTGTTCAAGTGACTCAAGAACAGATAAAGTATATTTCACTGACCCATAACTATAACACAGCATAATACCATCATTAACGGTTTCCTGGTTTAAAATAAATAAATACATTAATCCTAAGTACAAAGTAGACTGCAGTCACCATGCCTCATATTAAAGGCCCTGTCAATACGAGACTAAAAGAAAAGGTCAGGTAAGAGATATGATATCAGAGAGGACAGTCATGAAGCAAAAGATAAAATTCCTTTAGGCTTTTTCACTTTCATCTTCCTTTAAGATCAGCCACGTGGATTCGAAAGGGCAGAGTGAGTGTTTACTATTAGCAATATCACTGCAAATGTTCACCTTTCACACCCAACAGAGCATTACTTAACACATTCGACTTTCAGATGCATTAAAAACTAATTGATCTTACCAAGAAAAGAATATTACTATTGCGTGGTTATACTCCACGATTAGGGATTTCAACTAGCCACTAACCTCAAGTATTCATTTTCATTAACTCATCCCACACCTTTTGTGCTACAGCTCTCAAATCGGCTATTAGACTTACATTTTCAGATAATATCAGATGATAAAACAGGCAAAAAGTTCTCGAAGAAAGATAATGCGAATAACCTACACCATGAAACATCCATTAAAAATGTGTGAGCGTTCTGGACACCCTTAAGGCACAACCTGTCTCACTGATACAAACTGAAATACCACTGAAAATACTGCATGTTACTTCGGATTTCGATTCACTAATTCAAGCCATGCCGAAAAGGGCAATTCCTGCCTACGGATACTGCCAGATTGTATTAAAATCAAACATGTTACAGCACTACAATGGACAATTCATTTAATAACAATGATGCTACCCCAACTTTGTTTTTATTTGCAGTTTCAATTTGCAGTGAGATTCACACATGCCATTAGCACTAACAATGTTCATGATGAAAAAGTACAACTAGATCAAAAAAGAAAAGGAAAAGTCTAATTTCTGGCACTTTCCACAAATAGCGTACAAAATAGTGTCTGAAATGCTTCAAAAATGGTCAGTGCAAGAATATACAGTAACTTAACCTTGAGAAAATGTTGACCATCAACATCAGGAGGCCAAACAAAATATTATAATGAGCAAATTTATTTTCTATCCTCTTTTTTAAGAGTTTTTCCATGTTTTCCGTTCTGTTACCAAAATGTGGGACATGTCTATGTAAAAATGTATCATATTTGTGTAAACATTATATATAAATATCAAAATAAAACAGTCAAAAACCTGATCTCAGGAGAAAACACAACTATTTTTTGATTTCGTATGAATTCGAATGACACGAATGTACGATTTTTTAGAAGAAGAAAAAAAGCATGAAGCATTTAGAAAAACATTTTATGTTACATATTAACTTGCAAATATTAACTTGGATTTGTGCTTCTAACACGTAATGGGACACAAAAGTATACACTTCATGAAAAGGGTCTAGTGGTCTACTATAATTACAGATTTTTCCCATCTCATCAGTGAACTTTACTTTGGGATTATGCAATAAAATCCCAATCTTTTCCAATAGACGAGTCTGGCACATGACACTGTAGGTGGGCGGCAGGTCATGAGCCGGGAGACGACGACTCGAACTGACGTTCTCGCTTTCATCAGAACTGCGGGAAGATGATCCGTTGCAACAAGAAGCATTCTGAGTAGGAACTCCAGCAGAGAAGGTTTCGTTCTACTCTACTCTTCTACAGGAGAACTCGCTTCTGACTCACAGACATCACCGTTTACACAACAACACTGCAAACAACTTTCCCTTTAGAGTCGGCACTACTATTTTCTGAACTCATGTTATTGGTCTTACTAGTCCACTTTTCACAATCCAAGTAAATGTGTAACATTGTCACTGCAGTTCTCACAGAGTATTCAGTGTCTTGGAGACCACAACAGCATCATGGGAGAAACGGACTGCTGTACATTCTGTGCATCTCCGCAGACTTGAGTGCATTCGGTGAACTGTAAGAAATGAAATCGGACATGCTCCGTTCTAATAACGGACAAAGCTTTTACAAACCTTCCCTGGTTCTGTTCTTCATGGAATTCTGTCAGATTCAATATTCTTTTCACGAAGCTAACCAACATTCAGCACACAGCCTTGCAGAATGAATAATCCAGTATGAGTTTCTGTGCTCAGATCAAATAATATAAAAAAAAGAAGTCCACTTTATTTCGATAGTCCACATTAGACATTCTACTAAGTAACTCTGCAGTTACGTGTCAACTAACTCTCATTAAAGCATTAGTAGACTGTCTGCTTAATATCTGCCAACTCTTTATTGTGATGATCCTCCAACAGGCATACTGACAGTTAACTTTGCAACTACAAACCCTAAAATCTGTGGAGGGATTTAAACAAAAATTTAAGTATTATGCAATAGTTTAAGATGTTTATCCTTATATGGAACCTTAAAGGGTCCAATCAAGTCAAAATAGACCCTTTTTTTCCCTAAGAGTGTGACTTCTGTAGCTGGAGATTCTGTACGAGCTACTCACTACTCATCTGGAGTTTGAACCAACAACCTTTGGGTCCTTATTGGCCCAGTTTACACCTGGTATTAAGATGCGTTTTGGTGGATCGGATCACAAGTAGACGATGAAGACACATTCCTGTTTACACCTGGTGCTTTAATCCGTCTCTTTTGTCCACTTTCAACCACTTCTGCCCTGATTGATTTTTTAGGGGAGGGTATATAGGCGCAAACATGTATGGTTTATGTCAGATCTTTCGATCTAATGAACAAAATAAGTTTGCACAATTTGCATATGAATGTGCCCGGAGACGACGGAGAGCATCAGCTTTGGTTTCTGCTCTGACAAACGCAAGACCAGTGTGAGTGTGTGTTAGAAATCAGGAATGGTGAAAGAACATCGCGCTTGGAGCAAAGCAAACTTAGGTCTTCAGTTGACAAAATTGAAATCCCGTCTGGCTAGCGCACGTCCCATAATGTTGAAGCATTAGATCAGTAGGCGGTCTGTTGTGGCCGTTCTAACGCATTCGACCACATGAGCATTTACACTACGAAAGCAATCCGGTCGAATGCGTTTTCTCTGAAAGTGAACAAGCTCGAAAAGTTTTAGACCCAGTTTACACCAGTATTTAGCGTCGTCCACTTGTGACCCAAAATGCATCCTAAAATGTACATAAACCGCACCCACGGAACACGATTTATAGATCATGAGCGAATATGCTAATCAATGACCAGAAGATAACTACACATAAGCTGCATAACTTCATCAACTAACCATTCAGAAATGTCCTGTTGCATTCTACATGTTGTCACTTCTTCCATCTTTGTCTGACTCTGGTTTGAACATAAACATTGACATTTTCAGTGCATGTGTGTGTGAGGTAAAAGGACACAAGCTGTTGTAGCTCCGCCCCCTGTGTTGAGAGCAGCAGCTCATTTGCATTTAAAGGGACAGACACAAAAACAGGGCGTTTTTGCTCACCCTCAAAAAGTGACAATTTTACCATGCTATATAAAAATATCTGTGGGGTATTTTGAGATAAAACATCACACACACACACACACTCTGGGGACATCAAATACTTATTTTACATCTTGTGAAAAGGGCATTATACCTCCACTTTAATACCAGGTGTAAACAGGGCCTAAGCCACACGTCTCTACTCACATCACTAGATATCAGATTCATTAATAGTCTGTGTTTATTCCCATTTCTTCTCTACTAGCAGTCAGTAAACTGTCAAGACGCCCAGGACTGGAAGTGTACTGCCACAGACGCTGTCTTGGTATTTGATGGATATAACCTGTTCTTTAAACGCGGAAATAGGCCCTGGTGATTTAAGCGCTTTCAATCTCCCTCTCGGTCCAGAAGCAGGAGAAAAATATTTAAAGATGTTTAATATTTTATTTGCAAACACGAAAAAAATGCCTGAGGGCTTTAGATAATGCGTTTCACTTTCCCGTGGAAACCTGATTTATGCCAAGGTCAGATTGCTGCGTGTTTGTATCCAGTGACACAACACAAAGCGGCCTGCCACTCATCAATGCCATCAGTCGGATCAAAAGTGTTGCCTGAGATAAATGAAAAATGATATCAAAACAAGTTGAGAGACAGAAAATGAACAAGAGATTTGAGCTGGCTCTTCATAAAACTTACAACAAGGCGAATGCACAAGACGAATCAGACCGCGGGACACGAGGATAAAAGGTTTATAACCATCCAACTGGGTTTGATTTAAGTCTACTTTTCTGAGGAGATGGAGAGAACAACTTCCATGTGGATATTCATAAGATTAAGCCGTTACAACTGAGCTCATTTTGTATTTGCGTAACCTATTATCCGAAGCGCCCACGTTTCGCTCAGGTGAGAATGCGATGTATTTCATCCGACATTCACATCCTCGGAGAGTCGTGATCGTTCGCACCCTGGTATATATTTTTAGCAGCCTGAAATAAAGGAATGAATATGAATGAATGCGAATGAATATTAATGAATATTAATAACCCCATTACTAACCCCATTTTGAGTCTGGCATTTTTATTAGTCAATTTTAGAAAGTTTCATGGTAATGGATTTTGACACAAATCTACTGACACTTACCCATTCCGTAATTTTTCTGATCCTGGTGCGAGCGGGTTTGGGTGTCAGGTAATGAGTGTCAAAATGAAAGTGGGTCAGAGAGAGGTAATACATTTCAATTCATGGCACGATATTATTTTATAATTCACCATTAGATTGTTCTTGGCGGTGTAACGAATGTATGAAGTATGACATCAGGAGAACTCAGAAACAGCATTTACTACTATTATATTAATATTAGTGCTACCAATTTACCTTCACAAAATACATTTTACACTACCATTCAAAAGTTTGGGGTCTCTACTTTTATGTAAAAAATGATAACATTTTCATTTTACAAATACCCTGAATTAATATTTCATATACCCTGAATTAATATTTCATACATTAAGCTAAAGGGGAGTTGCACCAAATGACATTTACGGTCCGAACAATCCATGTATTTTCATAAAAGGGACAAATTATTTGATATTTTATAAGGCTTATTGACCTTGAAACTGCAGGTATTTGATCTGGAAGAAACACCTAACAGTGTGAAAAATTATTTTTGTGCACCTTAACACAGTACTTCTACTTCAAGTAAACGCATTGTCAAATACTTTCAGTTCATATTCAGAAACTGACAAATCAGCTCAAAATCTGCTTTGAGTTTCTCTAATTCAGAGTTGCAAGGTTAATTGACAATATCTTCAAATAATCTCCACCAAGTCGATTGCTACCTGCTAACTGCTTTTGATTTGTAAGCCGTTCTGCATATCAATTGAATTATACATGTTGAACACGTATAGGTGCCATTTCATTTGTTCGGTTTACTTAAGAGTCAATTCCATTTAATGAAGTGAAGGTTATCCCGATCTAATCATAATCATACACATACTGCTTTATGTCTACAAGAGAAAAGATCAGAAGATCAATCATACACAGACCCTTTTACACAGAGTGACTGAGGATCTGCCTCTTGCAAATTCATTGTATTGGTGAAAATAGTAAAGGTATCATCACCTTTAATGTATTAGAAATAGCCAATGAAGAGCTCTCAATATCACTCAAGACCAACACGTCAAACATTAAGCAACTTACAAAGACTGACAATAAAAAGGCCTGCATAAAACAGTGTAACGAACTTAGTAGCATCTCACTATGTGTGGGAAATATAACTCAAAACTTTTATCACAATAGTAGTCTTTTTATATCACTGTATCGTGATATAGTATTTATGGGGAAATTCAAACAAAACGGTTTTGTACATTTTTGATAGTCAGACAGAGAGAGATAGACAGTTCTGACAGACAGATAGACAGATAGACAGATAGATAGATAGATAGATAGATAGATAGATAGATAGATAGATAGATAGATAGATAGATAGATAGATAGATAGATAGATAGATAGATAGATAGATAGATAGATAGTCCAGACAGATGGACAGACATATATATTTCAGACAGAAAGACAGATAGTTTTGATAGGCGACAGATATTTCAGACAGACAGTTCTGACACAGACAGACAGACAGACAGACAGATAGATCTGACAGACAGACAGATAGATCTGACAGACAGACAGACAGACATAGATCTGACAGACAGACAGACAGATAGATCTGACATACAGACAGACAGACAGACAGATAGATCTGACTGACAGACAGACAGCTAGGACAGACAGACAGACAGACAGATAGATCTGACAGACAGACATACAGTTCTGACAGACAGGCAGACAGTTCCACAGACAGGCAGACATATATATTTCAGACAGATAGGTCACATAAAGACACAGACAGACACAGCTATATAGTTCAGACAGACACAGATATATAGTTCATACAGACACATAGATATATAGTTCAGACAGACACAGATATATAGTTCAGACACATAGATATATAGTTCAGACAGACACAGATATATAGTTCAGACAGACACAGATATATAGTTCATACAGACACAGGTATATAGTTCAGACAGACACATAGGTATATAGTTCAGACAGACACATAGGTATATAGTTCAGACAGACACATAGATATATTGTTCAGACAGACACATAGATATATAGTTCAGACAGACACATAGATCTATAGTTCAGACAGACACAGATATATAGTACAGACAGACACATAGATCTATAGTTCAGACAGACACATAGATATATAGTACAGACAGACACATAGATATATAGTACAGACAGACACATAGATATATAGTACAGACAGACACATAGATATATAGTACAGACAGACAGACAGACATGTATATCAGATACTAACTTCTTGATACTGCATTGTTTAATCTTCAGAATGTATGCACAACCAAATTAAATACAGAGTCAGTTAAAAAAGTATATATACACACCACCCTATTCCTTGGCACCAACACTTCTTTGAACTCAAGGTGTAATCTGAAGTCTAAGGGGATAGAAAAAAATTCCTTCAGCCTTAAAGATTTGTCAACTAATTAACACCTTCCTCTTGAATCTTAAGTAAAGGCTTTACATGGAAGAGGTACGATTTTACACACCGGAGTTATCTTCGCTCCACAGCTGCTGGGGAGACATTAAAACAAAGGACTCAGAATAGAACGCAGCCATATAGCAGTTCCAGCCATGATGGGCTAATCGCTTCCACTTCAGTCTCGAAAACATGTATAATACGACAGCATTCGCTGCATGTCTACACATTGTAGTGTTTTGAAATGTAAATTACAGATATATAATGAATGTATATTATATATATAATGATCAGATGCAACATTTGATGTATGTAACTGTAAACACCAAGCGTCTCATGCGAAGCAGGGCTGAAGCTGGCTGAAGTAATAACCACAGACCGTTCAGCATAGCGGGGTTATTTGATGGAAAATGCATGCTAATGTTTTTGCATTGCTGATCCAGCATGGCAGCAAAATGACTCTTTCAACACCGGCTCCGATGTATGAACACAAAACACAAGAAGAGACCGTGTAGCTTGTACGGTTGACTTACAAGACTGATCCCTATGACAGAACAGAAAGCAAGGGAACATAAAAAAACATCTCACTAGTCAGCAGATGTTATTATTCACCAACAGCCTTAGGAATATTGCACAATGACTTTATAAATTATTTACTCACCTACAAACTCATTTGACTAATTACAATGAACAGCGACTACAGTGGGACTATACGGACTACAAAAATGGTCTTCTCAAAATTTACAATAGATAAACTGACTGAAATTTAAGGCTATGCTGACACGGAAACGATCTGAAGAGAAAACGCAAAAGTGACGTTGCGTTATCACTTTTTAGTCTGCGTTTAGACGAGCGTTATGGGGGGGAAATCTGCGTGCATATGGCGACGCAAAAATGTGTGAAATTCGATGTAGTATGCACTCCAGGCGGCTAGGTGGCAATGTTGACACTGTTTTTCACGTTTAATACGGTAAAGCTGCTGCTTTAATCCTCAGTGCTCTTCGCGTGTCGCTCAAAAATTACTATATTTTTTAATAATTAATACTATATTTTAGTTTGATAATGTTTAGTTATTTTCCTGTACTGGCGCATGCCTGTGATCTGAAGAGAAAGCCACCGTGAGCAGATCGGTGCCTTCACTGTCTTGCAGACTTTTGCGTTTTTACCCTTTAGACGGGAACCCGACGGTGGAGCGTTTTTAAGATTTCCACTCTGGAGGGTGGTTTCACTTTTTTTGCATTTTTAAGCCCCAAAAACGCCGTCGCGTCTAAACGAAAGGCACATCTGATAAAATAGGTTTACGTTTTCACCCGCGAGCGTTCTCGTGTAAAAAAGGCCTCAGTCTTAATTCATTTGAAATCTCACTTATCCTGCAATATTATTGACTTGAATTATTATTGACTGAACTGAGCTTATGATGATGATGAAAATCACATTCATTCTATCTCACAAAATCAACTACGTCTTCTATGATGCTTTCCAAGGGCTTTTGCATCCTTTTTAAAGTTTTTCATTCATTGTATTGTATCGAGAAGAACAGTCAGCACACTCTTAAGAATGTTTCCTTTGCATTTCAGAGAAAAAGAAAGACATATGAGCTTGGAATGACATGAACATTGTAAATCCATGACATAATCTTTTGTTTGTGTGGATGAGCTACCCCTTTAAGATAAGATTTTCTTCTCTCTCTTTTTTTGGGTCAAGTCAATGATTCTTTTAAAAACACAGCCAACGTAGCATTACGCGGCACGGAAAAACAGAAGCTCCCAACGTAGAGTGCTTCTCCTTTAAAGGTCATTCTTCCTCGCTGGTGTCAGCCTCTTCGTATTGGGAAAAAGTGAAAGGATAAACTCTTCTGACAGCCAACAATGCATTATGTATGGCTAAGGTTTTTATAGGCCTTACTGTGCCACTGAAACATAATTACATATCTCTATTCATCTGTGCATGGGCCACGGGAACACTACTTTGAAAAGAGATTTTGGATGCTTTGCTAACTTTCCCATTGATGCTTGTTAGGAATCTTTTTTAACTAACACCAATTGTTCTGGAAAGAGATGTAAGCTTAATAAAGTGGCAAAGGATTTATTTAATACCGTCGAACAATTTGTCCTCAGTACATTTGAACTAATGTGAGATTATTCTATAAAAAACACTTACAAGTTTAAATTGCAACATGGATAGATACATTTTATAGATACACTTAGCGTGAAAAAAAAAAAGGAATAAAGAAAGAAAGAAATGAACACAGGTAAGCCCTTAACAAAATCTAAAGCTAAAGCAGTTTGGAACAGCTTTTGTTGAACTAACAGTAGTTAGTTGAATCTGCATGTTTACAAAGCAGCTGCAAATTAAAGATCATCCGCAGACGTTTCAAGCCCGACGTGCTGAACTGCACCACTGCCCCCTGGGAGTTCGCTTAGACATAGATTAATAGCTTAGCTTTGCTGTAGTACACATATGTGTGGGGTCAAGCAGAGAAACGCATTGCCTGCAATTGTGGACTGAACTTTTAACCTACAGTAAATAAACTGACCTGCATAGCCTGAAGGGTCACTTACACTACAAAGTACATTTTCTGTACATTTTTACATTTGTGTCTTGTATATTGGGGGGAAATTGATGGAAATCATTAGTTAAACTGTAAAAAAAAAAAAAAAAAAAACTTTCAAGAAAATAATATTCCAGTCTTTAAACTTCTTTATAAATATTTGTGAATAGTATATTTCAAAGTAAATCCTACACTATTTTTTTTCAGTGTAGTTTTCTTTATCACAAATCAAAATAAACTAAATGGTGAATTTAAATAATTTAATGATGCCGCCATTTTTGCTATATCTTTAGATGTTTTCCACCCAATTCAATTTATCAAGAAATATTTATTAACATGTATTATATTTATATATTATATTATATATATAAAACATTCAAATGGTAGGCTACTTCGTTTCTTAAACAAAAACGGTCAGGAAGAAGAATACAGATAACTGGATCTACGAAATCACATGGATCTACGAAAACGACTAAAACCGCTGTTTTCTGCTGCCGGGCCAGTAGTTGGCGATGTGACTTTGTAAATAAACAATACGTGTCTATAAACCGAACACGTAATACGCATGCGCATGACGTAACCATTTTCACAAATTCACGTTTCTGTAGTTTACACAGAGATGATACGGTAACTTGCATTTGAAACTTTTTTGAAAAGTTTGCGTTTTTTTCAAGTGCCCCTAAAACGCTGTTGTCGTGTAAATTAATATTTAAACCACATAAAAATGTTTTTCATTTTTAGTTGAAAACGTTGTATCACACCCTAAGTGTCATCTCATCTCTCTCTTCATAGTTTGTCACACTGAAGCACAGTCAATGACACAAGCCAAAAGCGCTGAGCCACCTTCCAGGCAGGCTTGTGGGGCTGATTAATATTTATAGAGAAACAGCTTAAGGGCAGTACCCTTGAGAGCTATCATTCCACTTTGCTGCCTAACACTCGCAAAATATATTGACAAGTCCCTCTCAGAGCTGGGCCCTGCCCCTTGAAAACCTTTCTAGCCGAGCACGCACTAGGCCTTGAACCGAAGCCAGTTCGCTCAGGAAACAAAGTGATGAGAGAGAGAGAGACTCTGCCTCTGGCTAGCCATACTAGGCCAATTTACCAATTCCCTCTACTTTCCCATTTAATAAAGTTTCTTCACTGAACATGTCAGAGACAGCTTTATTGCTAAAATCGATCTTCATGCCTGGTCCAGCAAAAAGAGAAACATACGCGTTTTCTTCTTAGTGCGGTTTGCTAAGGCAAGCATCCCTATTACTCACGAAGAACTTGTGGTTAGGCGTTTTTCAAAATCCTTAACTCTAAGTATCAGGACTTGACATTAACTTATGTGCTCACCTGCCAGTGGTTAGTGGTTTTCCAAAGTTACTAGTCATTTAGCCTTTTCACTGGCCACAATTTTGACATAACAATATTTTTTTATATTTGGCAGCAGGTATATTAGGCTACTGTCACTTTAAAGACCTGACACACAGATCCATTATACTGTTACACGCATTTCCTTTCTCAACTGTTTAAGTTCACTTAAAGGGATACGTCACCTCTGTAAAGATGAATGTGCATTCATTTATGTAGTAGAAATTACTAAATTATTTGTGAATTTGGAGCCTTCTAGACTGAGAAAAGCCAGAAAATATATTTGTGGCTCATGTGGATGAAAGACAACAACTCCCAGAATGCACTTGCTTCACTGCCCTACGAGCCCACGCCTACCGGTAAGAGAGCGCAGTTAAACAACAAGGCTAGGCTACTAGTGAGTCTCCGTGACGAGTCTGCCCGGGATTTCGAGACCGCCCAAAATGTCCGGGATTCGGCTTTTGCCTTCTATAGTCGGCATTCATTATGTTTACTGTGGCGAGCAGGACAAGACTAGGGCCGCGGGAGAACGGTGCGAGGCCGGTGGCGTGATTACTGATGAGCGGCACCTGTGAGACGCACCGGTCTCGTATCTCTCACGGAGGAGCGGGAATTTTCTTAGCAATGTTAAAACGCACATTAACCGATCACTTGTTTAGCCTTCATGTAAACACTACATTCAGAGTCACCAATCGGAATGAATTCAGTTAGATTGAAACAAAAGGTGTGCATGTAAACAATGAATGGCAACTGGCAATTTATATTAGAATATATTAGTTTCAGATATTTCAGTATCAATATGCATCGAAAAATGTATACTTTTGACGACACTTCACTGCACTTAGTTTGTTATTTCAGATGTCTTTTTAAAAGACTACAATTGAAAAAATTATAAAATTCAATACATGCCACTGCTGAAATCCACCAGCATTTGGTGGGTTGGACGGAGTTAACGTCAAGCCCCTAAGTATTAAACAAACAGTGCATTACCGGTGAGCATGTGAAGCTGCACGCAGTATTCATATTATTCTTAACCTAAGAGCGGGCGCAGACATTGTAACTTGATTGTGTCGAGGATTCCGGACTCATACGCTTCCAGTTACTTTAGCTGTACAAAAACTGTCCGTTACGCTGTTTGAAATATATAAACAAAAGGAAAAATGTGATACAATAATAAAAGCAAGTATACCATGTTATACAATACAAAAAAATCTGCATGCTGTGGACAGTGTACACTGCATTCAGCAAAAATACAGTACCATGGTAGTCCGCCATTCTAAATATACTCCGTAGTGGAGAGAGTTATAGAGAGAGGAGCAAGGAAAGAGCGTGGGAGGTTTAAAAGCAAATTAGAGTGGATCAATATTTCTGTCTGACTGGCTCAAGACTTCGTGAAGTGTCCTTAAAGTGCTGATCTTCTCTTGCCGTGTGTTATAACTGACATATGATTGCAAATAAACAAATACATGAGCATAACCTGTAATGCCTGCTACAGACTGAACGATTACGGCAATCCTATAAGATCATTAAATCACACTGTACAACATGGATATGATCAATTTGGGTACGACATGTACAGGTTTGAGACTGTACGATGACACCTTTTGAATTGTTAGTATATAGAGGAATAAACAAGATGAATCGCACTTTACCAATTGTAGTGTTTATGTGCGCGAGGAGAATATGGATGCGGTTAAAAAAAAACTGTACACAGAAATTCCTTGTGGAGGAAAAAAGCCCATTGCAACAGTTTTGGAGCCAGATACAAACAGAGCTACTTTCCAGCGTACAGTCAGTCACCCAAAAACGTCTGATACAAATGTTGCGTTTCACTATTTGATCATTCAGTCCACCCAACAGAAACTGTACAGTATTAGCTGTGGCTATGATAGCTGTGGCTGTCATTTCCATTGTTCAGTTTCATTTCTCACTGATTCAATTTTCTCAAATGGCCACCCATAATTATCTGCACGGTGTTTCTGCATGAGCGCGCCCTCTTTATGAGAACGGGCCGACGCGAAGGGGCCAAATTCCTTAGTAAGCCTTTTAATTGTGTGGCCGTAATTGCTGTTGTATTAGATGGCTTAGCATATCTTTCGTGCCAGAATCAGAGCTCATTTTGCCTTAAGACCCTCTGTCTTTGAAACATGTACACGTTCGTCTCGTTCGTTCGTGCGCTGAATATGACGTTTGAAAGCACTGAAGACAAAACAATCGATGGATGAGTTTTGCAGACTAAAATAAAGCAAAAATGCACATTTTCATAGTGGAACAGAGCTCCAAATGTGTTTCTAAAATAATTGTGTAATATATTGTACAGAAAAAGCCTATTTGATCTATCTGTATATCTGTCCGTCTGTCCGTCCATCCATCCATCCATCATTTAACCCCATAATAACTATATTAATGGCAAACTGAAGTAAAATCTTTTTTTTTTTTTTTTTTTTTTTACAATATTCATGCCTATAATAATAATAATAATAATGCCTTTACCTTCTTTTATACGTGTCTGAAAGTTTGCCCATGTCAGAATGATCACATTTGTGAGCTAATATATAATACCTATGGTAAACTTTCTTGTTATTGAGCATATTCAGGTTTGTGTACTGTTGATGAAAATTGGGAGAAAATACTCCTCGTTTAATGGTTTGAGAACTCAAACTAAACTAACTAAAACTATAAAAATGTATTAGGCTACTAAATAAAAATAAATATTAACTTAAGCTTTTATTATTCCAGCAATAGTTGGCAGAGAACATTTCACATTTCCGTTTAATTTAAGTTGTTTTAGCACTTTAAGTTCAAGTTTAAGTTTATGGGGAACAAATGATAAAAATGACTAATAGAAACAGCTAAAACTTTAACTATATAGACATTTTTTTTTTTATTAATGATGACATATGACACACATATAAACACATTGACTGAAAACAGAAGATATAAACATGAAATCATTCAAAATATGAACAAAAATTATAGTAGTATATATTTTACTAAAATAATACTTGTGCACCCAAACTAAATTTCCCATCATTCACACTTGTTAGACAGGAATTATATAAAAAAAATGTTTTATTAAAAATAAATAAATAAATAAATAAAAAGATAAAGCAGTCAGTCACACCTAATGTGCATCCTTTGCTCTTTATTTCTTTAGTAAAAAAAAAAAAGTCATGTCTTAGTCGGGAAGTGAAATTTTATTTCAATCAATGAACGCACATTATTTCATAACAAACTCATAAGTAGGAACTTCCAAGAAGGACGCCAATGCAGCATGCTTGCAAATCTAAATGAATTTGTTTGGTATTCAAACAATAAAAAAACAAGCCATATTTATCCATATTTACAAAAACAAATAAACACAAAAAACAATACCATCATATTATGACAATGTCATATTTTGGGCTCAGTTTAAAGGGTTCATAAACATTTAATTTGTCAGACTGTCCTCCAAATGTGATTAAAAAATAATAATATTTTGTAATAAAATAACATTTTATTTATGTTAAATCAATTGTTTTACTTGATTATTTATTTCATTTACAGCATCATAAAAGTAAATTGTAATTAAAAGGTAACACAATCCTACTTACAGTTGTCTCTGCACATTAAGTATTAAACTATTTTAAAGACAAATTATTTTAACATTGGACCGAATCAGTGAACCTCAACAGGGAAATAATGACTCAGGACATTTTTTTGCCTTTCCTCCTTCCACTTACAACACGAAACCATTTCTCATAGAGTAACTGCCGCCCAATCGTCCAGAAACGACTCTAGACCTAATGTACTTTATCTAACGTAATATTATATGACTTTCAGTGATTAACGCTTTGGAACATTACGTAGCAGTTATTCCAGCGAAAACATTCCTAACGTAATGAGTGCCGCCGCCGCCTGCGAGACATTCAAACACAGTCCTCACTTCTGGTGTCCTTTCGATGGCAAATCACTAGGGTCTAATTACCTGCAAATTAACTGCCATTTCACCATCTTGCATAAGATTACGTGCCACATGATGAAACGCCACTGGGGAGTCTAATCTGAAGAGAGGAATCCATACATGCAGAAAATGTGGGCTCCACTTTGTTAGTCTGATAGCAGGGAAATATGTGAAGGCTGTCACATGAAGTACCCGGATAATGTACCTCTCAAAATCCATAAGCACATCTTATTATTTACATGTCACTTTGTTCTCCGTTCCCACAGTTTTGCGTAGTGGCCTGCTCTCTCATTTCTGCCTCGTATTTGTCTTGCACGCACACACACACACACACGCACGCACTCTCTTCCTCAGTTTGGCTCTGCTCGCATACGCACTCAATCCCTGGAGTCTTTCTTGACAGAGGAGGCAGATCTGCCACAGGACAGAGCGTGTTTCGTCAGCGGCCCAGGCTTAGTCACTACCTTTATTTCCCCGCTCTCTAGAGCTGAGGTTGCAGCATGGCCACCGGAGTTCAACGCTGCCTGGCAAAATCACTGAATCACTCTCGATAACAAACACAAAATGTGTCACTTCTTTGTTTTATGACGCAACATTTAATCCATGAGACAGCCTAAAATATAGCTATGCTTACAACAATCTTTAAAGTCAGCATGAAACCAAAATCTAATTCTACGAGCAATTCAAACCAAATGATTTTCATGATTGTGATCACCATGATTGATCACGGTTTACATTATCTATCATTAGTGTCACTTCAGAGTATACTCGTGCACATCCATATGCATTTTATATCCATTTCTATCATGAAACTCTAGAGAGTGCAGGCTGATTGCAGCCAATGAGATTGCTTGCTCAACATTTAAATAATCTGGTTCAATAGAGTGGTGCAGTATGACGTCATAACCGACTAATTCGCCGCTGGTTCCTTCAAGATTTTCCTACGGGGTTTTATAACGGGTTTTCTTAATGTATAAGTAAAATAAAGCCTGTGGTAAACATAACTTGGCAATACATTTGACGTTTTGTTCTACAACATACACTGCACACACACTCGACCCCAAGCTGTCTTATCTAATTACTTGTTAAAAACGTCTCAAAAATAAACATAAATGCTTGAAACTTCACGGTTCCTCTAATTTACGTTGTAGAACAAAGCGTCAAAGTATAGTCAAGTTGTGTTTACCACAGACCTTACTTTACACATAAAAAAAAAAACATTATAAAACCCCATAGGAAAATCTCGAAGGAACCAGCGGCGAATTAGTCTTCCGGGTTATGACGTCATCCGTGCATGGTTTGGTTATGGTTGCTGTAAGCTAGTTCCTCTGAAATCCTCCACCTCCCCCAGCTCCACCTGCCTAAATCTGCTTCAGGATTCATGTATGTCTATTCTGCAGAATAAGAACAAGACCAAATACATTAGCTATGTTTCCAATTTGACTTACCGTATTTTCCGGACTATAAGTCGCTCAGGAGTATAAGTCGCATCAGTCAAAAATTGCATCATGAAGAGGAAAAAAACATATATAAGTCGCACTGGACTATAAGTCGCAGAATTCATTTCGAAATTTTTTTTCACAAAATCCAAGACCAAGAACAGACATTTATTCTGGAAAGGCAAGTTATTCAGCTACACAATAGCACACAGAACAACAGGCTGAATATCACATTATCACATTACGTATCACATTAACAGTTATTCAGCTACACAATAGCATGAAGAACATATACCTGGGAGGCTGAATAGGCTAAATTAACATTAGCCAGCGAGTCCAACAAGCAAGTTACCGGTAAGCAAGTTCACCAAGCTCCCGCGATCTCATTCCACACTGAACACTCAACACTGAATCCATTGAATTCTTCCTCTGTGTCGCTTCTGAACAACTCCACCAACTAGAGCGCCCACTCGCGGCTGTTTTCTCTTGGTTCATCTCAGTCAGTATGAATTCATTTTGATATATAAGTCACACCTGACTATAAATCGCAGGACCAGTCAAACAATAAAAAAAAGTGTGACTTATAGTCCAGAAAATACGGCATGTGCAAAATGGGAATATCACATAAAACATTTGCAAATAACCCTTTCCATCCAGAGAGTCGATCAGAACAAAATAGTTACTTTCTCATAAACTGGATCTGTTCTAAATATAATCAGAAAATTTTCATTTTCAGCAGGAGAAGCCACTGTATATAATAATTTTCATATAAAATAAATGACTTGCACCTCAGAGCACGCAGACGAAATGTGATCATGCTACACAGTCATGTAAGACAGCTCTGGCAGGTCATTATAATTATACCACTTTGACAACAGACTTTGGTCAGGCATTTCAGAATGGCCAAAACAGTATTTCAGAAGATTTGCATCAATATTGCCCGGCTGGTTAGTCCAGTTATGCCATCCCATCGCACAAAATCACATGAGTTTTTTTATGCGCATTAAGGAATTTATTCTGTAAATTTGGTTTTTAGTTTAGTTTGGTTTTAGACTCAATTGACCACAGAATTCTTTTATGTGCATCTTGCCCGTTTCCATCCAGCGTTTTTTTAATGCGTTATCCCAAAATGTGCATACAAAATTGGTGGATGGAAACATAGCTATTGTCATATTCATTAACATGCCTCAACTACTTAGAGAGTTGTCATGATTGAAATGTAGTTAGTATAAACGGAGCAATTCCAATAGTGTCCTCACACCATCGGTGCTCGGGCCGTCATTAGCATTACCTATAAAATCAAGGGTTTAATTTGGAGGTTATCCTAGCTTTAGGGGGTTATTTAAAAAACATTTTAAGAAGTTTTCTAGGAATTAGTCCACATGAGCACCACATCTCAACTGATGCAACACAGCTTCAACTAATGGCTCTTAAATTGAGGATTTTTTTTTTTTTTTTTTGCAGTACCTCCACAATTTAGCATCTGTTCTCTAAATGTAAAATCTCTTTCCATTATCATTAAAGGGGTCTAAATTCAGAGACAGGCTTTTATATACGAGTCTGTAAAGCCTCAATGATCTTATAATGGCTCCAATTTCCTCTATTAGTCCTGGAAAGAAGCTTAAATAATTGCCAAGCACACATAAGACTCACTTGCAAAAAACACCTTGTAAAATCTCCGGCTGACATACTTCAGACAGACGGGCCGTTCTAGGAGGTGTTTTTCCAGACACCTGAGCGGAAACGTATGAGGCGCATTCAAGTTTGTGACAGTAAATTAAGCTCCGGCGACAAAAGCTGAAATCTAAGACTCATTCAAGGAGATTGCGATTAGCTTTCCAGTGACTTATGTGAATCATCAGAGAAATTGCTACATGTGTAGCGTGAAATGCAGCACACAATGGACGCACTGTTTCTCTCAGAACAAGAGAGGTAACATGAACCTCCATCCTCTCTGGATAGAGGCTCAAGTGCACATATTAAGGCCTCCTCCTTTCACACGAAGCCCCCTCTCCGAAGACCACTTCAAGAGCAGATTCTGCCTGGTGTCAACAATGAGATCCTCCAGCAAGAACAAGGGAAAAGGCACTTTTGAGAGGCAACATTTGGCAGGCCTTTCAGGGAGGAGAAAATAAATCAATATCATACAAAGATGTTCATTAGTGGCGTCTGCTAAGGCAAGAATCACTTTTGAACATATTTAGGGTCAGGGACTGGACAACCTCCTGACTGTAAGCATTACACTTTACATGGGTCAATGACAAACAAGAGTGTTCAAAATGAAGATAAGGGGAAAAGATCTAGTTTAAAACACACATGCCATGTTCTTAGAAATATAATCTTTTAATGTTTTCTATTTTTTCCTTTATCAAGACAGTTGTATCACCCTGATTTTTACTTTATACCCCCCATAAAAGTATCAAAATGTATTTTTAATTCAGAAATACTCATCACAGGTAAGTTGTCATGCCTTTGTATATGTGCATTTTTAAGTATTTCCAAAATAAAATAAAAAATAACATCATGTCATTATCCAACGTGACTCTGGCTCTGTTATTACTAAAAATCATCTTTGGAAGAGTAAAAAAAATATATTTAAAAAATCTAGTTTAAAGCACATGTTTTTAGAAATGTGTATTTGTGTTTCTTCTGAAAATAAAAATATTAACTAAAAAGTGATAACAAAAGATTACGTCATTGCTTTACTTCAAGAATGTCATTATTTTTAAAAGAATTTCCCTCGTTATGATATCAATACAATTGCATAAATCACCCTGATTTTGCTTTATGTCCGCCCAAAAAAGTAAAATAAAATACAATTATTTTATTTCAGAAATGTAAAAAATTACTTGAGTAATTAAAAAAAAGTAATAGATCAGAAAAAAATATGAACGTTATGTCTTTGCACCATTAACTCTATATGATTTTAGAAGAAAAGTAAAAAAAAAAAAAAAAAACCTATACATCCAATTTAAAACACGTGTGCCAAGTTCTTAAATTTAATCTTAGTATTGTTCCTGAAAAAATAAGCTTAAGGAAAAAAAAGATTTTTAACAAATCTTTGTCTTCACCTTGATTTTTACTGTATGCACCCCCACACACACACACACCCCACCCCACAAAAAAAAAAAAAGTGAGAATGAATTTTAATTCATAAGTTAAAAAAAAAGCCGACCATAGTTGAGTTGTCAAGTCATTGTATAAAATGCATTATGTATTTATGCAAATAAATAATGGATCCAGTCATTGACCCACCATTTGTGCTAAAAATCATACAGACATTGGGAGAACTGGTCCCTACCTAGAAACCAACTAGCAATATTCAACCGCAGTGATGTCCTGGCATCCACCCACATATGGACAAGCAGCATTTTCTGTGAGGATGTAAAACCTACTTCAGTTTTCTCTGCATCTAAACACGTCTAACCACAGAGGTGAGTCAAGGCAGGAGGCGGCGACCCCGCAGCTTGTGGGAGGCAGAAGTTTTAGGCTCCAACACAAAAGGTCCTGGGGTCGAAAAGCCGAGTGCCGACCGTTATCAAAACACAACGGTGCGAAGATTCATTCATCACCTAACTATTCAACCAATTGGCCAACAAAGAAAAACAGTTGGTATTAAACATCCATGTGAATCTTTTTCTTTCCCGAGATGAGTAATAAGGTCATTTACAGGCCATGAGGTGCATTAGCATTGCTCAAACAAAACAGACAATGCCACAGTACACAAGGATAAATGAAGAAACCTCAAGTCTGACCTCACTCTGGCACAGCACTGCCGCTGATGGCAAATAGCCAGCGATTGATTAATTACCCAGCGTTCAAAGCAGGCATTGCGTTCGCATGTCACCCGAAGCGAACCCATCATTTGTTTGACCGTTTCAACGTTTCAATTGCTATTTTTCAAATCGACTTCAGCTTTCAACTTACGATGCCGGGGTGATCTGCATTTGTGGGACTTTCCTAAGGGTAACAAATAACTTCCCAGAGGTAAATTGTATTGCTCAGCGGTTTCTCTTTCAACTCTCGCAAAGCTCGTAACTCCATTGGATCATCAATCCTCAAAAGGTTTCTCTTTTAAATCTCATGAGATTTCACTGAATTTTTTCAGTTAGGTTTCATCTATGCACATTTTTATCACATAAAATGCCTTTGGAGTATGAAAAATTGCCTTAATATTGAACTTCTGGTATAAAAAAACAACAACAAGCAGCTAATAATTAATTCCTTGTTCTTGCCAATGAACACAAATGGCCAATATTACAAAACTAAAAACCATAACCAATCTTTTTCTATGCTATAAGTGAATTTAGCCATCACCAAATCACAATACGTCCTGCATAAAAAAAAAATATATTTATTTTGAGATTCGCTAAAGATTACATTTAAAAGTGTTATTAATCTGTCAAGTTTTTTAAAGATTCATTTTAAGTGAGCATTAGATCAAGTCAAAGGTAATCTAAGTGTAAAAAAATAATGGGAAATCAACACGTAAAAATTGGGAAAATGAGCATCAACTAATGATAATAAATACAGACACGGTAGCAACAAAATATTTAGATAGCTGTCAGTAAACCTAACTGAGTAAAACCAATGAAGAGCCGCAAACATTTTGGAGCATCTCTGCTTGTTTGCAATGCAAGGATAAATTAAGAAGTGGTTGCTTGAATAAGCACAGCATTTTCTTTACTCAAAAAACATGATATAAAAAAGGCTAATGTTTTATGTATTTGAGGAGTGGAGAAGTGTGTATTAGTCTAGCATTTGTCGTCGAGTCACAGCCAATACTGTCATAAATAGCCAGCGAGTAGCACTTCATCTTTATTTAAATGGAGATTTTGGCCAAACGACAGAAAAAACGTGAGCACCCACATAGCTACAGTAAACTTTATAACCTGTAAGTTGATGAAAACATAATACGACGTCTCGTATGCAGCCGTTCTAATGACAGAAAAATCATGTATGTCTGAAATTCGCTGGTCAAAAAAATCATAACTCTATCTTAGCTTGATTTTGGTAAAATGTTAATAATAAGATGGCTGACGCAAGTGTCTGACCCAATATCAACTCTTACAACATAGTGTTTAATTATAAAAAAAAAAAATGGTTCTTTCTGTTTTCTTAAAATAGCGGTTTTATACACAAGGCTTCAGTCTGACAGTGATCATTTATGAATATCTCGAGAGGAAAAGCGAGCTTATGGGTCTTTTCCTCAGTAGAAACATCTGAGAATCCAAAGACTTAAGCAAAAGTCCCCATGTAATCTCGTTGCAGTCAAGGAGAAACAACTGAGATTTTCTTTCCTAGCGTTTACAAGCAACGCTGCCCCTCTCATTTCTCTGGGAAAAATCGCAACCTTCCTAAATAGTTGCTTCTATGCAAAATATGGAATTGCAGTTACATTTTTTTTTCTTCATTCTTGGCATAAAATTGCTTGGGCAGTCAGCATCCCAGATTGGAGGGAGTATACCTGGTGAAATTGCATGGGAATAGGTGCCCAGACTACGAAGTAGGATCTCTTGAAAGTCATTTGAATGTAAATGTGGCAGCTGTTGTTCCTGATCCCACTTTTAGAATACACAATGTCCAAGCCCACTGGAGTGAAGAAAAAGCTTTTCTTTCCCCCCCAACACACAGAAAAGCTAGAGTCACATTTCATAAAAACACCCAGCTACACTTCACTTTTAAAAAGCAATGCCGCAAAGCCCCGACAGCTGCGTTGCCATACCAATAATGCGTCTCCTTCGATGAGAATTTCCCAAAGATTAACCAAGTTTCACTGAAGAAAAAAAAGAGAGAAAATTCCCTCATTCAGCAACTCACAGCCCTCATTCAGCAAATCTCAACTGCTCAGTTGACCAGTCACCGTTCAGTGATTCTGGAAATGAGGAGCGCTACGGATACACCCCCCCCTCTACCAACTTTCAAGTCCAATAAAACATAGTTATCTCGACAGGCTGCCGTTAGCCTTATGTACGATAAATCACAGCATGACAGACTGCAGCTTCGACTAAACATAATGCTGCAGGCAAGCACATACACACCCCCCCGCACCCTGTACGCTCATCACCGCCATTAATAGCGTTCACGTTGAGAAGGTGAACGGGAAGGCTGCGTCCGTAAAGCCAAGCCAATGCACCAACTGTCCCGAATGACAGTGATTTATACGCCGTCTGAGAGGGACAAAGCAAAGCTCTGGTCGTTTGAGCGTGCGCGAATTAGCGGATTCCTCCCAAAACAAGGGACCGTGACAATGAGCTTGATTTACAGTAAGATCTCCTCTTCCTGTCAGGGAGAGACGTCGTTTAGACAAACGGAGGTGGGAAACAATGATGTATTGTTTTGATTGAGGCATTGTAGAGTCGCGAGTAAGACCTTTTTGAGTGCTAATTACTGGATGCCACGGAAGCTGTTGGTTGTTTGTCTTTGCAGGATTTCAGGAGACGTGTTATTTCAGGCAATTATCACAATTAAAGAAAAAAAAAAGGAAAAAAGAGGTAACTTTAGCTTAAAGTGATATTTAAAGCATTTTTAAATCTTTTTGAAGGGTATTTGAAGTGTATTGATATCATTTTTGGGGACTTTTTAAAAAAACTGAAATATATCATATTTATTTGGTCATATTAGGCATCTTTCTTCTAATGTTAGTATGGGTTTTAGTTCACAAAGCTCTAAACTATTTTATATATAAATGTAAGAAATTATGCCTGATGAAAAGATGCCTTAATGTCTTATGTAAAAGAAAAAAGAAAAAAATTTCATAAAATATTTTGTAATATAAAGTTATGCAGTTTCTTTTAATCCAAGTATTGTATATTTTCAGTTCACAAAAGTCTGAACTGTTTTGTAATATGAAATATGTAGAAATGCAATAAATGTGTGAAGTATTAACAAATGCAGACATTATATATTACATACATACACACACACACATTTGTAAAGATTTCACACATTTCTTGCATTTCAAGGATTTCACATTTCTTAGCATAAAATGTTGACTTGACAAATTATACATACATTATTATCCTACATGAAAAAAACACACATACAGATAGATCAAAATAATGAAGCCCGATTGCATTTCTCAAAGATTTCGCATTTATTAAAAAGTTTCGACTCTTGTAAACTGAAACCCAGGTAAAATTCTTTCATTAAAAGAAAAATGCCTAAATAATTTGATAAAATATGTATTATGCAAAGAATGCATTTGTCACATTATGCATATTTTCTAAGCATAAAGCATAAACCTTTAGAATGTTGTCAAAAATCCATATATACACACAGTATAAAGTATAAAACATTAAAAGAAATATGCCCAATTAGATACATTGTTTGCATTTTTAAAGAAATAGGCATTTCATACACCAGTATTTGAGCCGAGTTATGTGCTTCTTGTCCTCACTGACTGCGAGCAAAAACAAACACACAAGGAAACATACTATCACACTCGCAAATTAGACATTTGATTCATCATAAAAAAAAAAAAACACAATCCAGTAGGAGAAAAATGACTCTCGCATTTATTTTTCAACAAACTATCTTACAAACTGACAAGTGGCCATTAGGACAAATTGGCGTTTATGGTTTAGGTGTAGCCACTGCTTTTAATCTTGGTGAATAACGGGGGTGGTGGTATTTACAGCACTATAAACTGACACAATAAAGGCCTAATTGCATTAGCAGTCAGTGAGGGTCACACAACTTTCACATTGATCTCAAATGGACTGAGCACACAGTAGGTCATCGCTATAATGCAGTTCATTGATCCAATTTTGCGTATACGTTTATTCATAACCCCCTGCACCACAATTATTATTTATTTCCTTATTTTCCTTACTACCCAGCAGTGTACTTAACTTTAGCTTATGGAAACACTACTACTGTATGCTGTGTTGTCGAAAGGATCTGGCACAGTATTACAGTTCTGATTACGTTCCTCATAATCTGATGACAGACCTCTGCTTTCTGCTTCTGAAAACTAATGGTTCTTGGTAGGATTGTTTATCCCTTTAAAGCTTCATTTCAAAGTAGTGTAAATATTCGAAGTAAATAAATACGATTGTTGGAGTAGGAAGATACCATTTCAGTCTTTCTAATTTAAAAATTCACATTAAATCAATGTGTGTTATTGTGTGTTACAATGTGTTGTATCTTTGTAATTATCTTACTAGCAAATGAAAAGTGAAAGTGAAAATGGTTTCAAAGTAAAACCTAAAACAATTTTATGTCAGCGTACGCAACATTTTAACACATGCAAGAGGACAATGGCTGTTTAACAGAATTGTAAAATATAATGACATTTGTTTTCAACAACGCACTCTTACGGCAAATCATAAGTTTTAAGTTTTGGCGACTTACTGGGGAATACATATGAATTTGTACAATCGCATTTGTACAATCGCATACACTCCACTGATGGGTTAGGTTTAGGGGTGGACCTTCATGCTACTTTTTTCTGAACATACTACAGTATTCGTACTTATTCAAACAAAATCCCCAACTTGTAAAACAATAACGCTTTCTCATGAAATTGGGTTGGTTTTCAAGCAGTTTTCCGCAAGAACACTCCTTATCTGTCATTGGTTGGGAAGATAGCCACGCCCCTAAATTCACACCATTGGTTAAGCCAATGTTGCTTTGTTAGGCAGTTTACTCAAACAAATAGAGCAATGTTTTGATAGTGCCAAAACATTTATATGTTTGTTTTTTTGTGGGGGAGGGGGCTACAAATGGTTTTTGTTTATTTGCCTCTACATTTAAAGGAACACTCCACTTTTTTTGGAATAGGCTCATTTTCCAACTCCCCTAGAGTTAAGCAGTTGAGTTTTCCATTCAGCCATTCAGTGATCCATTCAGCCGATCTCCGGGTCTGGCGGTAGCACTTTTAGCATAGCTTAGCATAGATAATTGAATCTGATTAGACTGTTAGCATCTCTCTCAAAAAAATGACCAAAGAGTTTAGATATTTTTCCTATTTAAACCTTGACTCTTCTGTGGTTACAGAATTGTACTTCTGTCGTGTATTAAGACCGACAGAAAATGAAAAGTTGCGATTTTCTTGGCCAATTTGACTACTATACTATACTAATAAGAACTATACTCTCATCCCTGTGTAATAATCAAAGAACTGCTGCCATACCAGCAGGCGCAATGATATTACAAACTTAGTGCCCGTCACGTTGGACGTTACCAAGCTGGGGACTATTTTCAGGCGCTGCTTAATATCAACTTTTCATTTTCTGTCGGTCTTAGTACACGATGTAACTACAGAAGAGAAGTTTTAAATAGGAAAAATATCTTAACTCTTTGGTCATTTTTTTTGAGAGAGATGCTAACGGTCTAATCAGATTCAATGATCTATGCTAAGCTATGCTAAAAGTACTACCGCCAGACCCAGAGATTGGCTGAATGGATTCGAAAACGGTAAAACTCAACTGTTTAACTCTAGGGGAGTTGGAAAATGAGCCTATTTCCAAAAAAAGTGGGGTGTTCCTTTAATTACAATTACAGATAACCATTAATAATGTGCAAGGAACTGACTAATCGTGATTTGTGGACTTGCAGGAACAATCCCAAAAGTAAGCAAATTACGTTTTCTTCTTACTATTGGTGTATTCGATGAGATTTCTGAGCAGTGGTTGAGCAAGAAAAAAATGCCTCACTGCTCAAGAGTCTTGTGAAGACCGTGATCAGATGTTTCTAGCACTGCAGGTTTAAAGAGACCTAGCAGGGGTGCAATTCTGGGGCTCCTTAATAAGAGGAAGGTGCAATGAGCAATACTTCACACACTGCGAGTCCACCTTCCATTGATGTCTACACTCCTTCACAATAGCTCAGCTATGAAGCCTTTTTACACGAGACGCCGCATCCCTACAGAAAGAAGAGTCACTGGGGAGCGCGAGCAATTCATTGGTTTGTTTCCATCATTCTTTCGTCTCGTTGCGGTTCAAACAAGTCAGTAGTTTATGAAACCAAACCAAACCCACATGAAAGAGCTTGGACTATTAGACAAATTGGCATTTTGGTGAATACATTAGCAAAATATCCAAATTATGTAATGTTATCCATCAAAAAGTCCACATACAAGTTCATTTTCATAAAGATTCACTCTTGAGAAGTAAATTCACATTGCATAATGTAAAAAGAGAAATGATTAGAAGAAGATAAAAGAGAGAAGAAATTAGCCTGATGTTTTTCTTCGTTCTCTTTGTAAGGGCGAACAAAGGGAGAGTTGCCTGAGCTTTTCTTTTCATGGAAATCGCTCGCTTGTGTGGACCATCCCAGAGTCCTCATCAGCTTGGACCATGACAACCGGGAGAATACAGGGCCGTCCTCGAAAGGTCAAACCCATGGGGACCCACCAACTTCAGACTCATTTAGTACCGCTACACAACACCTCACGCCACACTACAGAACTCGGGGTCTCACGAATTTAACCCCACGAAGCTTGTTACCCTCAGCAGACACAAAAAAACCACAGGCTTGGAATGTTTTACATTCATTAATAACTCAATGAGGTTTATAACACTTTACAATAAGGTCTCACTTGTTCATTAATGCATTAGCAAACATTTATTGTACAGCATTTATTCATCTTTGTTAATGATAGTTAATCAAATACAAATATTAATTGTTCATGTTCTCTCAGTGCATTAACTAATTTTAACAGAACTTTTGGTTTTAATATATTAGTAAATTTTGAAAATAAACTAAGATTAATACAAATAGTCAAAAGTCAAAATGTGTTAATTGTTAGTTCAATGTTAATTAATGTAGTTAAAGGAATAGTTCACCCAAAAAAGAAAAATGTTGTCATTAATTACTCAACATCATGTTGTTCTTTCGTTCATCTTCGGAACACAAATAAAGATATTTGAATAAAATCTGAGATTTCGGTCCCTTATTGACAATCTATGCAACTACCATTCAAGCTCCAGAAATATAGTCAAGACATCATTAAAGTAAATCCAGTGGTTTAACCTTTTATGAAGTGACGGGAGTGAAAAACATAATTTACCGCTTAATTTACAAAATATTCATCTCCACGATGCATGCATGTTGTTTTGACAAAAGCATTGAAAGTGGTAGTTGCGTAGCTGTCAATGGAGGGACATAAAGCTCTCAGATTGCATCAAACATATCTTTATATGTGTTCTGAAGATGAACGAAAGTCTCACGGGTTTGGAACGACATGAGGGTGAGTATTTAATGACAGAATTTAAATGTTTGGGTGAACTAGCCTATACCTTTAAGGTAGTCTTCAGCTGTACTAAGTGCAGAGCCCATGGATCCATTTTTGTTGGTAGAGAAGAAGCTACATGATATTAAGTATTGCAACCTTGTCGTAAAGTGTTACTATATCCTGCTGATGATGAAAAACTGATTCAATGTTTATTTATCTGGTATTTGTTTAAGCAGAGTGGCCCTCCAAAAAATGATGCTCTTTAAAAAAAAACAAATTTCTGAGCAATTCTGCACTTTAACCAAATGCTTCCTTGGTCATTTTAGTCAGTTATCTACTAGTTCCCTTTAACGATGAACGTGTGACAACCGCAGAATGTCCAAATACTTCAGTACACCATTTGTTTTATAATTTAAAAAAGATCTAATTTCTTTTATTAAATATTTGTCTTGAGAGTGTTCTTGTGCCAGCTTTCTTTAGAATAAATTTGACTTGATGTTTTGTCTAATGCAATGCCATACCCCATTTTAAGTGCGTCCAAAGAGATTTTGTGCATCCTTTATGTATATTGTATAACATCTCTTCTATCAATCTACTACAGTATCAATTTTTCAACAGCCCTGCTGTTATGAGGAATGCACATGTGTGCTGCTGGATAAAAAAAACGATTTAACATCTCAAAGCATTTTATTCTCTCCCTCCTCAAGCAGAATTAAAGTAAAAAAAATGACAATTACAAAGAAACACACAGGTTGCAGTTACTACCACAGCTGTAGTACTGTCAGTCCACGCATATTCGGCCAATATTTGCCATTATTTCCATAAAATACAACAGCATTAGCCATGAATGCCCCTCACGCCCTCACAACAAACCCTCAGACCCCAAATAGGAGGGAGTTTGAGAGTAGGAGGCAAAACAAGAGCTGTAAATGCCCATTTGCTTTACAGGATCAATCTGGAAACGCAGTATACCAGTGCCAGAAAACAACCCTAACACACCCACCCTAGAAAGTCAAACACTATCTTCTCTACATCCTTAAACTATAGTCATCCATCCATATTACACCCTGAAGTGAAGGATCATAGAGGAGTGAAACATGCAGCAGTAAGCAGGTACACCCTCGGCCCATTAATATGGGATGGGTGTTGAGTCGAAATGCTGGAAAATGCCCGAAATGCCCTAGTTAACGAGAACAAACTTTCTATTTAGAAGGATAAAAGGAGACTTAAAAGACACTGAGATATTAATCATTTATCCTTAAGCAATAATTCATGGTTTTACATGGAAAACAGAGTGCAGCCAAGCCCTCTTTACTTTACACTGCCCTTCCATGCTGCAAGTTTACAAGCTGCTCCATAATAAATAACAGAGGAGGCTGTGCGTAATAGTATCAAGCATCCTCGCGCACAGCCCGAACCAAAACGCTCCAGCTGTTTCTGCAACAACACGCACTTTTCTCTCTTGAACATGCATATCTCACCATTGCTGAAGAACAAGGCGTCTGTCTATCCAGGTTACGGTCGCTTTTCCGGAAGGTGTTATGCTCTTAATTTCGGTGTCTCATCATCATGATCTCCCGTTTGGAAAATGAATAGGAGGGGGAAATGTCCAGGTCGCCGCATAGAGAGAGAGCGCGCGCAAGAGAGAGAGAGAGCAGTGCGCATGAATAAGAAGAGCCGTGTGTTTGACTGCGGAGAGCTGGAGGGCGAATAGCGTCCGTGTGCTGTAGTGCTGTAGTGCTGAGTCCGTGAGCGCTTGCAGTGGAAAGCAGTGGAGCACAGTCTGGAGGCTGGAGGGAATGCCGAGGAATGACAAGCGGCTTCCACCATCCACAGCCGGCTCGTACCATGTGTGCGCACGGGAGGGGGGTGCGCGCGTGATCACGAGCGCTTTTTACGCGGGCTAAAACGTGTAAAAATTACTAACTGTGTTTGATAACATGCAAGATACCTTATAGCATACCGTACGGGAAATATGATGCTGTATTTCAAAATTGCATCTATTCTACTGTCAAATTTTGGAAGTAAACCAAATTAGCTGACAATTAACGGAAAAAAAATAACGAAAATTATAATTAACAAGGCAATTACATTTAAAAGTATGTTTTTGAAAAACAAAATTTTTTGGGGGGTGTATTTTTGCTTTAACTTGTTTTTGTTCCCGTTTGTGGAGGACATTTATTACACTGTCACCTGTCTCAATATGTGCTTGCCCTCAGCAAATTCTGCTCATTTAAATAATCAGGTTTTACAAACTAAACAAAAAATAATAATTATTTGAATTCCATTTGAAAAAATTATTTTTTTAAAATTAATTAATAAATTGAATTAATAAAATTAAAGAAACAAATGATTGTAATTTAAAAAAAATCCAGCATATTATTTTAAAAGTGCATTATATAATTGAATGACTATTACTAAGCTATTCCGTTTTTGTTTTATGTTGTTGTTTGATATTGGGAATTTGACAAAAGAAAGATAGCCCTTGCAATTACGTGAACAATAAAATCCCACTTGCATACAGGCAAGAGTCAGTATAATGAAGTTGTTTAGAAGCAACAAAAAAAATACTGTTTCAATAAACAAAACAATGTTTTTAGAGCCATGTAAATGCATATATTTACCCAAAGAAGGGGGAATATGGACTATAAATACGGGACTGTAGAATTCAGAAACCCTTGTTGGCCATTACGTGAACTGCAGCCAGCAACTTGCTCATGCTCGCAAACGCGTACACACATAACGTTTAAGAGAATAAACATGAGTTTATAAAATTACTCTGTTATGATTATAAAGTATATCTGAGATAGACTATATAGATCTATGGGAGACTGTAAACCCGAATAAGTTGGCAAAACTCAAAACATTTAAGGTAATCAATTGCCTCAATTTTTTTAAGTTATGAAATTCAAAGTTTAAGAAAGCAGAACTAGCAGATTTTAATTTTGTACTTATACATTTTTATTGTTCTTAACTTGGAAATTTTAAGTACACTAATTCATACAATTAACTTAACACTTTCATCTACACTCTAACCCAAATTTGAGTCAAATATGGACGAACCCAACCGTTGGGTTAACATTTTTAATAAAAAAATTTAACCCAACGGCTGGGTTTGTCCATATTTGACCCAAATTTGGGTTGAAACAACCCAGCATTTTTTAGAGTGTAATCTCAATTTTGAACACTTTTATTATAAACTTAGCTAGCTTTATAACAAGCTAATATGCTAACATACTAATTTGTTAAAAGGGTGGTTGATTATGATTTCACTTTTCTAACTGTAGTTAGTGTGTAATGTTGCTGTTTGATCATAAACAGCATCTGCAAAGTTACAACGCTCAAAGTTCAAAGCAAAGGGAGATATTTGCTTTTAAAGAAAAGGACTACAACAAACGGCTGGTAGGGACTACATGACATTCCTCCGGGTTAGTGACATCAGCAACCCTAAAATGTACATAAACCCCTACCCCGCCCCCGGGAACACACAGTCCATGTTGAGAAGAGGAACAGTTGCTGTATAAGAGACATTTGTGAGTCAGCTCAAACTTTAGCATCCATCTTTTCACATGCAATAGAAAGTCACTCTGTGTGCATCTCACAACAGTTCCTATACGAGCAATTTACAGATTACCATGACAGAATATCCTAATAGATAACTACACAAGCTACATAAATTCATCAACTAACCATTCCAAGACGTCCTGTTGCATTCTACATGTTGTCACTTCTTCTTGGGTCTCTCCATCTTTGTCTGACTCCGTTTTAACATTAAAGGCAGAACAGTTTCTGTCATTTTAGTGTGTGTGCGTGAGGTAATCGCAGCTGCTAACACACACAAGCTCTTGAAACCCCGCCCTCTGCAGCAGCTCATTTGCATTTAAAGGGACAGGCACAAAACAGTGCATTTTTGCTAACCCTCAAACAGTGACTACTTTAACATGCTATTTACAAATATCTGTGGGGTATTTTGTGCTAAAACTTCACACACACACTCTGGGGACATCAGAGACTTATTTTACATCTTGTGAAAAGGGCATTATACCTCCCCTTTAACATATTACCAATAGTATGTTATACAGAAACACCTGCTGTATGAGTGCAACAAGTGTTATTTGCTCTCAAATAAAGCTGCATACACCACTTGTCACCATGATGGTAACTATCCTAAAACCAACATTAACAGAAATTCTTCAAATTAGCATAACAAAACATTAATCACTAATAAATCTCCCACTTAACATTAATCTTGCACAAAAAAAACCCATTATATTACACTTAATTTTAGCATGTACTCTCCCTTTCGAGTGCCATCGGCAAAGCATGCTGGGAAATAGCCGTTTCAGTTAAACTTAAGTTTTATTAGTAAGTTTCATAAAACTCAAAACAATGAAACAGTTCAGTTTACTTAAAATATATCAGTTCTGTGAACTTGAAAGAAATAGAAAGAGCTAAATACTCATAAAAGTTAATTTGACTGAACTAATTAGTTTAAGTTTGTCCTACTCAAACCAATTAATTATTTTGAGCGTTAGGGTTTACAGGCCCACAGAATAGCTCTTTCGGCATTATACTGAAAAGTATAGGCTTATTCATTTCATGTGTCACAGAATGGAAGAGAGGCTCTCGGGAGCGAGTGCAAACAACACATCCTTTTGATTTTCCAGGCAAAAACGTCCCGAGTCCTTCATAAACAACCTAGGAAATCAGGGAAGGTCTCACTTTTTTAAGTTTCATTAAGCTGTTCAAACATTGGCAATAAAAAAAGTGATGAATACATCATAATTCTTACATATAGCCAAATTAAATAATTATTTCTCATTTCATTAGGCTTTAGCCCATAGTTCACTTAAATCTAATAAAATAAAATAACTTATTTTTACCCTTAGAAACTAGAAACACAGTAGGCACACAACAATATTTGATTAAGATAAACACACTCTAAAAAATGATGTAAACTAATTGAGATATAAAAAAAAAAAAAAATAACCCAAATCTGGGTCAAATATGGACAAACCCAACCGTGGGGTAACATTTTTAATTACAAAAATTTAACCCAACGGCTGGGTTTGTCCATATTTTACCCAAATTTGGGTTGGAACAACCCAGCATTTTTTAGAGTGCATCTTTGAAAGATTTGAAATTTTCCATATCAATAGTTTTGAACTTAAATGTCTACTTTTAATGAAATTACAAATGACCTTTAATCACAAGTGAGTTTGTAAAGGAAATCTCATAATGTTTTTGCAACAAGCTCTGCTCAAACCTCTAATGCCAGAAATGTGTAGGTTAATATAGGACGCAACCTTTGTGTTTTTCACTTTCTCTTCTTTTGTTTGGCCCCACCGTTTAAGCCTTGCCCTCAAATCCAAAGCTATATGAAAACTCTTATTTTCCCCCTTGCTTCTCTATGAGGTTAAAAAGAATGGTCAAGGGTCCCTATCCATCCAACTGATGTTTGGTTACCCTGAGAACAAGAGAGAGGCCAGGAGGTGGTATGTGTGGGGTTCAATTCACTGCATTATCCCCTGAAAGCTAATCTCAGGCCAGCTTAGGCCTTCTTACCGCTCCCTGACTGTGAATGGCTGAGTGAAAAGTTAAATATTCTTTCACATGTAAAACTGCCAGGCCAAGTTGGGATTGTGAAGGTGTCAGTGTGGGATTTGGAGACCCTTGGTTGACATAGGCAACAGGAAGACGGGGCTAACCTCATTATCAGAGCTTCCATATGGGTATGTAATATGCATGCAGTTTGTGTGTGTGTGTGTGTTTGGGTGTGTGTGTGTGTGTGTGTGTGTGTGTGTGCACTCTAAAAAAAGCTGGGTTGTTTCAACCCAATTTTGGGTCAAATATGGACAAACCCCAACCGTTGGGTTAAAAATGGAATTTAAAAATGGAACCCAACGGCTGGGTTTGTCCAAATTGGGTTGAAACAACCCAGCATTTTTTAGAGTGTGTGTGTGTTTGGGTGTGTGTGTGTTTGGTCGTGGGTGTGTGTGGGGGTGGGGGGGAGGGTTACTATAGTACTTTTTCATAGCATCTCGAAATACATCCTCGTGATCTCCTACACTTTCCTGCAAACTGAAATTCCAGTCTAGCCACAAAACCTTTGGGTAAATATATGGGTACAAAAAGAGAGCAGGCTTAAACAATTGGAATGTTCCACTCTCAAATCTCCTGTCATCAAGTCTTACCTTCACCTGGATCAGCGAGGGCCTGAAGGCACCATCAGCGGCGCAGCTCTGGCTTCTCTCCAAGCATGAAAGCCCAAAGCATGCGGAGGCTACAGCGGATTACCAGGTCATTGCAAACGCTGCCCTTCAGGCACAGGACACCCTACTGAGGAGGACAGCATCAATGCTTGTGTGCTGGTGCATGCCTTGTGTTTGCAGAGTTTCAGCAAAGTAAGCCAAGAGAACAATCATTATTCCGGCCAACTACTCCCTGGGATCAATGCTGTACTTAAGAAAAGAAAAAGCTGTCCCTTTTGCTGATTTTTTGGGGTGATCACATGAGGCATTTATGATGTTGTTATACATTGTTGAATGTCTTTAGCTGTGCAAACAACATACAGTATATAATATCTCAGAATACCATCACTCACTATTTTACCTTTCTTTCACATCATCTTGTACAAATGCCTAAAAATCGTGGGTTATTTTTTTCAACCCAAATCCTGGGTTGAGCCTTTTGGGTCAAATTTTTTTGGTTATTTATTCCGTTTTTTTGTGTAGTTTCTGTGTCACCTAGCTCCGGGGTCAAACGTAACAACCCAATGTTTGGGTAGTTTTTGTGTAACCCAGATCCTGGGTCAGACGTAACAACCCAGATCCTGGGTCAGACGTAACAACCCAGGGGTTGACCCAGGGGCTTTTTGCGACTTCTTCCGGAGAGAGCAGTGCAGCTCCGTCAAATTGGTGCATGTCTTTAGTAAAATACAGGTTTGTGTACATTTTATTTGCTCTATAAATTCGTTATTGTTCTGTAGTATCGTTTAATTTTATGCAAAACAACATACAGCGGCGCGATGTGAGTCACTTAGAGACGAGTGTCACATCAGTCTTTTCGCGTGATGGAAACACCGCCGTGCACCACATTACATTTTATGATTTGATTAAAAAAAGATACAGAATATAAATACGTAGAAAGTTAAAATATGTTTTAAATATGTAAAATATGCATATGTAAAATATGCAGAACTGTACACTGATTGTTTATGGACAGGTTATGGAGTCAGTCACAGCATATTTCGGCTATGAGTGAAATGCAGTCAGAAGAAGCTCTATTTACAGTGGAAACGGGACAACAGAGATGGGTCAATTACACTTTAATTACTTCTAAATGTTTTAATTTGTACTTCTAAAATTTGTTATATGAGCTTAAATGTATGCAATATGTATTCAAAACTATATAAAATATGCTATACTGTAAAATATGATCGAAAATAAAGGAATTATCATGCAAACCAGTGGTTGTGGAATAATAAAAAAAAGTTTAGAGGATTTAAGTAAACGCGTAAATATTAATTTATGTATGAAGTAAAAAAAGAGCAAAAGCAAAAAAAAAAAAGCTATAGTAAAAATGAATCAACACACACTGTAAAAAAATATATGATTCATAAGTTATGACCATATGTTTTTAAAAATGGTTTAAATCATCAAAATAAGTTAAGCCTTTTTCAACCTTTTTTTATAAGTTATACTGTACAAGATTTGACTAATTTTTAAGTTAGTTTGATGTAATTTAAGTTGAAATTACTTAAACATCCAAGTTGATTGTACTTAAAAATTTTAAGGCAGCAACTTTTGTTTTTTACAGTGTATGCTGGGTTAAATAAACAACCCAATTGTGTGTGTTCTGTCCTATATATTTACCCAGCCCTTGGGTTAAAAACAACCCAATTGGGTAAAATGAACCCAACATGTGTTCTGTCCTATATTTACCCAGCCCAAATTGGGTTGTTTTTAACCCAGTGTTTTTTAGAGCGTAGGCCTTTTTCAGACAAGAGTCATGGACAGTGAGCAAAACCATTTGTAGGTATAATCTCACACATTTACTGTAGATGCTATTCTCTCAGTCATTTCCTGGGAAATGGCTCTGTTATCAGTAAATGGGTAGTCTCTTCATACCGTAAGCATCCTATCATCATTGGCCAGGATGATTGGATCTCGTAATACTTGTTGGTCATACTCATAACATTGCTGTTATTGAAGCCATGAAGATTTATTTTAAAAGCATTTTTGTTGTTGTATTGCTTTTTTGATTAGTTATTTGATTTGTATTTATTAGCAAACATGATGGCATTTGGAATAACATGCACTGGTGAATTGCTCTCAATAAGACTGTGAGGAAACGTATGAGAAAGTCCGTTTTAATTTACTGATTTTAATGGCTCTTTACAGCACTTAATATGTTGATATGGGAGTCTCAAAGGTCATTCACATATTATTCATAATAAATCACAGAGATATATTATTGTAAGCTGGGCTAATATGTCTTATTTTTAGATAAGGTGATTGCCGAAGGAGACCTGCATTACATGCACCATAAAACTCATAATTAGTGTTGGCTTGGCTGTATTCTCCCACTCCGTATTAATAAGATAATCAAACTAAATCATTGTAACACTCAAGGGGCAAAGCAGGCAGATTTTTTTATCAGCTGGGGGAGAGAAAAAAACTGGGATTTTTGGATTGCTGTTCATTTATTTATTCCAATGTAGGTTGTATCTTCCAGTGAGCATATTTAAATTTAAAAACTCACGAGGGGCTTGATTACTTTTCATCGTAAACTTTCATCTTCCAGAGCCAGCATTTTCCCATTGAAGTGTGATCAATTCATTGGTGCTTGGGAAAATTCACAGCAACACATTGAGACATTTGTCCAGCAGGAACTAGATGAACAAAAGAAGGACTCTGAAAGTAATGTTTTTTTACTGTACGCTGTAAAAAAATGATATGATCAGTAATTCATGGCAACATATGTTCTTATATTAACCTTATAAGGTATACAAGATTCAACTACATTTTTTTAAGTTTAATATAATTTAAGTTGACTTTAGGTTAAGTTAATATAGGTGAATTTTTTCTGTGTTTTTTTTTTAAAAGAGGTTTTTAATGTTAGATTGTTAGTACTGTAAGTGCACACACACACACACACACACACACACACACACACACACACACACACACACACACACACACACTTGTATAATTCCATTTTTAGAATTTACACTGATTTCTGTGACACCTTTATGTCATTAATATAAGAAGTTTTGTGTAGCCAATTAGAAGTCTTTTGAGTGTGCTTTCTGCCTGTCAATCATTTTGCTCATTTAAATGACAGTCCACATACTGTGCGGGATGCACTGAATCTGAGAGCTGTGATAGATAAACTTTGGAGTGGTTATCATGCATTTGGAGAGTGAAAGTTCTCATCTGTCATCAACGACGAAAACAGCCAAAGTCCTAAAAGGGAATAGAAAGACAAATGAGAATAAAAGACCAGAAAGGGACCAAAAAAGAAGTAAGATGAGAGTGGATATCGCTGGAGGGAGCCGAGAGCTTCAAAGTGCTTGAAAACAGCAATTCATCTGTAGGCTCGAGGCTGCCGCAGGTAATCACATCTGTGCTGATATTATACGTTTTGAATGCTTATTTCTTCTAAATGAGAATAATTGTGTCGTCGTTTTGGAGCACACTATCTTGTAGCTAACAGTAAGGCTAACACATTCATACTAAAAGCCAAAAAATCGTCCATTTTGATTTCATGATGACTTTAAAAATTTATTCGGAGGATGCATTCCAAGGTATCCTCGCTTCCTTCCCTCGCGTCTCAGCTCCACACACACTTAGATACACATGTGTGTCCTCGCTCATGACTGTTCAGGAAGCTTCCTCGCTCCTCGTTCCTCACGGTGCAATTAAAGAATTGAGATGTCCTTCAAGGTGGCTGAGTTCGATCGGTTTCCGGGTCACGGGCTTAAGGACTTAGGAGCGAGGAAATGAGGAAGCATCAATTTGAGTATTGAGAAGCAACACAAGACACATCCAAATCCAATGTTAGCTTCACTTCCTGTCTCCTGAGATACCTTAATTTAATCGAGTTTTGAAGGCAGCTTTGATATCCCACAATCCTGTGCGTTCCATTGTGTGACAGCTAAGTTATGGCGTCTGAAGGTTGCGGTTGGTGGTCAGTTTGTGTATAAATGTACGTTTTTTACCAACGGTTTCCACTTCTGATGTAATTTCTAGAGAGAAATTACTATTGAAGTAATGAAATATTCGCTTAGTTTTCACCAAAGCTCACTCTATTTTGTTGTAGATTATTAAAGGTACACTGTGTAGGAATTTCTTCCATCTAGCGGTGACATTGTATTTTGCATTCAAACGAATAGTGCTCTCTAGCGCCTCGCTTTTGCAAATGCGTGTTGCAACTACGGTAGCCGTTATGTACCAAGAAGGCTATGACAACATGTCTTCCAATAGCACTTCATCAATTTTTCTTTCAGGTGATGAGGTTCGTTATTTTAAACAATAAATCACAGTACTAATCTGTAAAAAGCATCACGGGACAGTGACAAGCGCCTCTCACTGATTTCCTTGTCCGCTTCTGCTGGTTTCAGTCACGTGATGCTGGCTCTGAACGAAAATGCGTTGTGGAAACGCGTTGAGGTAGGCTAGAGCTTTTTGTCGCTCTCTGCTATTATAGTTTTCAAAATGGCGGAACGACATGGAAGCGTCCTTGGACTTACCCGTCCCATGTAAATAAAGATAAGAAATGATTCGCTTACGATGATAAGTCAGATCATTGGCAGAGGTAATTTTACACCAATGAGGACATATTTATGAATAAAGACATTGATTTTAGCTAATAAAATACGTAAAAAACTACACAGTGTACCTTTAAATAGTTACGATGTCTCAGAAGTCTTTCCAAATCAGTTTCATGAGGTACCTTCATGTGCAAACGCTGCCTGCAAAGTCATTTCCAGATAGGGCAGTGAGGCAACAAGTCAGCCGCTTAAGCTTTCGGACGCAGCCAGACTCACTCATAAAGACAGAAGAAGTCAGAATAGCATTCTACTCTTAGGCTGCATCCGGAAATAGCATACTCTTTGAGTTTATACTTCTTTTGAATAAGCATACTTCATGACTGTAAAAAAAGTGTGTTCTATATCATATGAATGTGTGTAGTATGACAAATGTAGTTGTCTGGATTGCATTCGTGATGATATTGTCACATGACCTATACCAACGTTAGTTTCATCGCTTCACTGCCTTGTGAATCCTCTCTTGTGGCCTCATGGGATAATAAAGTATCCATTAGATGTGCACTTCAGAATAGTGCCAGAAGTTGTAGATCATCCGGGTGCTTTTCTCCTACTGTGAATTCAGACACATTACTCTTTTCATATACTGTTTTTGCCTGTATGTATGCTTATTTAGATGCAGCCTTACTGTTTCTGCCCGAAGATATCCCTGAAATGTCAAATTCTTGTTTCTTTCCTGAATTAATCAGTATATCTGAACAAGTTGGTTGAATGAATGATTCAGTGAATTACTTGTCACCACCATCTTGCACAACAATGAAACCTGCAGAAGGAGTCTCATGAGAAAATGTTGCACTAACAAAATTATGTTTCTGTATCTATCTGGTAAGAACCAGTATTGTGATGCTTAAACCTGAAGTATGTCAAAACTAACTGCTTCACAGAATCACCACTGAGTTGTAATTTTAATATAAGTTGATGAAATAAAAGTAATTCATCTTTGGGTGCATCCCTATTGCATAATGTCTGTATTGGAAACAAATGTACTGATAGCCAAAATGATATGTATTCAAATAGCTTAGGAATAAATATTGGATGGTTTGGCTCGTCACTGGAGGTCTAATTGCTAACCAGAGGCCGATATGGCAAATTGCACATTTAAAAAAAGGCCGAACTGAGACATAATATAAAAACACATCAATCGGAAAGCCCATCACATGTGCTTTCAGTCAGAGTGCATCATTCTCCAGGTTGTTTATTTAAAGAGCTTGTGAATGAGACACTGGGTGATTTGTTCCTTCGATTACTTGATCCAACTTGTCATTACCACCATTGCACTGTTGCCAACTTTCACAGCCAATTGCAGCATGTCTCCTCTCAGGGATAGCAATTTTCCCCTGAACGGTAATAGGATCAGGGCCTCTACGCCACTTCCACATGATTGATGAGAGATTAAAAGGATTATTGAGGTTGAAGGCACTTTTAGCACCCTACCGGGCTCCAATTTCCAGCATTGAGGTGCCACCATGCAGATGGGGGTCTCCGTGGAACACAAGGAGATTGTAAAACTAACGTTTTTGATCTGAGCAGCAGGTGGTTTTCCAATGAGATGGAGAAGGCAATCATCTGAAAGTCAAGATCAAATCAAAAGAAAACAGAATTTGAAAAAAAAAATGGTCAGATTAACCCTTTATTGGGCACAACTAGAAAAAAAAGTGGGAAAACTGACTTTGTGCAGTTTGTAGTTTCTTACGGTAATAACAACAAACAGTTTTCTTTTCTATTATTATGATGCTCTACCAAATGTTTGAGATGTCCATTAATAATTCATTTAATTGACTGATTTATATCATAATTCTGCCTTCACTTCAATCAGTTTTTCAGAAAACAAAAATAAAATAATATTTTTTTGTGGGAAATCTTTAGAAAAACTTTTATTTATTTAATGACTGAAGTGAAGGCAGAATTATGAAACATGTAAGTCAATTAAAACATTTAAGTAAATAATTGACATTGATGCAGAATCAAGAGTGCATTTTTATCATTAAAATCTGCATTAAATGAAAATGCTATTTTCTATTTTCTAAATGCATGTTATTGATTTTATTGTGAAGTCATCTGTGCATGTGTGTTTTTTTATTTTATTTATTTTTTTTATGTATAATTTTTAACCTCAAAATTCTTCCAAAACGTCATAACTCAATCTTCCGGTGAAACGACAGACTTCTCCCTGGTGATGTATGACTTCTCCAATCATTTCATCCGCATTAACCCCATCTTCGACTGCAATTTCACATTCAGATCTGCCTTCATCCAATCAACAACCGATGGATTGAACCAAGTTACAACCAACAGTTTTTTTTTCTTTGGCGATAATACGGTTTACTCATATACGTCACAAAATCTTTTCAACATCAACAATTATAAGAAATGTTTCCCGAGCAGCAAATCAGCATATTTTAATCATTTCTGAAGGATCATGTGACACTGAAGACTGGAGTAATAGAAAACAGCCATTTTAGATTGAAATAATAGTTCACAATGTTACTGCTTTTACTGTATTTCTGATCAAACAAATGCAGCCTTGGTGAGCTTGGTGAGTCTTATTTTGACCATTAGAGTATATTCAAATTTTGAATTCATAGAATCGCTCTATTTGATAATTCTCCCTTCTGCTTTTTAACTTCATTCACATGATACTTGTGAGAATGTAAAACCGAGCACAATGAATCTTCAGGTATCATGTTTGCATGCATGTGAATGGGAATAAGACTTTCTTCTGAAAATAAGAGATGTGTATTCAGAAGACTTGGAAATTGGTGCGTATTGAGTTATATGGAGCACCTTTCTGGTGTTTTTTGTCTCTGTTTAGAACTTCCTGTCTCCATGAAACCCCTCCTTCTGAAAAGCGCAATGTGCCCTGATTGGTTGGCTGGACCAGTTTGTTGTGATTGGTCAACTGCACTGAGCGTATTTGGGAAAGGTCACGCCCCTTACCATAACTGTGAGTTTCAACATAGTAACACAACTCAACCAGGCCTCGTTCCCCTTTTTCCATATGCCTTTGGCGGGAATTATTTAAATGAGGAATATTGCGATGTGCTCGTTCCTGGAAGAAAACTCAAGACTACAATGGAGGAGTTTCAGGGAGTTCAGAACAGTTCTTACTGTTATAGAGAATAACTACCTTTGGAGTGTCTTTGTAACTTTAGCTTTTTCATGCTCTAAAGAAAGTTGAAAATGTAAAAAAGCATAATAGGACCCCTTTAAGACTCCATTTAAGGCTCAATCTGAAAAAAACCCCCCTGAACATTCTGTCAGGCTTTGGTTATAATCACATTAAAGTTCGGTACATGAGGATCTTATCATCCAAAGCTTTAATTCAGCAATTCTGGAGATTTTTTTTTTAAATTCACATCCAACATCCAATAACAGTCATTGTGGTATAAAATTTTTCCAAACCGATCTCACGGTAATTTGTGCGTATTTTACGAGGTGGCTAATTCGTTTGAATTCATACGACCTCACTCTCACGATTTTTGCTAAATCGTACATACAAATGACCTACCCCTGACCCCGCCCCTAAACCTACCCATCATTGGGGTTTAGACAAATCGTACGAATTAGTACGAATTGGTCGTGAGATAGCGTTCCACTGTTGCTCAGCGTTAGAAGGCGACAAGATAACAACCTCTTGTCTGTCACAATCAAGTGACAACTCTCAGCACTCCGGCCCTTTAATGCGACCTGACGGCGGGTGTTGTGGGCCGACGGTTAAGGCACTGCATTAAGTCAGCCTTCAGTCCAACTCAGCGCAGCTGACATTTATTTATATGTGACTCCTGGGGCACGAGTCTAAGCCGGTCTCAAACATGTCAACACACACACCTTGTGTAAATAGAATCATGCGTGTGTGCCCAGTGTGATCATATGATTCATGGCTCACTGGAGAGCGTGCTGCTCCTGACTGTGACCAAGGGCTGGTTGTTGGATGTTAACCAATGGTTCACATCGAAGACAGTGACCTTGAGATAGATTGACAGTTGTGAAGAAATCAGCTTTCTACTGAGAGAACAGAAGCCAGTGGAGCTCCCTGGATCAATGTAGCATTTATGAGTAGCTGGTTGAGCAAGGAAGTCTTGTATCACCATGAGAATGAATAACAGTAGTCTTTTAGTAGTCTCTAAGGGTGTGTTCACACTTGGCATGTTTCATTCGATTAAAACGAATTGCTCTTTTAGTGCGGATCATTTACCATCTGAACCCTGGTGCACACCAAACTAATTCTGGTGCGGTTTGAATTAAATATGGACGCAACACGGACCAAAGACATGCAAACGAACCAAAAACGGGACGGGATGTGACCATAAAAAGGACAGAATGCTTTTTTTCTCTTCATAGTCGTGATGTTGCCCATCTCAGTTCGGTACAGGCATCAGATAAGCGTAAGTTCCATCGTGAAATATACATAAAAGCCGACCAATCAGGTTGTGGACATGTCCCTGTGGCTTCAGGTTCGATGTCTTTAGGTTTGGTGTTAAAATGCCGAACGCTAAGTGAACCAGAACTTTTTTTTACATTATTTTTATAGCAAGTAAAACTACAAATAAAATTACATCCGAACCATCCGAACCCTGGTCGCGCCAAACAGGAAACACCATTTCAGGGAGTCTCGGTCCTCTTCGACTCGAACTCTGGTGTGATTCGACTGAAATATGAATGCATTATGGGGCAAAGACATCTATACGAACCAAAAACAGGACATGATGTCACAAGATGCAACCATAAAAAGGACAGAATGCTCAAGCATACCTGTTTTTTTCTCGTCATAGCAAAGTTGCCCATCACAGTTCAGTACAGGCATCAGACCATAGGTTTCGTGGTAAAAATTAGAGTGTGGAGTAAACAAAAATCAGCACACTGCCACTTCCAAAAATCTATTTATTAAAAATGTGCAACGTTTCGACCCGAAGGTTTTCGTCAGGCAAACAACAATAGCAACTCGGCAAGGTACAATTTATATAAACATGATCCGTCACACCTGATCTAATTATTCGACTCATTAACCCAATAATCCCCCCCCCCCCCAAAAAAAAAAACAGTGACCATAAAAAGCCAAAATATATATATATATATTTTAATTGGATGATTGGGTTAATGAGTCACACTTATTTAAATTGTACCTTGCTGAGTTGCTGTGTACTTGTTGTTTGCTTGACGAAGACCTTCGGGTTGAAACGTTGCACATTTGAATAAATTGACTGTTTGAGCAGTGGCAGATTTTGTTAACTCTACAGTGGAGTGCTTTATTTGATCGTGCACCTGCCTAAAATCTTTTTGGTTGTGCGCATGCTACTACTTTGAAAAATTACAGTGTGAACTCTAAACGAACCAGGACTGAATGCATTATTTTATTTTTTGGTCCGGACCAAAATAACCCAGAGAACAGAACTACAGGTGTGAACACACTATTATGGTCGGTCACATTAGTGAAATTTCAGCAAAATTTAAGGTGCAAAAACAGATCCATTGTTCATTGTCATTAGCGTAGAGATGTAGGAAGCTCTGCTCAGACAGGAGTGACTTCCAAACCAATCAGCATTGTATTGGTCAGCACAAAAAGCTTTGCTGAGCAGCGGTACATGTGACCGTGATAGAGATTTTATCTCCAAAAGCAAAAATCTAAACTAAAATTTGACTAATTGACCATTCGCAAAGACCAAGCCCACCTTAGTTACTGTTGCTATGTCAGACAAGCTAAGCCGCTCTCACGCCACACCATATTCTCACGCAGAGAAAAATACATTGCGGACCAGAGAGGAGACTGACAACACGCTGACAGACAGGACAGACCAGGTTACTTTCAGTTCATTTTGATAATAAACGTATTAAACAAAGTCTCACCTTTCAAATTTGGTCATTTTTTTAAAAGAAATTTAAACAATAAATACCGTTTTGTGGCTCTTTAATGTGTCTGACAGATCGCTGTAGATCATCAGTTAAAGCTTCTCGTGAACCGATCATCTCTTCCTTCTAGTTCATTTATAGCATCAAATAAACATGAATGAACTTCAGAAGGAATGTTGTTTTAATGGAAGAAAGTCAGTACACTCCGTTTTTCAAGTTCAAATCCTACCATGTTAATCTACTACTGTAACTCTCCTGACTGCTTTGTCGGACAAAATGGCGGATGGCGAAGTATGATTGGTCAGATCACCTGTCAATCAAGCTCCCTGCGAAGGGTCAATTGCACAGCGCTAAAATTTGGCAGATTTTAAATTATTTCTGGTAATTTTTGGTCATAGTGGGCGTTGAGCTCAATAGTTTGTTAGGGCCATCCCATGTTTATCCCAAACTCAAAATATGCTGTTATTTGGCTTTTCAACAGTTCAAGCATGTAGTCTTTTCTCAGTAAGTGTTCAAGGGTGATGATATAGACTAATGTTCATTAAGCTCTTATCATGTATAGTCATATCCTGAAAAGCAGCATTGTTTAATAAGCGTCTCTCAGTTGTGAGAGCATCAATACATTGATATGCATACAGACAATCAGACTCTTCTCAGTGATTAAGACTTCCACAGCTGTAGTAAAATGAAGAGGTGCTCTCTTCACTGCGCCATTGAAGACTTGATCAGCTCAGGGGCTGACAAGCCCCCAAATTAATCTTTAATCAAGAGCCTGTTCACTAAAATCGGAAGTGGCTGAGTGCAGTCTGCTTCATATGATGATTTGGCAAGAACTATTTCTAAGTAGTGTTGTGCCCTTCTCGTGGTTGCTATCCCAAACCAATTTACGAAAGGCTATAAAACTGATCTGCTTTCACAGACATCAACGTGTGCTGGTCTGCTGCAACTAAAAACACTAATGCGCACCATTAGCAGGCAGAATCATTACTGGCGAAAGGGCAGGGTAGACAGTAGCGCTCTTGTAAATCAGTGTAAAGTCTCATGGAGACTTCAGGCATGAGAAGAGCTTCTCATTACTGATGTTGTGTTGCAGTTGTTGGATTGATGAGGAAGCTGATAGAGGCTGAGGGTTTTCGCTTTTCGCAGCTTACATACTCTTTTCTTCAAAGGCTCAAACGCAGATGAGAAGAGTAAGACGTTCCAGTGCTGGACTTAATACTGGAACGCCACTTGGCTGAACAGATTTGAGGACTTGAACTATCCCATCCTTGCTGGTCAACTGTATATTGTGTGTTTTGGAGATGCGCCTTGCCTCGCCTGAAATGTAGTCGAGAGTAGGCGGCTGCAGTGAGGGGAGGAGTGAAAAAAAGTGAAGGCAAGACGGACAGATCTCTCTTCTCGCAGTGGATTAGACACCTGAGAGACACCTGAGAACAATACATCACGGTTGTTTAAACCAATGAGCATTAAGCTGTGTCGTCAGCAAGTCGTTTCCCATCGTGCTTTTGATCAGCGCAGTCGGTGGAGAGCAACTGCGCGCAACTGCAGAGTCCGACACGTCCGCCTTGCGCTCGCGAGAGTTTTTTGACATACGTCAGCATGACATCAGAGCCAGGCGGACCGCACTCGGACACATTTCTAACCGGCATGCATCTTGCACTGATCACCGGTGATCGGTTCTGCGCAGATTTTGCTCATCTCACACAAGTCTATTTATACCATGCCTTCTTAATAAAAAACTCCTCTTTGTGAACCAACTTCATCAGACAGAACATGTTGGTTGGCCACTATCTTTTGCTTGGGAGCAACTTGACTATGCACAAGCTCTGCAATTTGTCACATCACATTTATTTATACAGCACTTTATACAATAGATTCTTTTAAAGCAAGCAGCTTTACAGTATTAAACATGAAAAACAGTATCAGTGTCTCCTTTAATTAGAATACAACTTCCATTTAGCTGCTCTCCTGTGTGTTCATGCTTTTAGTCTGACCTTTAGTCGGACTGAACAGAAGAAATGAACTAGAGGAGATTTCCATGTCAAAGAAGGTGGAGACTCAGAGCAACACCAACCTCTTACATCATCGCCACGGACCAATGACAGAGCGAAGGTGTTTACCAGCCGGAGCAAACTTGTCCTGGAAAGTTTACTTTGGCAAGCAGTTTCAAACTCACGAAACAAACTTCATTTTGGCCTAATTTTATTCCAAACTGACGTCACACCAGTTCGATTTCGCTTACGGGGGCCTTAAAGGTTGTATCAGTGATTGTGGGTGACGTCACTTCTGTTTGTGTTTGAAGCGAGATCCCAAACAAACCAAGTTAGCTTACCGCTCCCTCCCGTTTCATGCTTCATGAAAAAAACGATCATGCACACGCATTTCTTAAAGATATTTTCACACAGTTCACATCCAAAAAAGTCAGCACTAGCAGCTACTCACCTGTCCAGAAGAAACAGTGCAACCTTGGTGTCCGATTTTAACATTTTTCAGTTCTTTAAGTTCTCTCCACCTTTCAAAAGCCTTCCCGATAACTATTCGTGTGTTGGAATAAACAAGATGGTATTCCCTCGCCCTAATCCTCCACCTCCTCTTGGGGATTGACTCAGCCATGTTCAATTTCTCTTGTTCATTGATAAACGCTGGCTTCTTCTTCAGCTCCGACTTCGCGTGCAGCCGTCACCGTGCACACGAGCGCAAAACCTCACAACACCCAGCCCCTGTCGGTGATTGGTTGAACACTATTTATTTTGGTTTTGAGTGGTTGGTGAAACCAATTGTTTTTGTGTGCAGATGCAGGTGTCCAGCAGGTGAACTATTGAATTTGATAACATCCGCTGCTATCGCAAACAAGCAAAGGTGTGTTTTTTTTACCCATTCCAACATGACAAATCTATTCTATAGACAAACAGTCAGTAAAATTACTTTTTTGAGTAATATTCCTGAAGGCATGGTTGTACCCACCATTGAAGTCATCGAATATCAGTTGACCCCATGTATGGTCTTCACTGACACGGAAGACTTTTTTTTTTGCTACTAATACTACAAAAAAATTTGAGTAGCCAATAAAATGTTCAATCGTTTGAATTTTGAAAAATCTTAATGTTGGCATCTGCCCAATCATACAAGCATCTCTGCATAGTAATATAATGAAGGGCATGACTCATGAATATTAATTAGTTTACATAATTGGGCATCCCTGGAGGTTACCCAGCAACGTCTGCAAGACCTAATTAATATTCATGGCATAAACATTCGTCCTGTCATGTCTTCCATATTGCTCAAAAAGGTCCTGCACCAATAACCAATTTGATTCAATGAAGGATTACCCAAGCAACATACGTACACACTTAAATATCAGAAGTCACATCTTACAGTAGCCTAGTGCCAACTTTTCCACACAACCGTGACACTGCCAGATAGATAGCCTACATCAAAACACACTCGGCACCTGAGATACAGATCAAAACTCATACGACCCGCAATGAGAAGCGTCACGCTGGCCAAAGGGGTAAGTTAGTGTGACTATCACTCTTGACACAGACTCGACCACCTTAAATCAAACGAACATGTTTGACGGGGCTCAGCTGAGGACCCATTAATACTCAGTATGAATCTGCATCGGTGAGTGCCTCTCAACCGGCGCTTTCCTGAGAGACTATCTACTTTCCAAGGTACGGTGAAACGCTGAAATGTCACAGCCATTGAATAGCATTGTGAAATATGTCATATTAGCGCACACCTCAGTGAAACGCCATTGACTAGGCTACTACACTGCTGTTTGAGATGGAGACTCTCTCTGCTGATTCCCGCGTGTGTGTTTGTGCCTGAGCATTTGAGCGAAGAAGGAAGAGAGTTACAAGGGTCACTACTAATTCACATTCCTGTCACTAATTTCCTAATTTCATGTTAATTGCACTGAAGGAGCCCATCATTACGTTAAGATCCCCTCCCCTTTTGTCGGGTACTGAATAGTGGCTAATTACTGTCAGTCGTTACTGCAGGCTTTGATGTTAATGAATTCATGCAGCAAGAACGCTCAGAATTGCACTGAAGTTTCAATTCGAGATTGAAAAAGCTAAGATATGCTCGAATTGAGCTCAACTGTTCCATACAGAGCGCACAAGCTAGTGTGTTTCCAACATTTTATGACACAAAATGGGATCTGTGCCTGAAACTATACTGGGTCAAATATTCATTAATGTATTAGGCTACAAATAAACAGAAAGTCGAAACTGTTAGGGTGATACAACTGTACATGTCATATTATATTTGTCTGCTATAACAAAGTCATATGGTCAAACCAACATGCAGAAAACATGAAATATTTAGATATTTGTATGGCAATGTACAGTATATAACATGAATATGTTGTGTTTGTATTCAATGTGTAAGGTGGTTAAACCACAGTACATTTGTATAGTTAATACATTTAAACTTTTCTTGAAAATGGTGTACATTTTTTTAATGAATATTTAATATTATAATCATGATATTATACACAGTAGCCTAATGTATGAGTCTCAGACCACTAAAAAAGCTGCTATATAATCTTCCTTTTTTATTTAATAAATATTTTCCTGTCAAATTTGAGGCTATTTAGCATACCAATTTGAGTGAAAGCTGAACAATTAACTTAGAAATTGTGACTAACGTCAATTCGTTTGACATTTTGATTGTCTTAAAACATGTTTTATTTCCTGGTGTAAAGTTGATTAAAAATCCCAGATGTTTAATGTTGTCTCTGATGTTTTTGGACCTCACTGTTATAGTAATTTATGCCCTGATTTGCATGGGAATTCACCATGCTCATTTGTTAATTAATGCATGTCATTTTACTGATTTACAATGGAATACATGTTGGAATCATAAACTGTCGTTTTATGGGTATGATTTTTTTTTATGGCTATGATCTTTAATGTATTAATCCTAATGCGGCCCACGTCCATCACAGCATATCAATGAAAATTTTATACTCCATCCTTTCGCAATATTGCATTTTGTTTTTTTCAATGCTTAAGCTCTTTTATGTAGATGACTGCCGTAACATTTGTTGAGTGAATTTAAAATCAAATCAATCTCGACAGTGTTGGCAGATCTGCTGAAGTGTTGCTATTTTAATGCAACCCATGCATTATTTCAGCCGTAACAGAACCGCAGTGTCTATGCAAGACTGATGCTTTGCTCATGGTTCACTGGCTGTGTTTCAAGCTGATTTTAATGTCCAGTGATCAGTGTAAAACCCTGCTTCATGGTTGTAGCGTGTGCACCCTACATGAGCTCGCGTAGGTGGTTGTTTGAGAGGTATAAATATTTACAGAGATCTCCGCTAGAGCGAATTCAATCAACCAGTTGATCCATGATGTCAGCCCTGATTAGCTTTAACTCCAGATATAGTCTGCCCATGGAGAACTGACCGACTGATGCATATTGTACACTAGACTGGAAAGTGCTTTTGAAAAAGCTTGAGAGTACCCAACAGCAGCTTTAGTTAGTTAGTCAGTCAATTTTGTATTTGCCTATACGTACGTTACTCAAATCTGTTTCATATTTTGTAGATTGCTTCTGATTCCAACATAAATGTAAAGGATCACTCATTTAAAAAAAATAAAGGTTCCAAAAGGAGGTTTTCGTCGCGGTGCAATAGAAGAAACAAAGAACCTTTCAGTGAACAGTTATTAAAATAGCCATCTTAGCGTGAAGACTTTTTTAATAATCCAAATAATCTTTTTTTTCAACCATAAAGAACCTTTTATGCAATGGAAAGTTTCCATTGATGTTAAAGTGTTCTTCATGGAGCCATCGATTCTAGAATTAGAATTCCGAAATCCTTGTTTTTAGCGACACTGGTGTCCGCTAAGTGAACTGCAGTCGGCAACTTATTGCTCGTGCTCGCACTCCTGCACATTTCCTCTCAATAACAAAGTAAACGCACAACAAAAATGAGAGCGGTGAGAAAAGAGCATATGATCGTAGTGATGTGTGGATATGTTTGCACCAATTCACCGGCATTCATGACGACAGAGGTCATATTGGCATATGACATATTGGCCACAGCCATTACATATTTAAAACAGTAATATCCTATCCTAAATCTAAACTAATCTTGACAAACTATATATCATTTGAAGCTTACAATCTCTAGTTTACATATTTGGTGACTGATTTTCAAAATGAAATTACATAGGAGCCGTAATTTATCAATTTGCATCAAGAATATTCGTGTTCAGACCTTTATTTTGAAATAGTGATGAACATGAAAAATCATGAAAGAATGGTAGAAACCTCAGTTTGTTTTCATGCCAAGAGTTCAAAAGATAGCATCCATTCAATTATTTTAGAAAAAAAGATCAATGTAGATGAAAATGTTTTAATTATAAAGAAAAAAATAATAGATTCACCATTTGTGATGTGGCAGTGAGCTATAATGCACATACGTGTTCTTTTTATGTTTCTTAGAGGTTGAATTCATTTCAAATTCTTCCAAACGTCCAATACTACTTCTGAATAGGATGTCTACTTCATAAATTGTATAAAAATTGTAAAAATAATGGTTCAGATCACTCAAACAACATATGGAAATGGAGGCGCCCTTATATGGGCAGTAATGTCAACTAGTGGAAAGGTTTGGTACTGCGCCCAAACTAAATCTCACTGAAAGCTCATTTTTTGAGATATCAACCTACAATTTGAAACACAACTGTGAAACACAGTCCTCCAGGTTTTGAAAATATATATTTTATATAAAATATGAATAATAAAATGTTTAACATTGTACATTTTCATAAACTCAAACTTCTTTTCTGTTTAACTTTCTTAATTTCTAAACTTTCAAAAATTTGCCAAATGTCTTCTTTAAAACGAGACCAATCTTACATCTATATTCCAAAGCATTCTTGAATTACAACCATTTAAGTTCGGAATGTGCATTTTCATGTCTATTAAAAAAAGGAGGTGCCTAAGGGGTAAAAATGACAATGTTATGATAGTTTGATTATAATGTGGACCTATATTTGAGACTATATAGATCTGGCTATGTTAGACTATAGTTTGAATGAATCCCTTTTCTTTGAATGAGACATTGACATTACAGAACAGAATGGCTGTTTCGGCATTATCCTGAACATTGTATAAGCATTTGTTTCATGTGTCGCCAGAATGGAAGAGAGGCTCTCTGCATTAAAAAAAACAGCTAACAGGGAACGTTCTGACAAGGTTCTTTCAACAACAAGTTATGAACAACATTTCTTCCATCAACGTTAATAGAATGTCTGTTCAAAGTTATTTGTTCTTAAAGTGCACCCGTGGTGAAAATCAAGCTTTCAATGTTGTTTATATGTCTATGTGGTGTTTTTAATATGCCTTAACACAAACCATGTGCAAATTCATATAAAACTGCAGTGAACCAAAGACAGTCTCGGACCAAAGACGTCACAAACTACTTTGTAACCAATCACGTCAACGTGTGATCGTCAACGAGTGGATCTCTGAGCTGCTGTGAGTGAGTGGAGGCGGGGCTAATTTGCATATTCATAGAACCTCAAATACTAAATGAGACAAGGTGTAGAGTTACAATCAAGCCATTTTAAGGCACGAAGATTTGGTGATCAAAGATGAGTTTTAAGGGATATAATTATTAAATACAGGGGGACTTTATAATGTTATTATTATTTATAATTTATACTTCGTTAATAGAACATTCTGAACGTTCAGAATGTTATGAACGGTGTTATGAAGTATATCACTTAAAAGTTTTCATAACTTCATGGGAACATTGGCCAAATGTTCTCAGAACATGTTTTTGTTAGCTGGGTTCTTGTTCTAACCAGCATCTATAGTGGCTTGCTCTCTGCTTTCATTCTGTGACGACCTCACCAGCGTGACCCATGTCATGTGACCAGCGTGTGGGCTGCACCTGGTTTTAGAGACAGGAATCTTTTTTCCCTTCTGTCTCCGGCTCTCAGTGTCTCTCGCTTTGATAAATGGGTCTGCATTGATGAGCAACTGGCTTAGGGTCATCATGGCTCTACGGATTCATTTCACCAAGACCTCTTAGTTACTGAGCTGTCAAGCATAAAGATACGGTCGATTCTGACCGTATCTGATTCTACTTCAGACCCATATGCTATGGGTAACCAGTAATGTTTGTGTACATTGACCGGACCATCTGTTTCGTGTTGTACACATTTAAATCAGTTTGTCCAGACCAACCAAAAGTTTTTCATTTGCATTTTGAGCATCCGCTGATTAAATTTGCATAAGTAAATCTTCTTAAAGAAAAGTGCTTGAGCTACCCAGTTAGTTTACTCTAAAACATCTGTTTAATTTGAACTGTTTCATTCGGTATGTTTTTTTCTGCTTTGACATTCTTAAATATAAAGTTATATTCACATTACACTTTTTATGGCTTACATTGGACCTATATACATTATACCTAAACCACATTGAAATGTATGTCATTGCACCAGGTACAAATGCCAAACCAGTATTGTCTGCGAACAAATTACGTAAAAAAAGCTTATCTCAGACTTTTCGGAGAAATATTTTGTAATAGCTTATAACCAACTGCTCGGTTTTAGGGGGATGTACAGTAAAGATGGTTCTCCTCAAGTTCATTTTGAACTGTGAAGAGCATTTATTCAATTATGGGCACTTTTGTGTCCTTATAAATAAATTATTTTCAGGCACAATTTTCACACTCTTACTAGTTTGCTAGTTTAGTTCCACTAAACAATGTCCAGCTGTTTTGATCACACTTTAAATTAAGTGTCGTTAACTACTATGCACTAACATTTAAATTAATCATTTGTAACATTTGTTAAAATACATGTTTTTACATTTATGAAACACCTGTATGTAATTACATGTATAATTACACTGTTGACCCTTCCCTTACACCTTAAAGGTGCAGTAAGTGATTTCTGAGAAACACTGTTTATATTTGAAATGAACCCAAACAAACACACCCCTCCCTTCATTGCTCCGCCCCCAAAATGCACAAAGACAAACTTAAGCTATAATCATAAAAAGTAATGTTATTGCTATAATGTATTAATCCTAATGCCGCCCGCGTCCTTCACTGGCATATCAATGACAATTTTGCACGCCATCATTTTGCAATACTGTATTTCAGTTTTTGGCTCCCTGGACCTTTTCAAACAACTCTTTTCAAACTCAGTGTGCAGTTTTGTTAGCCTGGGAAAACCCAGACCACTTCCGGCAAATTTAGATTTGCTCTGCAAGTGGGTCTGGCAAAGAGGCCATTGAAACCCATTTCCAATCCGTCGAAATCGCGGCACCAATCAGAAACGTTGGGGCGGGCTTTACACGATGACGACAGAGCAGCAACGGTGACGCAGATTTTGTACATTACAGAGATGGATGCCGCCGTGGAACATCACTCGTTCGAATCAGCTATCGCGTCTGTTTCTTCCTGAAAAACACATCTTCCTGAAAAACACAAACAGAGAATTGCTGAGAGTCTCAGATGTTTCTCCGTCGCTCTGATTGGTTTTAGATCTATCCAATTGCACCCAGAGCCATTTGAGCGACGCCCGTTGGTGACGGCCCTGTGGAAATGAATTGTCTATGGAGCTTTGCCAGACCCTAACTCAGTTACAACTGAGAGTGGTCTGGGTTTTCCCAGGGTACAGGTTTGTATCAAATACAATGTGATTATCGTTGATCGAGATACAAAAGCAAATTTTTTTCCTCTTGGGCGAGCGATTCGCAGACAGCTTTCCCTGTGCATGATATCAGCAAAACCAATGAGAACGTGGGATAGTGGTGACGATACATACAGTAACAACAGAGTGTGCTAAAATTGCTGTGGATCGGCTTACCAGAAACCCTCCGTAACTGGCAGATTTGAAGGGAATTACTGTCGTTTGGCAAATAAATAAATGACAGTTACATTCGTATTACTAAAAAGTTATCATGTAAGCTTTATGGTACAACCCAAACAAGCGATTTTATAGTCATTTATAGTGTTAATACTAATTAGCAAGTCCACGAATGGCTTGGGTATGCAGAGCATTCGTAGCTTATATGGACAAGCATGCCCCTTTTGGAGATTTTTTTTGCTCTCATTCCATGGATCTCGCCCATTCTCCTCCACTTGTAGCCACTGTTTGTCTGTTACCACAATGTATGTACATATGCAGTGACGTAACAGTGACGTCTGCTTCCAAATGGTCTATTTGTTATCAAATGTAGCCGACTGCATGTGAAACTGCACATTATGGCACAGTAACAGCTTGTAAAGACAGCATAACTGATTCAAAAGATAATAGACGACAGATTGTTTCATCACATGACAAGCTGAGAGGGGAAGCTGCTTTCTTTATTGTCTCCTAATTTGCCCTTTTGTGTTGTCAAGAACAATGTTCAATTTCCCCAGCAACAGCTCTATATAATTTGTGCTCCTGCCTGATTGCATTTTTCCACAAAGCAGGTGCTAATTGTATCTATAAACAGATCTATTTATGCAAGTCTGGAAAAAATTACTAGTATAGTGCACTCCCAGAAGATTTTCTTTGAAGATTAAATAAACCTACACAATATAATCTTTATATATATGATATTATGTAATATTATAGAAAAAGATACCATTGTTATGAGATACGACGCACAGGATGGGATGACCCAATCTTGGCATGCATACATGGAGCGTGAAAATGCAGCCCCGTCTTCGGATCGCATTCACCCACGCTCACATCTCGGGGTCGGCCATGCTAAAATGTCATCGCACCATGTGGCCAGCACCCAAAAGCCAGACACCACTTCAGCATCGAGATGGCGTGAGGACTTTGATAACGTTGCCCTTTGCCTGCCCCCCCGTGGAACGCATGAACAATGTATGGGCGGCCCTGCGGAAAATGTCAATGGTCAATTACGTCAAAATAATCCACTCGTCGGAATAGCAAGCATATCAAACCCCAGGCTTCGGATATATTCAGGGATATAATCTGTAGAATCCGTCTCGACTTGGAAATGAAGAAAGATAAAAACTCATTTGCCTGGCTGGATCATTTTTAACCACCACTGAAATCTTCGGGGCTTTCATGCAGGAAAAAAAAAAATAGTGACAACCCCCAAGGGAGACGTTTCTGTAGAAGAAAATAAAATGTTCTTGCATCTCTCGCATGGAAAAGCGCTGTCGCTGCAGCGCTGCGCTCCTAAGGAACCGCGTTCTGTTACAATTTCGTTTATTTGCTCATCTTCTAAACCAAACATCGGTTTCAAGAGTTCAGCACTGGCCGTGAGGCGGTGATGTTGGATTGAGCCGGACTGAAGATCTGTGGGTCATTAGGGAGTCGTATCGGCTCTCTCTCGGCATTCTAACGCCAGCTTGGCCACGATTGTTTGCCTGCTCTCTTTACTTCATTAATGCACATGAACTACTCACAGGCAAACTCGGCAATGCTAATGAGCATATTCGTTTTCTCCAGGGTCATCTGCTGTCTTTTCATCAAGTAAATCGTGGATCCAGTTCTCGCCGCTGCGGGGGGACGCAGAGGAACTGAAGGTGTTTTCGGTGGCCGCAAGGTTAGTGAGTCCACAGGGCCTTAGGAGGAACACTGATGAGATATCATTGCTCATTGTTACTTACCTCACACACCAGTGGCGTCTGGTGTTTGTCAAGAGTGGGGCTCACATGTCACTTATTATCGGTAAAATAACACTGGTAGCACTTTAGAATAAGGTCACATTAGTTAATGCAGTAACTAACATTACTAGCAATGCACTATACAGTATTTATTAATATTTAATGCTGATTTATAAAAATGCAACTGTTATTAGTTCATGTTAGTTCAGGACTTTTAAATACACTCTTAAAAATAAATGTTCTTTATTGGCAACTGTGGTTCCATGAAGTACCTTTGACATTCATGGAACCCTTCCATTGCACAAAAGGATCTCTGTTGTGGGGAAATATTCTTTAGATTATTCAATTGTTATTCACACTATTGTTACTTACAGAACTGTTCATTAAGTGAACAGAACAGGAACTGAATTTGTTCCTTACAGAATCTGACATGTTTACAATGTTTAACTCTTTCAGGTTGTTCCATCCACTGCACATGTACAGTTTCTATATATATATGATGGTTCTGTACATACCTGAAGTTACAGTTCAATATGTTTTCAATACAGCAGGGAATTAACAACCCTTTTTTTTTTTATTAAACAGTGGTTAACTGAACAAACTCTTTAAAAAAGTTTGTCAATGGCTGCAACTGGCAGCTGCAGTTTATGCTGCTGTTGTAATTGGGGAAAGAGGTTTGAAGTGCTTACACTTTTGGATGCAAAATATGTTGGCAAACTGTTTTAGGATAAGGTTATAATTATTGCACTCCCATTCTAATCTGCTCCATCTAACGGCACTCGTTCATTGAAGTATGCACAGTTAAATGTGTTAAATTTGTCCCCAGAAGTGGGAAAGTCCTAGTTCCCAGTAGGAACTTTCAACTGGAATATCCCCTCAAGGCGGAGATGTAACTGGAAAATTTAGGGGAACCTCAACAACCCCGATTTCAGAATCCAATATGGTTGTTCCGCGCATCAACCGTACTAAATTTACCGTTACTTTGCCAATTTTCACGTTTAAAGGCCAGTCATTTCAATAAGAATACACACGATCAGGATTCTCGCGTGCAGATTTTGCAATTGGTTGAAGTTGGTCACGTGATTTTGCCTCGTTGACCAAAAGGAAAAGAAAAGTTTGGTTTGAAAGTGAGTTCTGTGTGAACTGGGCTTCATACATCACTACTTTTTTGCCTTTGCAATTTAAGGCTGAGAAAATAGTATTTTTTATTAGATTTTTTTTGTATGGGTGAACTATCCTTTTAAAATCAACATCAACAAAATCTACCGTAATTTAAGAATACTTTACAATTTAAACAAAATGTTTTTATTTTTATTTTGCTTTCACAGGGGGAAATATGTCTGAATTGTCATTCATTTCCTATACAAACTATTTTTTTAAATATTTAAAATCATATACAGATCAGATGAAAGTTCTTCTAATATGCTATGCTTCACATTTCATCCATAAAGCATCTATTGTTTTTGCCTATGGCTCCAATCATGCCGTCATTAGTTTATTCTTACAGACTTAGATTTTCATAATGGGGCCTGTAAATGTATTATTTGTGTTCATTAGCTAAGATAGTAAAATTAAGAGAAAAGTAAACTTCAGATATGTACAAGTGACAAAGACAAAGTGGGCCTGGAAAAAAAAGACCTCTTGAAGAAATGTCCATAAAAAAAAAAAACCTCTTGAAGAAATGTCCATCAATTGAAGGCTTACATCTACAAATGACTGCTTTGCCTTTGTGTCTCGCATCCCTGCTATATCTATGGAGAAACCAGACTTAGATCATATTTATAAGCTGCTGCATAAGTTAGAAAATTGCTTAATGGAAATCTTCTGAGGTAGTTATGTGCATGCTAATTCAAACAGGCAACTCATTTCCATACGCAAATTGGAGAGAGTAGTTTTAACCACGTCCATATCATCTTTTCCTGCTTTGTAAGAACAATTTATGTAAAGGCAATGCACTCTGTCCTGCACAATCATTTCATGCAGAATATCATTTTGGACACCTAGGAACTGAGCATCATGTTAACATGATTAAATGAGCATGTTTGTGAATAACTAAACAATGCTGGCAGATTTCAAGCTGGACATGTGAAACGGTCGAGCAAATTGGCTTTGTGTCTGAAAAGTTGTGCCAAAAATGCTCTAAACTTGGAGCTTTTCGAACACGTCTCGCCAACTGACAGGAAATGTATAAATTATATTTTCAGTTGACTAGAAATATTGTGCATATAACAGATTTTCTCATTAGTGTATACTGTCACAAGGTGAGGAGTACATGAGCTAACTGAAATGAACAATAATACTAAGCAAACAGAATTAGTTGACATGTAGTTGCAAAGTTATAGTTAGTAGAATGTCTAAAGTGGACCATCGAAATAAAGTGTTACCAAAAAGCTTCCCAGCGCTTGAGAGACTGAAAGCGGGAAGGCCTGAAAACGGACGGCGAGGTTGCGTTGCTTCTGCTCCATACGTGAGTAACATTAGTTTTTCTATGTTTCACAGAATCAAGATATGCTGTTGTAATGTTAGCTGTAGTAATAGGACAGTTTTTCACACCGAACGCGAATTGAGCGTCAAATTCGCTTGTATCGCGTCTAGTTGGACGCTTAAACATTTTGAATCCACTCGCGCATCCAAAGCGAATTGGACGTGTGTATAAAGTGAGCGTTTGAAGTGAATTAGACGCTTTCGAGACGAAATTCGTTTCTTGTGGGAGGGATGTTGATCAAGCATTCATCTAGAGTCACCGATCTGTATTTGCTCTGGAGAGCAGAACAGCGGCGTAGGGGTCATCGTCGCCGTACGTGGGTCCACCAGACCCCCTGGAGGCGTACCCAGTTTGGCGAGTTTCACCACTTGCTCCAGGAGCTGTGCCTGGATGACGGCCACTTTCAGCTGTACTTCCGCCTGTCCCGAGCCCAGTTGTCCCGCATCGGAGTGAGGATCACCCTCCAGAACACAGCAGCCTGCCCCCGTTTCGCGCCACAGGACCTCCAGACGCGCGTCAACGTGTCTTTACATTAACTTAACATTGAAATCACTCGCTCCAGACGCTCAATTCGCGTTCGCTGTGTGAACGCAGCATTAAGTGTCAATGTTTGTCTGGAGCTGCTGACTAACAATCAACACTTTCTTGTATATAATCTTGTGCACTGTATGTTCATTTTTTGTTCCTCCTTTGTCGTTCGTTCATCATCTTCACTTTATTTGTCGTAAGGCATTATTTTTCTTCGCTTCAGCTATGATAAAGAGTCCACTCTTGCATTGCGTGTTCGTGCATTTTGGGGGCGGAGCAATGAAGGGAGGAGTGTGTTTGATTGGGTTGATTAATATCAACAGTGTTTCCCAGAAATCACTTACTGCACCTTTAACCTCTTAACATCACCAGTGGCCCAATATTTTTTATTTTAGTAGTGATTCAATAGATCAGATGTTTTCAAAATGTTTTGCTTTTTCAACAGGCTACTTTAGCAGTGTCATTTGACATTTGGAGACTCTCTCTCTGTCATGTGACGCATTCGGAACTGATTCATTTTATTGCCTCAATTCATTCAGACAGTTCTTAGCAAAGATTCACTGAATCGTGTCATTTATTTTGTGGTGACAGGATCAGAAATGAAAGGGGGCTTGGTGTAAAAATACCACAAGAAAGAAAAAAGTCCCCCAATTTCAAGATAAGGGGGCAAAAGGTGTAGTTAGTATTAGCTTGCAAGGACCACTTTTATGGTGTAGGCCTACTTTTTTTAAGCTCTGTCCCAATGGAACTGAAGAAAAATAAATAAATCCACAGAAGACAGAAAGATTTTAGAGATTGTAATGCCATGGTGCTGTCACATTTACCATCATTCTGCCAACTTTTTTCATGTTGAAAATCCAGTAATTTCTATAAGAATAGGATTTACAGGATTTACACGTGAAGGCGAAATATTTCCACATGCAGATTTCGCAACGGGTTGGTGAATTTGCCACGTTGAGTAAAAATAAATTTCATTTCAAAGTTCATTTCATATGCAAACAATTTTTTTATTGAAAATCATATACAGATGAAAAGGTTAATCTAGTATGTTTCACACTTCATGCATAAAGCATCTATTGTTGTTGCCAAAAGGTGGCGCTGCAACTGTTACATGTGTCAGGATTAAAGTGAAATGTGAAAATTAATGGAAAAATGTTGATTGCCACATTACGTTTAGATCTGCATGTTGCATCAGATTTCTATCCTTCAATAAGTTCCCGTTTTTACATTTGATCATTTATATACTTGTACATCTATATTATGAAGTCATTGTGCAAATATATATATTCCATATGTCACATTTGCAGTGTAAAGATGGCTTTTGTTGGTGTTGGTAAAAGTTTATTGGTAGTTTATATGGTATTGTTTTCTGGTTGATTGAAGTAATTGGTTAAATGTATTTTACACAAGACAACACACACATTTAATAAGCTAGGCTATTTATTAAACAAAAATGCCCCTACAAAAGTAAAAATGCAAGTTACTGCTCCCTTAAATCGCTTCATCATAGCTAGCTACTTTTTATGATCGTTGCTTGTAGTGTTGCTAAACTAGTTCTTTAAAATGGTAGCTTGACTTGTAATGTATTGCAAACATAATGGCTACTTTTCCAGCAGGTTTCACAAATACTCTGGCTGCCCACTTGTACAGTGCTGTGAACGTTGAGTGAGAATGGTGTCAATTTAAAATCCAGAGGAAGCTGATTTTTAATTAAGAATCCAATTAAAAAAAGTGAATGGATGTGTATTAGGAGCAGCAGTGACTTCCATTGATCCGGATCTGTACGGCGCTATTATCATCCCTCCCACATTTCTGCCTCGTCGAAGGTAAAGAGACAGACAGATAAGTGAGAGGTGAGAGGGGGCGGCAAAGTAAAGCACAGAGAACTGCTCGGGAAAGTTACCTGCCAGGTCCAAATTCATTTTCAACGAGGGTGGGCGCAATCCTTTAAACTGCCTGAATCTAAGAACCCCCAAGATAAAGTAGTGATCTTTTACGAATCGAGTTTGAAACACATGTGCCAAGTTCTTAGAAATGTATTGTACTCTTTGTAGTGATGTTCGTTTCTTGTGGTTTTGAAGAACTTTTATACTATTTTCAAGAAAGTTTAGATGGAATCACTCTTAAACTGTCATGTGGTGTAACTATCAAGAAAAGGTTTGAATACACACCTTGACCTTGAATATACACTACAATTAAATCTTTAATTAAATAAAATTGATTATTAGAGTACATTTTACAACAACAAAAAACGATAATTTTTATTTTTACATTTTAGTTTATTAGTCAGTGGGTGCAATTTGTTACACAGAGGGAACAATTTAAGAATCTGTAAGTATGGTTTATAAACTGAGGGGACGAACTGCTGGTCCTGAGCTCAGATACATGATTTTAACACTGAAAGACTGCATCCTTCAAACATTACTACTTTTAAATCAAATCTACAGTTTGAAAATAGCTTCCCTGACACTGATTATCATTGCATTCCATTATGGGAAGAATATTGTGTCTCGTTCACTTCCCTTCACACGTTCTCTTATGCGTGTGCGAGAGCGTGAGATATCAGGTTCAATCTTCAGCGGCGTGATATTTCTTCATCAGGTAATATAATCCAGCACGTGTGTCTCAGCAGGGTAGCCGTCTCACCCCGGTAGGAGGCCGATGGCTGCAGGAACTGGATTCTCATGGAGACGGACTGCAGCCGATTGTAGAAGGAAGATGAGCTAGAAAGGTCACAAGATGGATAGACTCTGGAACGAGAGATAGGGTGGAGAAGAGCTTGAGTTAGTTGATTGTAGTAGAGATCAGAGCTTTCATTTGGGCTGGAGAAAGACCTCGCGGGATGGGATGGACAATATGGTCACAGAATGCCGAGGTCAAAAGGGGAAACCCATCGACAGCTTGAGTCCCAATGGATTACAGAAGATAAGGATATAGGGATGAGAGTTTGGACACAACAGTGAAACTGAAATGCAACTGAAACACACACACACACACACACTCAGACCCAAACACACACACATCTGTTGTAGATACAGCAGCCATTAGCAGATCTATCTCAGTTTAATCTCTCGGGCAAAGAAGGTACACATGTTTTAATGATTAAACCTACAAATCTTGATTCCAGACAACTGCAGTTCATTTAAAGGTGACTATGGTAAATATGTTAAAGCACATCAAAAATGACACCTCTCATTGATATTTCATGCATTTTTTTTTAGCAAGTAAAAGGACTTTTAGTATACAGTAATTGTAAAAACGTCCCCCTTCAGGCCGTGGTTCACGTCTCTTTATGCTGTGAAATCGTTACTGATTTTTATCAAGCAAATGTGAGAATAACTTTTATATTGTTATATTTCAGGATGAATGTTTACTGGACAACTTAGGTTTACTTGATTATCCATACATCTTTTTTTTTTTTTAGGAAAATCCTTTAAAAATGTATCAAACATGATCTCAATCATCATCGTCTTATATTGCAATATATGTTTTGCCATCACAATAAAAAAACGACAGAGCTTTGATCATACAACTAAGCATTTGACTATGATATGTTTATGACATATTATGGTAACACGTTATTTTTAATGGTCCCTTTTGAACATTCTGTTGACTATAACTTTGCAACTACTGTATATGTCAACCAACTCTCATTATTAGACTGTGCTTAATATCTGCTTTCTGACTGTAAGTAACTTTGGAATATGTCAACTTATTAACCCTAAACCTAAAAGTACTAATACTCTGAGTTAGTAGACATGTAGATGCAATGTTACTCATAGTTATCAGAATGTGTTAATGGGACCATAAAAATAAAGTGAAACCATTATTATTGTGAGATATAGAGTGGAAACTTATATTAAATATGCATTTTATACAGGTAGTCTGCTATACTGTTATAAAGAGCTCATTGAATCAGAATTCCATCTTAATTTTGGCACCAAATTGCATATTTTAGCTCAGTTTGAATAAAACTGACCCCCCAGTTTGAGCTTCTCCTATCATATATGAACCATAAAAAACATTTATGCAAACGGTTTTAGCAAATATAGTATTTTGTCTGTACTGTTACATTTAAATTTTTTTTTTTCATATGTCAGGTTTTGCAGGGTTGAACTAATCTTCAATTGTACAAACACAGCCACTGCTCTAAAAATAAAAAGCTAAGAAGTTCACAATCTCAAAATACTTTAATCTATCACAGTATCCTTGTTCTCATATCATTCACTTAATAAACAACCTCTACTGAATAGACCCATATCTGTCACTGTATGTCCATTTGTAGTCCATCATTTTACATCTAATGCTGCAAAAATCCCTACTAGTGTCCAGTGTCCAGTCCTGCTCCTGGGCGGTCACTGTCCTGCAGAGTTTATCTCCAGTCCTAATCAAACACACGGTTGGAGCTGAATTGTGGCCCTCCAGGATAACTGCATAACTGCAATGGCAGACTGTATAAAAATTATGCATGAATAGGACAATTATTGCATCACTCAATTGCTTGTAATTGAGTTAACTTTGTTTTATAGTAGAAATTGAAGTTGTAATTCTAATTGCAAGAGACACTGACACTGTTTTTACATGTTTAGTAGGCTACTGTAAAGCTGCTTGCTTTTAAACTAACTTTATTGTATATAGTGTTATATAGCTTAAATAAAGGTGATGTGACTTTACTGAAGTGCTGAATTGCAGAGCTCACATCACTATGACCAGATGATTTTACGTAGGAAAACCACGCAGCATATATTTATATTCTTCTAATCTAAACGCCGCTCTCAGCAGCGTGGGCAGCGGTGGGATGTTCGCTAACAGTATTACGCTGTCATGCATTTCAAACTTTTTTACCCCTAAGCAAAGAACGAAAAATAACTTACTGTGCTTCCATGGTGGTGTTTTGTGTGTTGTGTGCATTACACTGCGTGCACCTTCTATATAGTAATACTTACATTCATATTTCCTTGTGATGAACTCTGATTCATCATGTGTTTTTCTCTTTACCAGCTGTTTTATTATGGTGGTTGTCAGTAAATGATTTTAGTAGCAATTTGGCCTTCATTTACTGATTAAAAAAACAAAAACAAAAAAAAAATATTACAGTTTTAAATTGTAAGATTGAAATTGTTCTCTATAGCTTTACATTTTTCCTGTATTTTTTTACAGTGTGGTTATACACTTAAAGGAAGATGCCGAAAAGATGCCGAATTACAACCCACCGACTTTTGGGGACTTAAGCTTATTCACCGTATCCCCCAGAGTTAGATAAGTCCACATACCCTTTTCATCTCCATGCATGCCGCAACTCTGTCTGACACACCCACCGCTAGCCTAGCTTAGCACAAAGACTGGAGGTAAATGGCTCCAGCTAGCATACTGATCCCAATATGTGACAAAATAACGCCAACATTTTCCTATTTACATGTTGTGATTTGCATAGTCACAGTGTGCACAAATAATTAGCGCAACACTGAGCAAACTCTCTGCTCCTCACCACGGGGTTTCTCAGGAGCTGCGAGCAAATCACTCCGCCCAAGTAGCAGTGCTTCGCCTTCTGAGAATATAGTTCCCAGTATGTATACGGTTAGAAGATGGCTGTGTCTCATAACCTTGTTATTTGTACACGCTGTGACTATACAAATCACAACATGTAAATAGGAAAATGTTGCCATTATTTTGTCACTTATTGGGAGCAGTGTGCTAGCTGGAGCCATTTACCTCCAGTCTTTGTGCTAAGCTAGGCTAGCGGTGACGGACAGAGTTACGGCATGCACGGAGATGAGAAGGGTATGTATGGACTTATCTAACTCTGGGGGATACGGTGAATAAGCTAAAGTCCCCAAAAGTCGGTGTGTTGTAATGTACTGTAAGAGTCTGTATCCTGCTGCCTAGAAGGGAATATGATGAGTTGGCATGGATTTTTCACAGAGCTGACCCATGATGCAACTCAAATCTTTTCATCTCTATGGCTGTTAGATGAGATCAGGAGCCTTCCATCTTGCAATAGCTTGCAAGTGACACCTACAACAAATCCTGTGTGTCAAAAATATAGGCTAGTGTGCCCTTCTCTGCAAATTTAGAGTGTGGAATATAACGGAAAGCGTGTGTGTTAGAGGTAAAGGCTCAGTACACACCGTACGAATTTGACAGTGATTTTCGACAAATCTCAGAAATCGTAAAAGATTTATTTGGTTTTCAGTTTGAGTCCTGCTAGAGTGCTCTCTAGCACATTTCACATTTCATAGACTGCTCCTATGACAAAAAAAAACTAAAGGAACTTCTGACAAGCAACAATCGTAAAAGACAGAAAAATGTTGCCTGGCTTAACTTAACTTATATTTTAAACTTAAAGGGATAGTTCACACAAAAATGTAAATTCTGTCATCAATTACTCACTCTGCCATTCCAATCCCATAAGACTTTCGTTCATCTTCGAAATACAAAATTAAGATATTTTTAATGAAATTTAAGGGATCTTTGTCCCTTTTTTGAAAGTCTATTCACTCAATGTCAACTCGACGCAGTGATCAGCAAACACACATAGAGCACTCACATTTGGTGAATGGAAGTTCAAACGTACTTGCTTGACATACTTTTCTTTACCAATGAGGTTCATTCTCATGTTACGCAGCACGTTTGAGCTTCTGCAAGAACCAATGAGGTTCATTCTCGTGTTACGCAGCACATTTGAGCTTCACCAAGAACCAATGAGGTTCATTCTTGTGCGTCAAGTGGTTGAGCTTCCGTTTATCATATGATGCGCTCTAACTTATGATTGCTTTACGTATCAAAGCATCTCTCAGTTTTCCTTAAACATATCTTCAAGTTGGCTGGAAGATGAACAAAAGTTGTATGTCTGTAATGAGAGTGAGTAATTCAGGAGAGAATACATTTTTTTTGGGTGAACAAACCCCTTTAAATCCAGGGTTAGTTTACATGAACTGTACTAAAAACTGAAAAGTTTTTCCTTTGTGTTTTTTTGCGTACAGACTACAACGTTGTCAAAACGATCCTCGATCCGCGAAAATGACTAAAAACGCTGTATTATTCATGCCAGGCCAGTAGATGGCGATGTCAAGAAACACTACGCGCCTGTAAACTGAACACGTAATGCACATGCACATGACGTCACCATTTTAACAAATTCACATTCTTGAGGTTTTACACGGAGACGATAACGGTATCGGTTTCGAAAACTTGCACTTTGAAGCTTGTTTTTAAAAGTTTGCATATTCTGGCCCCAAAAATGATGTTGTCCTGTAAATGAACGGCCAAAACACATCAAAGGTTTTCCGTTTTTAGTTGAAAATGGTGTTGTGTAATGGTCTTCTTGTCACAAATTTACATCCTACAACAACAACATACTGTACATCCTACAGTTCTTTCTTTTGATATGCATGTTCAGATATTCAACTAAATATTCTGGCCCATTACAAATTTGTGAAAATGATCACAAATGCGGTGGCTGGCAACTTAAAAAAAAAAATGCTGGCGGTGAAAAAGTTAAATGATTGATTCTGAGATTGTTGTCCATCCATCTTTAAATGACCATCAAGGTCACCAGACGCTATCTGGCCACCGATGACCAATGAGAAATGAGGAAATGCTCGAGAGAACAAGAACAGACAGCCCTTATAAAAAGCCCTTACCAGGATGCTGACTGAAGCAACAGCCTTTTTCAGCTGCCACAGCACTTACAGAGCCCTCGACTGCACAGATTGCATCACAACGTTTCACCCACTGAGATGTCCCAAAATATCTCCTAAATGCCATTTCATTCTGGCTAAAAGCGACTCAGGAAATAATAATGAAATGCACTGTATGCTGTTTCTGAGCTTTTAATTTATCCACAGAAGACTCTGCTAGCTTGTTATTGATGCATTCGGTCCCAGTCAAGTAAAAAAACATCTGCTTTTACATCTATTTACAGTAGCAAAGCAACTTGCAAATGAGGAAAGCCACAACTCAAGCAATTCATGACAGAGCTGTAACACAAAGCTCCAAAATATGCCTGCATTTTTTTTATTCAAATAAGTACACAAGTGTGATAAAAGAACAAGGTGACACTTTGAAATAAGTATACAGTAACAATGTACTTATACATTTGCAAACTATTATTCTATAGAAAATTATAGCCATTACTTTAATAAACTCAAACAGCATTATTAATTCATTGTCATAGTTATTTATTATTGATTAATTAGCTTTTATGTAAAAAAAATTTTTTTTAATCCTTTGTGAACAACTTCTAACTGATGTAGAGTATTTTAAACTAGTAGTAGTAGTTAATGGTTTCAGATCTAGTTATAAATACTTAGCGGAAAATACTTCATTTCCATTAATTAAGTACTTTAAACCCGCCTTTATTAGACATTAATTGCATTAATAGTAAGTATGCCTAAAATGTGTACAAATACATTAAGTGTATGTTTTCATGAACCATTAACAATACTGATTTAAAATCAGAAATGGTCTCATTGTTTATACATTAGATATTCATGCATAACATACTGTACAGGTGAAACTCGAAAAATTAGAATATCTTGCAAAAGTTCATTTATTTCAGTAATTCAACTTAAAAGGTGAAACTAATATATTATATAGACTCATTACATGCAAAGTGAGATATTTCAAGCCTTTATTTGTTATAATGTTGATGATTATGGCTTATAGCTTATGACAACCTTTTCACAATATTCTAATATTGAATTTGGGATTTTCATAAGCTATAAGCCATAATTATCAAAATTATAACAAATAAAGGCTTGAAATAACTCACTTTGTATGTAATGAGTCTATATAATATATCAATAGTCCATATAACTTTTGCATGATATTATAATTTTTCGAGTTTCACTTGTATACAAGGACACATCTATATATTTTTTTTATATGATTGGATGGATTCTGAAACAATATGGAAGTATTGACAGACAGCATCTAAAACAACCTCTGGGCTCGTTGGTCTGTCTTGAAAGTTTCTCTATTGAGAAAGTGAATGGGATTTTCATTTTTGCGATATGATGAGTTTGATGTTAGTAATTTGGTAAGCTAAAACATTGGAACTCTAATAACAACAAAAAGAGTAAAGACTTTAGATGGAGATATTTTCTATACTTTTTGATGCTGAGTAGTTGCATTTAAAACTGACTTTCCTCAGCTCTGTCCGCCATCTTGAATGAAAACGTTGACAGAGCAAAAAAATTGATTTCCACGGCAGACATGTGCAGTTCTGTCTTATGCCAAGCGCACACTACAAGGATAAAGCTTGTCGCCAGCACACATTGAAAGATGGACAGTGTCTTCTGTCATAAAGTGTTAGTGTGCACTACAGCAGGTGTGTCAAATTCCAGATCATTTTCCTTCTCGACATTACATTCTCACAAAAACACACGCAGAGTATATTCCTGACAACATGCCAGAAAACAATAGGAATGAAGGACTTGTGGTTGTTTTCACACTGATTTGCACAGAATGGCAAAAAGATAAGAAAAAAAAAGACTTGGGGAGACAGTTTGACATATTTTTACTTGCTGCCTGGTCCTCCTGTTGCTCCCTTCCAGATTCCTGCAATTTGATTGGCTGTTGCATTGCTGCTCTAATAAGGCAGCATCATTTTCAGGAAAAACGTGCCTGTGGTGGCAATTCAGCAGAATGATATTATGTTGCTTCTTGGACGATTCGCTGAACTTTCAATGTCCAATGAGTGTTGCTAAAAGGATGATGCTCTTTCGCGTTTGAAAATAACACCACCTTCAATAAACCTTACACTAAACCTGACTGATTATGTTAATGAAAGTGTCGTGAGCTAAAAATGCATTTGCTGAAGTAAAAAATGCCATTTCAGCTTGTTTCTAAGTCCGTGTGCCTCCGTGTTTACTACAATACGCGCAATGTTGTAAATCTGTTCATCATATAAAGCATTGTGTCACATTAGAAGACTTGGATTCGGATTAGACCACTTGATTGGTTATTTTTACGATGCCATTTTTTGGATCTTTTACGGTTTAGAGGAAAGGACTTTAAATGGAGGGAAAGAAATCTCTCAGGTTTCATAAAAAATATTTGCAAAGGTTTAAAACGACATGAGGATGAGCAAATGATGATAGAATGACATTTTTTGGGTGAATTATACCTTGTAAATACAGTAAGTTAAGTCTTGGATAAAACTAACTCTATATGGCGAATTATTATCGTTTACATCAACGGTACATATCATCGTATTTTTATACTGCAATATCTCGATATAAACGGTGTATCATTACTCCCCATAGTTGCTACCTCCATTAGAACCCTAAATTAGATTCTGTTTTTGCTTGGTTTGAAAAGGGTTCTAATACAAGTTAAAACTGTATTGCTGGTGTAAATTCACAATAACAAATGTGCAATGTCAGTTGGTGTAGAAGAACAATACAAAATTAAGTTTAACTTTGAACTGTCTAACTGTGTATAATTGTAAAGGTGATGAATGGAATCTTTTTTCATTGATTTGTTACAGATGTTTAAAGACGTGCAACACAGAGGCGCTGCGCAAAAACACTACGTGAACTATAGACACAGAGAGAAGGAAATGAATAGTGGAATAAAGTCGTTATTTTTGTTGTTTTTCCGCACATAAAGTATTGACGTCGCATGATAAACTTAATGCAGAGCCACTGTAGTCACTTGGACTATTGTAACGATGTTTTAATAACTATTCTGGGCCGGCGAGTTTGGGTCCCTCTGAAAGCCTATGGAGGAGTGAGACTGCCTTCAGATTTCATCAAAAATATCTTAATTTGTGATCCGAAGATGAACGAAAGACTTACATGGTTGGAACAACATGAGGGTGAGTAATTACTGACTGAATTTTCATTTTTGGGTGAACTAACCTTTTAAGTTACTAGTGTAACGCTTACTTGGTCTTTTTAAGGCAATCGGTTTGCATGGTTTCATTTCCCTCTGTAGTCAATCATTTGATCCCTTAAAACTCATCTTTGATCACCAAAATGATATATTTAAAAGTTTTTTCCTTGAAAAGAAAAGTTTCTTCATGCCTTAAAATAGGTTGAATATAACTCTACACCATTGCCTCATTTTGTATACGCGTTTCTATGAATATGCAAATTATCTTTATTATGCAACTTAAATTTGTTGTTTGGAATACACACATTGTATATTGCACATGAAATTATTTAATTGCTGAAAATAGTAATTATGTGTTATGTGTACTTATAGAACGCAAAACATTTGTTAGTACAAATTCTCTTCTCTCATTTCACTTAATTTTTTTGGCAATCGGTTTGCATGTTTTTTTTAAGTAAGGTTAACTAGTTGGGATTTACAGTGCGGTGCTGAGTGAATGTTTCATCCAGAATCCCACAGTTGTGATTTACTTGCTGCAGAGTCAGTTAAATTGATGTCTCCTGCAACAGTGTTTCAAAGATGTTGTTAATAAAAACAATCACAATACATGTGTAATTGTTTGCATATGATCGTGTGAATTTTCACTCCTGTAACCAGCAGGAACCAGCCGTAGCTCGTTGCCACTACTGTCCGTGAGGAGAACAAATCATCACAAGTGTGACCTCTTTTAATGGCAGGTCTTGCAAAAGTGTCTCGAGTATCTTTGCTGATCGCCCGCTGCGTGCCGCTCGCTTTTAATACTCATTATTATTAATTCAGTTCTCTCTGAGCGATTGCTGGCTCAACATGATAAAAACAACCTGAGAACATTCAAAGCCCCGAGCCGAGCAGTGTCAAACGCGCCGGTTGCGGATGAAGATTGTACAGCGTCGAATTTACAAGACGAACGCTAGGAATCAAAACGCTGTAGCGAGAAAGGAAAACAACATCAAGAAAACAAATTTCTGTTTGTCATACCTCTTTATAATGTTTAATATGGGTTGTGCATCATACGTCCCCAGAGGGAAAGAGCCAGACAGCCCAGAAAGGGCCAAGCGGGGGGTTGGGACGGCGAGGATGGCGGCAGCTGAAAAAACAAGGCCCTGGAGACGACTAGTCCAAGGCTGCCCATAACACAACAGCTGGGATAATAGGAGCGTCTCAGTACCGGGGATAGAGGTGCAATGTGCACATCTGTGGAAAGAAAATAGCAGACTACAAATCCAGGCCCAGAGCAAACAAGACAGCGGGGGCCCTGGGGTTCAATTCGACGTGTAATTAGAGGGAAAACTTACATTACGGCCTTTGTGTTTCGGTGTGAGAAAAAGGCAGCGAAAGAGCCTCAATGAAGGCTCCAGTTGAGCGTAAGGAGGTATTTAGAGGTAGAGAGGTTGGTTTTGTTTGATTGGGGTCACTGTAAAAGATATCCATTATAGTGCCTGTTAGCAATTCTGCTTTAAATGAGCCAGATGCCATTTGTTCGACTAATGAAAAGTTTAGCCAGAAATGAAAATTCGGACATATTTGTTCTCCATCATCATGTTCTAACCACGTCACACCTGGTTTGACAACATCAAACCACAATTGTTTTTTGCATAGCAGTATGTGACACACCAGTTTGAATGTGGGACGGGTGTACACACATTAATAATTTCCAAATAAAGTGAAAAATATTGTTTTTTTAGGTAAAATGTTTTATTATTTATTCACAAATTATTAATTATAATTTTTTTTAACATATTATTTTTGGGTAGTTACACCACATCGCATACAACCTGGTCCTTGCGATGAAAAGAAAAGTGTATTCAAGTAATTTTATGCATAGATTGCAGTATTATTTAGGGAAAAAAATGAGAAAAAAGAATCACATTGTCCCGAATTACTGACCCATTGATCTGTTCTTCACACAAAACTACCATATGGTTTCAGAAGACTTCGAATACAGGGTATTAGTCATGAGATACTTTACGGTATTTTGAATACATTTCAAACCAAAATAAAGTTGAAAAGCCACTGAGCAAAAATAATGTTTTTCTTTTTGGAAAGACACGGAGCAATGATGTGTCAATCCGACTTATCACTGTATATATTAACATGAACAAACACTTGAGCACAGACTATACACAAACATCAGTTTCCACCAGAGTTTTGGGGTAATATACCAAAGTCTGTTTGCAAAAAGGATAAATAAACTGACAAATAAAATGTCAATATGTCACATTATTGTGTTGGTAGACTTTTTGTTGAGTCTGTTACATTTGTTTGCCACTATAGATGGAGATGAAAAGAGCCATTGAATTGAATTTCCTCAGAGTCTGCAGGTCATGTTGCAAGTCCTTGGGACCACCTACAGATTTGCTAGACCTGCCAGTATATGACATTTATACTATGAAACTTTGTTTATTTTCTCTCTTTGTGGGTCTAGAGTCCTCAGGACTCAGGTTGCAAGGGGCTGGAATGCCGAACAAAACAGACGTGAAAGAGACTCCAATACTAATACATTGATGGGAAAGATGTTGACATTCTTCTTTTGCACACACAAAACCATCAGCTAAAAAGTAGGCTCTATCTCAGTAGGCCTATTTTAACAGACCTTGGAAAAATGTTATTGAAAAGGTCATTTCTTTTTTTCTGTTTTCAGTTTAAATGTAATGTTTTTGTTTGCTATCTCTAATGGACCTTTTATTACCATTGTGGAAAGAACCACGATTTCCAAAAAATGTGAAGTTTGATAGTTGAATGAACAATACAACACTTAAGTGTTGGGGAAAAAAAACGTACTACGGGAGAGGACAACATGGCGAACATTCATGCACACACTCATACTCAATAGAATGCACTTTTTTAGCGGTCATGAAGTGATTAAAAGGACGTAAATCTGTGAAGTGCAGGATGAGTCATCAGTATTTTTACAGTGTTTTCCTAAAAGAGAAAGACTATTTTGAAGTTGTATCTCTTTTATGAGAACGCTAGCACATACAGTAGATGACCCCAACTCTAACAAACACCGAATAAAACCCACACAACTTTTGTTTTCCAATTTTAAAGATGATTCTGAAGGAAAACAAGTTCTCTTTGCTGAGTGTGTAGGCAGAAACCATTATGCCATTTTTCTCCGCAGCTCATATCGCAATAAACATGCAGACATTCCTATTAAGATATGACCACGTGCGGGTCGTGCTGTGAATTTCAAGTCTGCTGCTATCTTAAAGTGTGTGCCTTTTATTCCACGAAAGGGCTGCTACAATCCTATTATCCGTTTATGACCTCCCCTTTCTGCCATGTCAGGATCAGGCTTTGATAGCAGCAAAAAAGCATTTTCCATGACAGATTAATGGGTGTTCCCGCTGCCAATAACATTCTCTTTAGACCAGCTGGATTTGAAGAGGGAAATAGGTCTATTAATTAGACAAATTATAGTTCAGTCACATGAGGCTTTATATCGGTGGCTCAAAGCAATGAAGGCATGTTGGGAAGAAGGAATAACCTGATGAGAGGTCATGACCTTGAATGCTCTGGAAGCAAACACCGCCTGCTCAGCATTCAGTTTATGATAATAGTTCAACAGGACTGTGAGCATTTTCAATGTGGTTTTTCCACCATCAGGCCAAGCCATTGCTGATAATATTCATTTAAACTTAGACATACACTATACTATGGAATCTTGTTTCTGCCACAGAATAAAACATTTTAAAAGATAATTGCGACTTTTTATCTCACAATTGCGAGTTTACATCTCGGAATTCTGACTTTTTTTTCAGAATTGTGAGTCCAATTCTAAAATATTCCAAATTCCAATTACTATTCCCACTTCCAAATCCAAATTCCAAATTCCAAATATTCCAATTCCAAATAAAGTCCAATTCAAAGAAAAAAAGTCAGGATTGCGAGTTTATTTCTCGCAATTTGCGACTTAACATCACGCAATTCTGACTTTATAACTTTCAATTGCGACTTTATATCACGCAGAGTCAGATAAAAAGTCAGAATTGCGAGATGTAAACTTGCAATTGTCAGAAAAAAAAGTCAGAATTGTGAGAAAGTCGCAATCACATTTTTTATTTTTTAAAACAATCTTCCATACTATACACTACCGTTTGAGGACGGTACGATTTTTTGGTTACAATACGGTTGCACTAAAATGCATTAATTCATGCTTAATTAATACACAGATAACCTTGAGTCAATGTATGACTCATTTTAATTTATTCAAATCAATTCAAAATTAATATTAAAAGAATGATTTTGATACCCACTGTAGAGATTTGATTACACTTATACATATTTATAAATCTAAATATCACAGAGACATATTTTGGGTATAAAACAAATTCAACATTCAACATCTATAGATAAATTGTTATGGTAATACGAAAAATATATTGTTTTATTGTAAATGAACAAAAACATTAAGGCAGAGTCAAGATACGGGGTTCTCATAATCTTTGGCTAAAAATGTCTCGACGGTTGGTGCAGTTTATCAGCGTCAGTCACACTCCTGCCATCTCTGAATTGTGATTACAGGGTTGTCAAAATGGAGTCAAACCCTTTGAGACGGTCTAAAAAGGTAATTGGAGGGGAAACGCTAATGACACATTTACCAGACTGAAGCAACACCTTAACCCACTTCTCAAATGACCTCCCACACAACACTGAATGACTGGATCGCTGCATATGGGAATGAAACATTACTGGAATAGACTGGAGTCCATGTTATCCACATTTAGTTTTATGAACAGATGCTCATAGACCAAAAAAATTAAAAAGACAGCATTCAAGTGGTTATCTTATCAAGGTCTTTTATTAAACGGAAAGTTACGCTTATTTGAAAGGCTAAAACTTGTAGTATCTTTCATGTTGACAATGAGAAAAACAAAACATGTTTAACCCAAAGCCTCAAAACTGCAATATTTGTACAAACACACATAATACAATACACCCTTGTGAAAAAGAAGGCCACTAATATACTTCAAATCTTTATTGCAGATCAGAAATTATCAATGAAATAAAAAGCCGCTTAAAGGGATAGTTCACCCAAAAATGAAAATTATGTTATTATTTACTCACCTTTCATACAACCTGTATGAATTTATTTCTTCTGCTGAACACAAAATAAGAAATTTTGCAGAACATGGGTAACCAAACAGGCTCAGGGCCCCGTTGACTTCCCAAAAAAATACCATGGAAATCAATGGGGTCCATCAACTGTTTGGTTTCCGACATCCATCAAAATATCTTCTTTTGTGTTCAGCAGAAGAAAGAAATTCACACAGGTTTGGAACAACTCGAAGGTGAGTAAACAATGACAGAATTTTCATTTTTGGGAACATTTTTGCATTTTTAGGTAATTTTAGGCTTTTTAGGCCGGGTAGAATCTATGATCTCTGACCCAGTTCGTTCGCCGGCTTCCATGGCTACAATACGTTGCGTTTTCCCGCCGACTGGCAACACTGGGTGTTGAAATACTATTGGGTGAAGTGCCAGTGGGAGGGATCACACACAGACCAGAACTTCCAACATGGAACACACACTTCATAACTGGCTGTAGAATAGTTTTTTCAGAGAAACGAGTATGTGAACTTAGCATGTTTCCTAAATATCTGCAAACATATTACGGTATTTTTATGCTTTAGTACAGTAAAAAAACGAATTACACACAGCACCTTTAATATAAATGTAAACAATGCATTTTCTTTTAATAGCAACTAACATGCAATAAAGTGTCCAAAAACATTACATTCAGCTCGCACTAAAGTATATTATTTCGATAATACGTACTTTTAATGCTAAAGTGTACTTCTTTTTCACAAAGGCAATTACTTGTGTATACAGTACAATTATTGCATTTCATGCACTGTGAATATGTTCTTTCTTTTTCATTGAACATGACATTGTTTGCAGTTTAGTAACCTGAATGTAACCAGAATTTTTTTTTTTTTTTCAGATGAAAAGCTGAATAGATCGTAGGAGGAATGCTGTTACATTATCTGCTTGCTCACCTCCATTCAGAGGTCACAATTCAACACCTGTTGTTTGAGTGTTGGTTGCACGACTGGGAATTATGTTCGCGCACGCCTCAGCAATCCTTCCGAAGCCATTATCCTGAGGAGCCAAGCACATGTGGAAAGGAGGCGGCCATAGATGGAGAAAAACCTGCTATTCCTGAGATCAATAATGGTATCTATGTAATAACATGCTTGCTGGAAAGGATGAAGATTATTAGTGTAGGTCAGGCTCAAATATACCCACAAGTCATTGCGTTTAGTCTCAAGGCTTCATCTGATTCAATTTGTAATTGTTTACTCTGGAGGGAAGATTAAATTCACAGGGACCAACATTACTATGATTTTCTAGATTTTCTCTTTTTTTTGTAAATTGAACTGACCAAAATACAACGATAGCTCAAAGTTAGGAGCGGAAACAGCGCTGAAATGTAATTAAAGGAAAGGAAATGGTTTTCAGAGCGTCTGTTATGAGAAACGCAGCCTTGCACACTATATTTATGGATTCGGCACTTAACAGTATGATAGCGTCTACATTTGGATTTAAAGAGGCTGTTATGACAGCAGGGGCCACGAGGCCTCGAGTAACTGCACCATTGACTTTGAGTCATGTATCACAAATACTGTCTTTTACTACCAGTGACCGAACAGCTGTGCTGAGAACTGAGGAGACTGGAGCTCTCACACTGGGGAGTTATGAACCCAACGTCCAATTACACATGTTTGTTTTCTCTAAAAGTGCTATCTATCTATCCATCCATCCATCCATCCATCCATCCATCCATCCATCCATCCATCCATCCATCCATCCATCGTTATTTTATCCATCTGTCTATCCTTTTTATCTATATCCATCCGTCTGTCTGTCTGTCTGTCTGTCTATCTGTCTGTCTGTCTGTCTGTCTGTCTGTCTATCTATCTATCTATCTATCTATAAAACATTTTATTTATTTATTTTTCACTTTATGTTAAGCTGCTTTGAAATTATGTGTATTGTGAAAAGCGCTATACAAATAAACGTGAATTGAATTGAATTTTTCAAAATCTCTAGGCCAATCAGTGGTTAAATATTATTAAAAGATTTTTACATTTAACAGGAGCTGACCTAAAAATGTAGACATGTAACAAAAAACAAGTGTTAAATAAAATAATCTCTTGAAAATATGGGTGTAAATATTTAATATGGAATGAAGGGTGTGTAAAAGTTTTTTAAAAGTTGGTTATATTCTTTAATTGTGTATTTAATCAAATGTATTAAGTAGATTAAAAAGCAGTGGGACTTCACAGCAGCTGTTCTCTAGAGCTCAGGTTATTCTGCAAGTGCTCTCACCTTCATTTGTCTTAATTCACCACAACCCTGGGTGCCATTCTGTAGCACACTTGTTTTTAATCATTGGTGCTGGCCAGAATTTGCATACTATCTTGTTCTTGTCATTATTGTGCCAGCATAGGTCATTTTGTTAAGTTATCCACTGTCCTCTGAGGAAGATTAAAACTCCAAAGTTTAGTTCCTTGTATTTATCACATGGGAACAGTCCCACAGAAAGTGCTGATACCATTTAAAATATTTTTGATAAAATGTACTATTCATTCTCCTTAAAAATTCCCCATGTGTAGAGGAAACTATGATCATTTAAAGTCAGTATGAAATGGAAATTCTCCCTATTTTTTAAATGCATGTTATAGATGTGATTGCGAATTATTCATTCATGTATATGTTTTTAATACCTTTTTTTTTGACCTTGTAAGACCTGTTTTTGACCTATTATGCTTTTTTACTTTTTCAACTTTCTTTAGTGTGTAATGTTGCTTTTTGAGCATGAAAAAGGTCCGCAAAGTCACAAGCACAAAGTCTCTCCAGCGGGAGTTATTCTCTATCAGTGTTACTCTTTCTGAGAGTATTGTAGTCTTGAGTTTTCTTCCAGGAACAAACACTTCACATCAGGCCTTGCCCCTTTTGTGTCTATGTCTTAGGCGGGAATTATTTAAATAAGGGATACTATTTAAATAATTCCCACCTAAGACATACGCACAAAAGGGGCAAGGCCTGGTTGAGTAATGATAGTAGTGTGTAGTTGTCATGTCCAAGACAAGAGGCGCTGTTTTTTCCACCTCGAATCTAAACCCCTTTTTAGGCCTTCCTATGGTGACTGAAAACATTTAGTTAAAATGTATTTTTTGACACAATTCCTGAGCCGTACAACCACAACCTATTGCTGTGCTCTCATCAATTATCTAACGACTGCTTGCTGAACCATGCAGTCCGATGTATGTCAGATGTTATAAATGACACAGTTATAACTGTAAGAGGGGTATACATATATTACCAGTGTGAAACATCCTGCACAAGTCATGCTTGCGAAGGTAGTTCTAGTTGATCAGCTTGTTCTTCTTGACTACACTGTAAAAAATGATTGTGATTTTAATGGTAAAAGACTGTAACAATGCTACAGTGAAAAACTGTTAATTGGTAAACAGAAAGTTTCCTTACTATATACGGTAAATAACTGTGATCGATCTAATGGTGCATTTAATGTAATTTTACTGTAAAATGGCGTTAAATTGACAGTTTTTGAAAGTGAAAAAGAAAAACTCATTGTATAATTTACAGTGAAAAAACGTAAATTGACATTCCCACAATGCCCTGCATGACTTTTCACATTTGATGTATTTTTGTTGAAATTACTGTTTCTTCATAGTTTTCTTAGTTTTTTCTAATCAGTACATTAGGGTTTTATGTTACATTTAATGTTGTTAAATTAATGTTTATTCCATTTGAATTTCATGTTCATGTTTGTGTGAATGACACTGTGCAGCTTATTAGTAATAATTTTCTTGTGGAAGAGCTGCTTGTGATGAGCTTTGATTGATCATGTGACTCTCATCACTGCTGTGATTGTTGGTTGTCAGTGTGGTACAAAACAGATATTAATACCTCAATAGGTCGGTAAATTAACATTATATCAGATAATGAAATACGGTTTATTACTGTAAATTTAAAATTAAGTCTGTAAAACATAAATTGTTGCTACCGTAAATACGGTAAATTACTGGCAACCACAGCTGCTGGTATTTTACTGTAAATTTAATGGATTTCTTTTCTTCTTTTTTTTTTACAGTGTATCGTTATTGGACCTGGGCTTGAACTGATATGGCAAAATTGTGGTAAGTGGCGTTACATTTCCATCACACACTCAATAGACCAATCACAACAGACTGAGGCCGGCTGACCAATCAGAGCAAGCTCTGCTTTTCGGAAGGCTGTGTTTTAGAGAAACCGAAACAAAAACAGAGCATTCAGACAGAGGGTGAAAACAGGTGCTGCAACAATGTCAAATTATAAGAAAAATTTGTTTTGTTTTTTACATTAAATGATGTAAACATAGTCTAGTAAATCCCATAACAAAATTATGAACTTGTAAATAAGCATAATATAGGACTCCTCAACATATCTGAGGAGTGAATTTACTTGAAACTGAATCTTCCGGTGATGATGACAGACTTTTCTCTGGTGACATTGGCTAAGACAAAGTGATTAAACACCAAATGACTAAATTAAATATTAATAATTATATTAAAAACACAAAGTACCATAGTTAAACAAACATACTTTATAATGAAGGGTTAACATCGCAAATGGTGTCTCAAAACTGTCCGTTTAACAAAGAATGACAAAGACGCAATCGAATAGTAATGCGGTTTCGTGAAGCAGAACATTTCTGACTTCTTTACAAATGTATGTAGACTTTCATCTGTGCTGGCGAGTGCTAATGTCTGCAGAGATCCAAATCTGATGATGATTAGTCATGCTCGCATTTCCATTCAAGACCCATTTTCACACACTGGGCTCTGCATTAAAATGAAACAAGAGTGTACCCCTCACATTATGCAGTCACAAAGAATGAGAGTTATTCCTGACACACAGCTTCTGTTTTTGAAAGGGAACCAAATTAGCATTCAGCCTCTGATAAAATGTCATTCTGGGACTCAGCCATCTTCATAATACTATAATTAGTATTTAATACGTATTATCATCTTCTCTTGATGAGATAACTGCATTTATTAAGAAATCTGCCTTGGCCACCACTGGTAGCCAGTGATTCCAGTTTTAAGATATTACCTTTTTAATGGAATTGGTGCTTGGAATTATGGGAAGCCTTTGTATCGAAAGCCAGAGCTGTGCGTGTAAACCTCACTCCCCTGGCCTCAAGAGGTGCGTTAGCGACTGGCGCTAGAGGCTGCGGTTTTTACCAGAAACGCCAGTTTGAATCCTGCTTGTAGCGTGGCGAGTAGGACCAGAGGGATCATATTGGTGCCGTGGCCCGGATGGGAGTGAGGTTAGGGAGGGTGAGTGTAACTGAGGCAAGCTAGTAAGAGCTGTGTGAGTAAACCTCACTCCCCTGGCATCAAGTGGCGCAATTGCGACTGACGTTAGACAGGTGCAGCCTTTAGCGCTCTTGTTAGCGTACCCACCTCCCATGCCAGAAAAGCCAGTTCGAATCGCGCTCTGAGGGGTGCGAGTAGGATGTAATAACTTTTTGTCACAAAATAATAATAAATAAAAAAACTGTAATCCAGTGGTACTTAACTGGTTTTGCTTCAGATTTTACATTGGATATCAAGTGGCGATGCAACACACTACCAAAATCCTTCATTGTACAAAGATACACAAACACATCCCTAAAACTAAGCCTTGAAATATATTACATAATTAAACACGTCTATTTTTGTTGTACTAGATTTTGTACAAACTTACACAATTTGATTCACACAGAAAAAAAGGTCCACCCCTAAACAACACTCAATGGGGTGCAAAAGATCATGTGAAAACATACAAAAGAGATTGTATGAATTCAACATTAATTCGTTGACACGTAAAATAGTTACAAATTGACTTATAAATTGAGTGTGTTTTCAGTTAATATTGCCATGAACATGAACAATATCCCTGAAAAAAAAATCATTGAATATGGCTGAGCGCACAGCGGTTTGTGACAACAACAGATAACAGAAGTGTTTTCTCTGCCCCTTTTAAAAGTGAACCTACAGCAATTTATTTTGCTATCCAAACTATGCTTTATTATTAGTTTCATTATTTGTAATCATCATTGTCATTTCTTTGCTGTCCGAGACCCACCAATAATTGCAGATGTTGGCAAATACTTTGTTGACCAAACATAACATAATCATTCTGTTATGCCAAAGAATAAGTGGTGACAGGTTTTTACAAAAGGTGTTATTCGCTTACAAGAGCAAAATATATTTTATGCTTTTTAACCACACACAAAATAAATCAACAAAGGATCTACGTGCCTCTATCTGTTTTTGCAAAAATCCAAAAGAAACATACCTATTGATACAATTCACTGCAGTTTCCAGCTGATTTAAACACCAGTATCAATAAAACACTAACAACTTGTATTCATTTTCATTCAAATTATGATTACAGGCTAGATTATTTAATAATAAAGAATTACTTTCGTACAACTTTCGTACAATACTATGTTATGACCTCGAAATGCTTTGGAGCGCACAGGAGTCCTGCGAAACTTGTAGGAGCAAGATGAAATTACATGGTTGCTTCAGCAAATGTGTTTTTATCTCATGTTTTCTTTTTTCTTAAAACTATTGGTTAGATTTAGGGTTTGGTTTAGTATAGGCGATACATTATTTACAAACGCGATAGACCGTTAACCTTTTAGCGACAATTACAGAAAATGTAATTTCCAAATTGACACAATCATACAACCAATGTAATAAATGTTGCCTGATTCATGTTCATCTGTTTAGGATAAAACTGAACACGTTATTAGCACAACTCACTGGACATTTCACTTTATAAGTGTCACGAAACGTGCAAGCAGCAACATAATATAATTTTGCAGAAATGTCGCCACAGGCTTGTTTTTCCAATGAGCCAGGGTTGAAAGAAAAATACTATTGTTTGTGACAAAATGAAATGTGTGTGAGTGTCTTGGTAAGTTGAAAGCACAGAGTTCATCCCCCTTTAAAGATCATCTATAACCTTGCAGTCCTCTAGAGAATGAAAGGAAAATGTGCCCTTTCTGCAATGGGGAAATTGCTTGTGAAAAGCCAATGACAGAATTCTAACCTTGGCCACATTCGAGATCCCCTCGACCAGCCAGTCCACTGTCAGAACTGATAGAATCAACAGCATTGTGTGTGGGTTTGATTGACAGGTCAGGAGGAGACATCTATCTGAGGTAAAGTGGAGTCCCAGGATGTGACACACACAGCCATGGGTAAAAACAGCAGCCTTTGAGATGCACGTAACGCCTACAGGCCTGGCAAAAAGAGTGCTGTGAAAAACAGATAAACAATCTGCACTGATAATAAACAATATGCATCCATTCTGCATTATAAATAGTCTCCGATTTGAGATTGGGTCTTAGATTTTCAGAAACTGGGAAAAGCATGTGGCTGCACACTTATTAAAATGTTTTTTTTTTATAGCGAATAGTTTATCCAATTTTGTAACGCTCTAAATGTTTTGTCATATGTCTGAAAATAAGAGCAGAAATGATGTCAAGTGTCTTTCATCACCGATTAAATGTATTTAGTACCACTAAAATCACAACAATAATTAGTACAGTTGGCACTAGAATACTTAAAAAAAAATACTGTATTTAAAAATTCTAAGAGCCATATTATCATCATTATAGTGAACTAAATCTATTTAAAAAAATTGGTTACTTGGAGTAAAAAAAAACTGACATACAGTATTGTAAAATATATTTAATAGAAAACGTATTCTTATTTAACCTGCCAATGCAACATTTCACTTTATGGAATAAAATATGACTTAGAGTAAAAAAAAGTAGTTACAAATTTAAAATTAAAATTGAAAATCGAAAAAAAATATATATAATAGAACCCAGTTTTGACCCAGGGATTGTGCAGTAAACATTATCATTAACAGTACCTCCCCATTAGATTTTGATTTACACAAATAAGACATTGAATTTTCAAGAAATTATGTCATGCAGTATGTGCACAAAAAAAAATTGTGTGAAAACAGCATATATCTGAATACTGTACTTTTACAGGAATCTTACAATCTTCCCCGCCATTGACGGAATTTTCAAAGAAGGAATGAAACAATGATTCCCCGCCATTGAGGAATTTGACGTGTTTTCACTGTTAAATGGTAGGGGGCGCTACGACACATCTTCTGAAAGAGTACAACATCTACGGATCAAAAGACATGTGAAGCCATGCAATTGTGAAAATGATCAAAAACGCTGGCGGTGGCTGCCAACTTTTTTTTGCGGCAACTTTTAACAGCGTTTACAAAAAAATAGCTGCCAGCCACCGCCAGCATTTTTGAGCATTTTCACAAAATTGTCATGGCGTCCAGAATATTGTGTTTTGTGAATATCTGAGTGAGCAGAGCCTTCTGATGTCCTGGGTCGACATTTAATTCGGTGACTTTTGACGGTTTTGGTTTATATGCTGTTTAACGTTTCATTTATATGCTGTTTAACGTTGATGACCGCGTTATTTTACATATGCATCTGCTTACATTGCCATCGCTTGTTTCTGCTTCTTTTTCACATGTGTTTGATCAGGAGATTCAGTAGTCTTGCAGAAGATGTGTAATAGCGCCCCCTACCGTATAACAGTGAAAACATGGAAAGCCTGACATTTCCGTCAATGGCGAGGAAAGAGTAAAAAAAAAAAAACACTGGCAGGGAAATATCGCAGAAATAAGCAATATTTTTAATTGAATTTAATGTTTTTTGGATTGTTTGTATGTTTTAGGGGTCGCTGGTATAGGACTCTAAAGAGCAATCTGCACTTTTGCTCTGTAGTAGTCGGTTGTTATGCACAGCACAGCACAAATATCCACAATACGTTCCTCAGTACATATTTACATCAGTTTATCAGGGTACCAAAATAATACATTAAACATTAGCATCTTGCTGTGTATTTGGACAGAAGGCCACTGTGTTCAAACAGTCTCCCCCAGGAGAATATCTAAGGCTTATTCTGAAAGTGCCGCCCACAGGAGGTTTGGGATCAACTCGAGCGCCCAGTCTAATTTGACGCTTGCCTCGTCACTCACTTTGGAGTGTCACAACCCCTCCAGATGTACATCCTCTCCGCCGACTCTTCATTGAATATGCTTAATTCATTACCGGCCCCTACAATTCCCACGCTTTCTCTGGAGATTCGTCCGTGGCTGACTGTATAATCCACATATGTGTTGACTGCCGTCTGTTTATGGCAGGACGCTGTCTGTTAAAAGGGTCAGTGTGATTACTCTTGTCAAAGGAGGTTAGTAGCTGTCAAGCTTGCATCCAGGCCAACTGTTTGGGGTTCTGTCCATGGCTCCTGGGGCCTGCAGAAAGCCCTTGCCTGAGTCTCTCGACTCAACCGTATGTCAGCTTCTGTGGTTGATTGACTATTTATGAGTGAGAGAAGTACATTTGTGGTTTGATTGAAAACACAGTCATTTTAGAGTAGCAGCCATGCATATACTTGTAGAATGACAGTCCTACTAGTCATTTCATTGGCCGTAATTAACAGCCTTCAGGTAATCTGTAATTACAAAACTGAGACTAGGAAAGGAAATAGTGACAAACATGTCTGAAGTGAATCAAAAGCCATACTTTAGAAACTATAGACAAAGTAATGAAAGGTTCGAGACCGGCCTGTAATTGACTAATTCTGTAGGATCAAATTGTAAGGGTTTAATAATAGCCAGCTTAAACGTTTTCAGTACGTATCCCAAGAAAAAGATGAATTATTGATATTAAGAAAATGATATATGACCTCTGGAAGCATCTCTTTCAATAGCTTGGTCGGTATAGGGTATTAATGTTGTTAATTTAGATGATTTAATGAGTTTAGACAATTCTTCCTCTCCTATAGCAATGAATGATTTTCTTCAGAGACACTACAATGCACTGTCTGGTGCGATACTGCAGTCAATGGTTGCATGGTTTTAATTTTCTCTCTAATATTATGAATCTTGTAAGTAAAGAAGTTCATAAAGTCATTACTGCTGTGATATTTGGAAACGTCTGGGGTTGAAGTTGTATTTCTCATTAATTTTGCCACTGCTTCAAATAAATACCTAAGGTTGTGTTTGTTTTCCTCTAGGAGGGTCAAACAATAAGCAGATAGCAGTTTTTGAGGACTGCATGCAATCGTGCTATCTTTCCATGTAATGCGAAAAACCTCTGCTGCACTTCGTTTTTCTGGCTGCTCTCTTGAGGCCCGAGTGTGCTCATTGTACCACGGCGTTGGACTATCTTTTTTCATTTTCTTTAAGCGCAAAGGAGCAACTTTGTCTAAAGTGCTGGAAAAGAGAGAATCAATAGTTTGTGTTGCAACATCGAGTTCTTCTAAGCTGTCTGTGATGCTGAGGAGATTAAACTGATGAGGAAGATTATTTATAAAGCAATCTTTATTGGTTGAAGTGATAGTTTTACCATATTTGTAACCAGGAGTCAGTTTTGCAGGAGTATACACGAGACTAGATAATGGTCCGAGATGAGAAGGCTAGATGATCCGTTGACAGAGAAGGTTACGCTAAACATGTGACAGGCAGTCCGTCAGCTTGTCTATTTCCCTGCATTTATGACATGTGAAACCCTCGTCGCTAACAGAGGAGGCTACGCTAACCATGTGGCAGGCAGTGCAAGTGCCAACAGGAGAAGATGACATGACTCGCCGTGTTTGTTGACTGATCCGACTCACCACAGTTGTCAGATGGACTCGTAAAAGGCGCGAGAGAAAAAAGACTGAAAGCACGGATGGCAGGTTAACAGGCTAGCGGAATGCTAACGCATTGTACTAGCCACACCGTTTAGATTAAAGCTAGTGGTTGCAGATTAATGTGACAGACAAGATAATATCAGATATATTGGGATGATTAAGTTATATTAAGCAATATAAAGAGCAGGGAAAGATAGGAAATAAAGTTATACGGAGCAACACTAGCAATCCACTCATGCAGACAGGGAACTGCTGTGCAACACTGAACACTTTATATGAATGAATATGAATTAAAAGTGCAGTGTAAATCGACAAATAGCCATAGGCGGAGTGTGTGTGAGGCTGGCCATGGACTTGAGACTGGCATGGGATATTCTCACTCAAACCACTGCTTCTGATTGCTTTTAGAAAGAAAAGCTGCCCATAACTGCTGGTCTAGGATTAGTTTTCTCCGTAATAATAGCATATTGGCAAAGCAGATTTGGTGTTTGTGCTCTTGAGAGCACCAAAGGTTTCTATTTACAAGGTGTTTTGCAGCGTTAGGCAATGTAGCCAATAACAATTATAGCTATCGATTTCTTGAATGCAATGGCCAATCAGACGTGTTTAAGTTAAAATGGCAGAGTTTTTGTCCAGTGCTGAGCTCACAAAAACTCTCTTTATAAATTAACAAACAAAATGTAGACATTATGTAGGCTAAATAAGAGATTAATTTTGCAGTCAGCTTCATTGATTATAACGGAACTTCGTGAGCTGGTGATGAATTAAGATGAGTAACAGCTTTTCAGTGATTACAAAAGGAGCTCTCTTTGCGCACTTTCTAGGCGATATGTAATCCATTTAGAACTTTGTGCTTCAAATGTCTGATATACTTGCTTCAAAACAGGATTAAGTGATTGCAAACGATCCACAAATTCTCTCTCTGCGGGTGCTTAACAAACAACTCTTCTGTGGCAGATCTCAGTGAAACAAATATCAGGCCTGTGTTCAGATGCAGCCACTGCCTCAACCAGTAAGTGACATTTACAACTAAACCTGTAGAATATGAGAACGTGAATTTGAGAATATTCTTCTCTCTGGAGTGCCTGCATGGCTGCACGAACTGTAAGAAACAGACTTCAGTGTGTAGAGAGCAGAGAGAATCGGGGAGTGTTAATGGGAGCTCCGCAGCCAGGCAGTCACTCTGACCTTGGTGTAATCTCACTGACCTCATGAATGATTGATAAATAAATATGAAACTCAAGTCGTCTTCAGAGGCCGAAGGATCTAATCTCATCAGGAGCATCAGTGCGAGTGCCTGCGCAGCCTGGCCTGAACCGGACCTGTTTGTTCTTGCTGATTAAATGACAGCAGATGAACTGTCTGCCAAAGATGGGCTGACCACGACCAAAGCATTCACCGCTTTGATTCGTCACTGTCACAAATGTTAAAGGGACAGTTTACAGTAAATGACATTTTTAAGTCAAAAAAAGGAGGACACTTTTAAATCTAGTTTAAAACAGACGTGCCGAGTTCTAAGAAATGTACTCTTTGTGTTCATGTTTTTTAAAGCTAGACACTACAGGCAAAAACAGTAAAAAAACAGTTTTAACAAATAAAAAAACAGTTTTTATTAGTGTAGTGTTGTGAGTAGTGGAAAGAAAACCTCCAGCATACTCTTTTAAGTGAATCTTTTATAGAACTTTATCTGCTTGCGTCTATTTGGGATGTTCATTTATAATTTTCCTGATTTTATACAACATTTTATTCCTAAAAAAGTGATAAAAAGAGATTTCGAAAATCCCCTCTGTAAAAACCTTTACTAATATGTGACCCTGGATCACAAAACAGTCACAAGTCGCACCGGTATTTGTGGCAATAGCCAGCAATATTGTATTGGTCAAAATTATAGATTTTTCTTTTATGTCAAAAATCATTGGGATAAGTAAAGATCATGTTCCATGAAGATATTTTGTGAATGTCCTACCGTAAATATATAACACATTTATTTTTGTGAGTGAATGCAGCACAATTGCGAACATAAATGGACAATTTTAAAGGAGATTTTCTCAATGTTTCGATTTTTTTGCACCCTCAGATTCCAGATTTTCAAATAGTTGTATCTCGGCCAAATACTGAAATGTCCTAACAAACCATACATCAATGGACAGCTTATTTATTAGACTTTCAGATGATGTATAAATCTCAATTTCAAAAAATTGACCCATGTAACTGGTTTTGTGGTCCAGGGTCACATAAAAAAATAAAAAATAAAAAATAAACATGAATTTTTTACCTGACTTCATCCAATGTCAATATTTTTGTAATAGAAATATATGCAAATTAGTGCATATTTAACTAGATACCCCCTCATATGGTGTTCTTCGGTCATTTTGTTTTTCACTTCAGCAATAATCTGCCAAAAGTTGTCTTTGAAAAGAGATCAAACTCAAGTCTGGGCTCTAAAGCTTTCAAGATTTACGACAGTTGGACATTGGACATTTAATTGATAAAAAAAGAAAAAGAAAAAAAAAAGGTAATTTTTGACCGACATGCGAAAAGCATGAGGGTTAAATATAACATTCCAGAAACCTTGTAATACATAAATGTTTGATACTTGGCATATCTTCACAGTTTGATCTTCACATGGGATTTGTCACTGGTTACGTGTACATTAGTGTTTTGTTGTGATAATTGTGCTGTTACTGCAGTTAGATTTCATGTAAACATACAGCTCAAAGTGTTAAAAATCCCCACGGTTTCTCGGTTTTAAGAAAGCAGGAGACTCTAATACAGAAAAATATAGGACACGCGTTAGATAAGCTTCCACAGCACAAATATATCTAAATCAGTGTATTCACAAACATCTCCGCTCGAAAAGAAAAGTATTGCCTTACAGATACAGACAGATATGCCCTCTAGACAAAGGGTTACTGACTTAACAAAATTCAGCACCACTGTTGTTTTGCTTTAAGCTTAATTCTAAAACCTCAGCACTTATCTGGGATTCTATTCTACGGCCCTCGACAAGTGCTTTAAAATAACTTTTGTTCTTAGACAATAGAAAGCGTTGAGCTGACTTGTTAGTCAATACTAATTTCAGCCCTCAGCATGTGCTCTTCCACAAGATATTCCTCCATAGATTTTTCTTTATTTATTCTTGTCCACACTCTACATTATAAGGCCCAGAAGATAAATGACTCTTGTGTCTTTAGGTGTTAATATTACATTCAAATGACCTCTCAGAAGAGAACCACTGCCGAGTAGTGTGTAACCTAAAACCCTGGGCAGCATTATTCCATTCCAGGCCACTGTCTGACCTCCTCGATCACTCTTTTCAATGAAGCACCTCTACAGATGTACAGTAGTTAAATAATACCGATATGATTTGATTTAAAGGGAGGGTTGACTCAAAAACGAACAATTGCTACAATTTCTTCACCCTTTCCAGACCTGTATGACTTTATTTCTCCTATGGAATGCAAAAAAAGATGCTTTGAAGAATGTACAGTTTTTTTTTCCAAGCAATAACAGATTTCAAGCTTAAAAAATGACACAAAAGCACCATAAAAAAATCATTAATAGGGGACATACAGTAATGATTCGCACACACCTGAACATTATGAATGAAAACAAACAGAGTCTAAGGCAATCTGAAGAGAAAATGCAAAAGTGATGTTGCGTTATCACTTTTTATTCTGCGTTTAGACGAGCGTTATGGTGGGGAAATCTGCGTGCATATGGTGACGCAAAAGTGTGTGAAATTCGATGTAGTGTGCACTCCAGGCGGCTAGGTGGCAATATGAAGCACTGCCACACAACAACACCAAGTCTGCGCGCCTGCGTACAACCTTTCTTCTACTTCTCTCCCTAGTAGACTTTTGCGTTTTTACCCTTTAGACGGGAACGCGACAGTGGAGCGTTTTTAAGATTTTCACTCTGGAGGGTGGTTTCACTTTTTTGCGTTTTTAAGCCCCAAAAACGCCGTCGCCGTGTAAACGAAAGGCACATCTGATAAAATATTTGTAAGTTTTCACCCGCGAGCATTCTCGTGTAAACAGAGTCTAAGGGTCTGTGTGAAAACGACCTGGTTTTCAACTAAAAACGTAAAACGGTTTATGCGTTTTGGCCGGTCTTTTACACAACAACGGCGTTTTGGGTGCCTGAAAACGGGTTTCAAAGTGAGTAAAAACGGTCTCCGTGTAAACTACAAAAACATGAATCTCTGAAGACAAAGACGTCATGCACAGAGGTGTTACATGTTGTTCAGTCTACAGTGTTTCATCATCTAATGGCCTGGCTAGAATACTTTTAGTCGTTATCACGGATCATTGTGAACGGGGATCGTTTGACTATGGTGTCGTCTGTACGTGGAAATCTCCAAGGAAAAAATGTCTCCGTTTTAAGCATTTCGTTGTCATGTAAACTTACCCTTAGTGCTGTGACACTGGATCAACCGATTCAGACTCAAACAAATGATTTATAAACATATCTGTATATATTTTTACTATATAACTCGTAATTCTGGTTTAATCATATGGCTGTAGAAGACATAACATTTCGGATACGTTTATGGTCCTTTAGAAGCTTGAAAGCCTTTCAAGCCTTCAAGTCCCTATAAGACTACAATTCTTTTAACAGCTGTCCTTTTGTGTTCAACAAAAGAAAGAAAGTCATATAGGTCAGTTAAATGGGTCAGATGTAAAGGCAAAATTGTTCTAAAATTGACTTGTAATGGAAGGATGATAGATATTGGAATCTGTAAAAGTCCATTTTCTTGGACGGGTTTCTTGGGTGAATTAAAATTGAACAGGAAAGAACAGACAGAATGTTCTGATGGAAAAAGGTTTTTTTCCACCTAATTGCTTAATCGAAATGATGGCCAACAGAAAAGCAGAAAATAAAAACCAAATGATTAAAATGTACTTAATGAACTTAAATTAACTTTAACTGTAGAAGATGGAGTACACATAAAAAACTGAAACAATATTAAATATGAACACCTTTAAAACATAAACACTACTTTTTGGTGTCTACACATTTCAGACAGACTGTTTAGTCTTTCCATTAGGAGATTTTTTAGTGACTCTTTCTGCAAGTTATGCGGATACACCAGTAGGTTTTATAAGTGAGTAACTGAGTCATTAATTCAACTGATATGTTTAAGAACACTGATTTATTCAGGAATGAGAAAAAAAAGTGACTTTCTTTATAAACGAGGCATTGAATCATTCACTCAAGGAATTAGTTCAACTTCAATAAGCACTCAAAAAAATAAGCTGTTGAACGAACTTAATTAAATTAAAGAAAACTTTTCCACGAAATTGAATTACATTTTTCCGACAAAATCTAATTTGTTTGAAATGATTTGTTGTAATCTTGTTGTACGAACTTAAATTAATTTAGTCAATCATGCTAGATAAAGTTTAGTCAGGTTAGTTTTTGTCCTGCCTAAAATCGCCAACATTATAATTTTAGCTAATTTGACTCTACAATCACGTCTAATGCTAGATGTTACTAGTGTTCTATTTAATTAAAACCACTTTTTACATAATCATATTAAATATTACTTGTGCAGTTCTGCGAGTGAGGTTTAATGCAAATAAAGTGTATACTGAGTGCCCGCCCCACACCCCTAAACACAGTCTCACACAAATGAATTAAGTAAACTTCCGTTTTAAATACATTAGGTTGATTGAACAGAATTAAACTAAGTTGTGACAAAATATTAAACAATCGTGTTACTTTTGCTTATTTTAATTAATTCAATTTAACAAGAGGACAAAATTCATTTTTTGAGTGAGGCTACATTGGCTGAATCTAAAATCTCATACTATTTTTTTCTTAATATAATTGTATCAGGACTGTTAAAAATGAGTGAATACAATGAATATGGATGCATTAGATTATGTCTAATAGTGATACTTCTCTTGACACATACGTTTTTAACCTAGGAAAGAATGTGATTTCAGACGCAGCCCTCTTCTTTGCTGACAAGGACGGGACAACCTGTCACTCACTCGAGATCGACCTATAGCAAACAATAACAATCCAACCATCCAATCAATTCCTAATGGATAAAATCAAGTCCCACCCTACATTTGGTCTTGTTTAAGAAGCTGTTTCACTCGGATATACATCACAATACAGGGAATATAGAAAACACTATTGCAACTTCCATTTCATGCCAACTTTAGCTCCAAAAGCTGATGAGATAATAATAAATCTTTTCAGTGTAAATGAGAACCAGTGTCTAAATGATACACTAAATGTGCACAGTTTACAGAGTGAGAGAGTTTTAATTAGGATGGCTAAATGTAAACAAACATCTCCAGTTTAAGCATTGAAGATTTTGCACACATGCAACATGTATTCTTGCCTAGCGATGCACAAGTCCTCAAATCAGCGGCACAGTTGATTCAAGGTGATAGCTGCAGTGACTAGCACACACTGACCTCTCTTTTCCCAAAACTGTCAGCCCTGGTGTTCTCCATAAGCGGCCTGCTTGCTTGCTCCCTTTTTGTCTCCGCAACCTCTCCTCTGTCCTTCTTCCGGGCTTATTACAAATGAGCGTGACAGCCGCACAGAAAATGGGCCCATCAGTTAGCGGCACTAGAGTGTAGATATGATGGATGATGAGAAAGTTCCCCTCTAAACTTGGGGGTCTGACCTTGTTGCTGGTAATGTTACACGTGCCCTGCCCTTTTACAGATAAAGTCGCAACTCATCAACTTAGAGACCTAGATGGATAGAGCAAAATCAATCCTGGAGATTCGGTGCTCGGCCAAGGACATAACAATGCAGTAAATTCAAAAGGAGGGCGATTACCTGGAAACCACTTTGAGAATTTGAAGAGATATTGTTAAAAATTGACTTTTGTTTGACTGTACAGTATTTCACCACTTGAAGGTCTAAGTAAAAAACCTTGAGTTCTTCAGAACTTGACTGTCTTCAGAAGCCAAAATAACAGTCTATGGTCCCGTTTACTCTTGATTTATGTTTTGATGCATGCTATACCTTCCCCCCCCCCCCCCCCCCCAAGGAACCCCAAATATGAAAATATCAAACAGCAGTCTGATCTAATAATCCTGTAATACATAAGCTGAACATCTTTGATTTGCCTGTAGTCGCACGTACTGTACACTCTTAGGCCCTGTTTACACGAGAACGCTCGCGGGTGAAAACGTAAAAATATTTTATCGGATGTGCCTTTCGTTTACACGGCAACAGCGTTTTTGGGGATTAAAAACACAAAAAAGTGAAACCACCCTCCAGAGTGGAAATTAAAAACGTTCCACCGTCGCGTTCCCGTCTAAATGGTAAAAACGCAAAAATCTGCTAAACAGTGAAGGCGTGTTTACGTCACAGGCATGCACCAGTACAGGAAAACAACAAAACATTATCAAACAAAAATATAGCATTAATTTCATTTTTAAAAAATAAAAAAAATCTGTCATTTTTGAGCGACATGCGAAGAGCGCCGAGGGTTAAAGCAGCAGCTTTACGGTATTAAACATGAAAAACTGTGTCCCTTTCAGTGCTTCACATTGCCACCTAGCCACCTGGAGTGCACACTACATCGAATTTCACACACTTTTGCGTCACCATATGCACGCAGATTTCCCCCCAATAACGCTCGTCTAAACGCAGAATAAAAAGTGATAACGCAACGCCACTTTTGCGTTTTCTCTTCAGATCATTTCCGTGTAAACATAGCCTTAGAAAAAAGAAATGGCACAAAAGCTGTCAGTGGGAAGGAACCATTTTAAAAGGTTACAATATGTACACTTCTGGTACCTTTGAGGTACAAATATGCACTCTTTGGGTACTTAGTGTACTTTTTGACCACCCCATTGACAGCGTTTGTAGCTTTTTTTTTCTGAGAGTATATGTTGATGTGTAGAATACATTAAAAGTACCAGGGACCTTCGCTTTAAACAGACAACGAAATTCAATCACAGATGGTTTCTGTAGACGCATTTGAGGGCAGCTTTGAGGTCGCGTGCTATAAGAGGTGCAACTGCTAGTGAGATGAATGGATTACAGACTTCCTTTGGGGCAACAGCCACAGTCAAGTGAACCAGTTAGAGCTGGTTTCTCCATAGTTAAAATAGTATGCAATCAGTTCTGTAGCAGGCAACTGTAAGTGTGCTGTGTATGAACTTTATCCTGTCTGTTTGAAGCATGCTCAAATAGCCAAATGACTGTAACGTTTTTTGAAAGCCCGTCGTTCACTTGTTTATACGGTTATATGAAAGATCCTCTTTACAAGCTTTTTTTGATGCTGGAAGGATTTCATGTAAGAGTTCTCGATGAGACATCTCGTTTATTATTCATCATGTAAATGTACACTGTCATTGCCAGTGAGCCGTAGAATAGCAGTAATAGCCATCATCTGATCTATTATTCATAATCAGCAATTTGCATAAGCAGCAGTACGGTCTCCCAAATGACTATGTTAAAGCCACGGTCAGGTGATCCTGATAGAGGTGCTAACTCTACGGCTCTTTCGCAAACATTAAAGGAGCACTGGGGCGGACATGCTGGTGCTCAACGACTAGGCGAGCTTTTGATTTTTGCTGCGGCTCGTTCGTTTTATCACCCGCCGACACCTCCTGTATTTGAATGTGCGCTCAAGCTTTGTCACTGCTGGAGGCTGTGTGTTGCCTCATTGATGGCTGTAGTGAAAGACCAAAACACGACAAAAACAAGCAGAGAACTTTAGAGACTCAGTCAGACTTTCTCAGGTCAATGTCAGGCCTTTCATCTCATCAAAAGCAGATTCGTGATGTTTTTCCCTCTCTTATATGTTCTGCTTAAGGAAACCATGCTATTTTCTTTCTTGCGTTGGAATATTTACCATCGAAATAGGAAGTTGGGGCATGACATACAGTATCATAACAATGGGCTTTGCAGTGATGGTCTACTTTTGTAGGCCAACCCAGAAGTTAGAATCACCCTGGTTCCCTCGACAAAAAAAAAACAATAGGATCCATTGGCTTTTGGATTATTGCAGAAAATAAGTCCTCTGACCATCAAAAGTTTATGATTCTGACCTGTTTTGTCCACATACCTTATTTCAGGCATTTAAGCAAAAACCCATAAAAAAACTGGAAGTGCTAAAATGGTACTTTATTTTAGGGTTTTGGCCCACAAATCCCAACGGCACTCTATTGGCTTCTAAGAGTGAACTATTTGCCGATAGGGGCTTTCGCACAGGGTAGGTCTAGGAACTTAGTTCTAGGATCTAGCCATCAGGGTGGTTCCCCGAGAACTAATGATCTTCTTATGGCGCTTTTCCACTGCATGGTACGGTTCGGCTCGGCTCGCTTCGCTTTTCCACTGCATGGTACGGTTCGGCTCGGCACGGTTTGGCTCGCTTCGCTTTTCCACTGCATGGTATGGCTCGGCTCGGCTCGGCACGGTTCGGCTCGCTTCGCTTTTTCACTGCGTGGTACGACTCGGCTCGGCACGGCTCGGTTCGCTTTAGCTCGGTTTGCTTTTACACTGCAGTTAGTACTGCTTCAAAGTTGGTGGGATTATAGACTGATCGTTATAGTTTATCCGCTTCTCGGCAACCAACGAGAGGAACGTCTGCACTACGTCTGCACTACGTCCACTGACCACGATTCAGCCATATCTTTTTTGAAAGTTTTTTTTTCTTTTTTTTCTTCGAGCAAGTCAAGCAAGTAGTTTAAAAACAGGTGCTACATTGGTGGCTGTTACTGGCTATTTAAATCTAGCGGGTTTGGTGTCTCGTGTCGTGTAAATACAATGACGCTGGTAGGGATGATTCTGTCTGACCAATAAGTGATCTGCAGTGTTTTCACGTCACATTTTAGTATTGGTATGGTACACTTGAAACCTCAACAGAGGTGGTACCATTTAAAGCGAGCCGTACCGTACCGTACCGTACCATGCAGTGGAAAAGTGCCACATAGTGAGCCGTACCGAGCCGAGCCGTACCGTACCATGCAGTGGAAAAGCATCAAAGCGTGCCGTACCGAACCATGCCGTACCGTACTATGTAGTGGAAAAGTGCCATCAGGAACATTTTCCTGGTTACATTCAAGTGATCTAAGACAAGCTTGTTGTTGTGACTTTTATTTTAACGGCGCGGCGGACCTTTATTTTGACTGCGCTGAGAACGCCAGCCAGAGCGCTCGCATTCTCCGTGTTCATTACGAACTGTCTGACAGTCCTGTCTAATACGTTATTAGATAGAACTGTAATACATAGAAAGTAGACAGTATAAAGGTATTAGCGTATGCCGTGTGGTTGATGTCCAGTGTTGCTAACTGAGCAGAACTACATCATGCTTCGCTTGGTCCCCTTAAAGTTGCGTTGGATTTTCTCCTCAGCGTAAAGGTCAAGAGGCTCACTGTTTTCCCATGTTCGTAGAGTTAGTGTGTGGTGTTTACACAGTAATAAAAAAATAAAAAAAAGGCAGGTGCTGGTGTTTCGCGTGCGTTCGGCCAATCAGCGCTAACGTCACTGGTTGTTTCTATAGTGCTGGTTTAGACCTGACTCTGAAGTAGGAGCGAAATTAGTTCCTCCAAAAGGAGTTGCTAGAACTAAAATCGTTCCAAGTTCCTGTGGTGTGAACATGTCAAAAAACAGGTTCTTGCGTCAATAGTTCTTGGAACTATATAAAGGTTCCTCCGCTGCGAAAGCCCTTAATGCTGTTGCTACTGGTGGTATTAAGGGGGAACATATTCATTCTGTAGAACATTTGATTGGATAAACATTTGGAATACACCCCTAAGTGCATAAGAGTCAGCAATGTTTTTGGTATGTTTTCCAGAAAGAGAAAGACTGTATATTTGCATATCTGCTCAAGCTTTGTCTATAGTACATGTAAGAGCACATTAGCATATAGATACTAATAGACACAAACAAAGACACAAAACATACATTTTGAATGAATGGTGCATTGTGTACTGTGCTGCACTTTAACTGCCTTTTTTTCCAGAAGTGTGACAGTGGCTCAACTGTTTTCAAAATAATGTTGCTTTTCCCAGGGGCTCCTGCAGAACATGACCCATGGAGGAAAAAAGGTCTTAGGTCTTTTCTAAACATTTAAAATAGGAAATGCATTTCTGTCCTATACAGTTTATTTCCTTATAAATTATAAATGATCTCAAAGTTATAAGTCATAATACCTACTGTGCATTCACAACCAATACAAAACACAATATGGATTATTTAATAAATATTGTTATTTAGACAATGATCATGTGTACATGTACAAGTACTAATGTCATGGGGGTGGAAAAAATATATTTGAAAACGTATTTGTTCGCTGACAAAACTTTTGCGTTCCTCCAATAAACATTGCATACATTTGCAAAACATAATTGATCTCTTGGGAAAGCAAACATTTTGCGTGCGAACACTTCTCAGGGGAACGCAAAGCACTTGTGAGAGAATGCAAAAGCATTGACAATTTTTCAAAGCAATTTTTCATTAATCATACAATTTTTTACTGGATCTTTTTATGTAAGAGCTTTATGTAACTCGTTATTTTTAATAGTGCAGGGCTGTATAGCAGATCTAGGCAGGTGGTGCTGGGGAGGCGGAGGGCTAGAATACGAGTTAGTGTATTCCTTTGAATGAGTCGTGATTATAAAGGCATGTGGTAATGGAGAACTTATTCTCGTTTCTCGGGGAAATGCAAAACACTTGTGAGAGAATGCGAAAGCACTGACATAATTGTTCTCCCATCTCATACTGTAGTTTGTTTTTTTCAACACCACGCCCCTTTATAGGCTCAATACATTTGAAACATTTAGAATGACAATATTAAGATCTAAGTATTATTATTGTAATATTAAAATTATACATTTTAAATAAGTCATATACAAGTACAATTCAAATTCTTTAACTTTTCAACTTAAATGCAAAAATTCACCCCAATCATTCTAGAATGGTTAATTCAATATCAATATATATTGCAGAAAAACGAAATATCGCAATGCAATATCATTCAGGCCCAGCGAGAAGAGATGCACCTGGGCTTTGCACAACATGAGTGAATTGAAAACAGCTCCCTGTATTTTCCAGTGATGTTGGACACAAGATGTCCTGCAATAACTTTGTTTAGCCTTTTGCCCTGTGGCTGAGACTACACTAAAAACTGCTAGCTAATGTTATGGCTGCTCGGCCAAACAATCTGCTGACATCAAAGGGCATCTGACTGCTCCCACTGTTAGAACAAGAGTCTGACATTAAAACGTGTGTGGATGGACAAAAGAGTGCAAGCTCAGATCAAATCAATCACTTTTAACAGCCACTTGACTTGAATTTCATATTGGCTGCAACAGAACAGCACTGTGTGACCTCTTGCCGCTCAGTATTGTTTTATGTTATTAATTGTTAATGCCAAATAATCAGAGAGGATACAACAACCTGTGGAGTTTTGTTGTGCTCATGAGATTTATTTTTATTTTTGACTACTATTGGGCTACTATTGAAGTGTTGTGTAATGACGTACAGTGTGTGAGAACGGAAGTGAAGAGTTTTTTTTGTGTGTGTGTGTGTGTGTCATTATTTGTTTGTGTGTTAGTTCAAATCTACAAATCAAAAACTACATTTTAGACTAGTAATTAAAGGTTGGTCATCAGAGGTGGCAGATCTAGGCAGGTGGTGCTGGGGAGGCGGAGGGCTAGAATAAAATGTGTAAGTGCATTCATTTGAATGCGTCATAATTATAAATGGATGTGGCAATGTACAATTGAAATCGATTGGAAACGTTACATTGAAACAACCAATCAGAATGCAAATAGAGTTTCATGGCTGAACTATTAGTTTCTTCTTCTTTCAATTGACCCTTCTCAGGGAGTTTGATTGACAGGTGATCTGACCAATCATAATCCGCCATCCGCCGAATCCGCCATTATTGTCCGACAAAGCAGTCAGGAGAGTTAGTAGATTAACATGGGAGGATTTGAACTTGAAAAACTTGAGTGTACTGACATCTTGCCGCGGTTAAAACAACATTCCTTCTGATGTTCATTCATGTTTATTTGATGCTATAAATGAACTGGAAGGAAGAGATGATCGGTTCATGAGCAGCTTTAACTGATGCTCTACAGCGATCTGTCACGACACATTAAAGAGCCACAAAACGGCATGTATTGTTTAAATTTCATAAAAAAAATTACAAAATATGTAAGTTGAGACTTTGTTTAATATCAAAAGTAACCTGGTCTGTCCTGTCTGTCAGCGCGTTGTCAGTCTCCTCTCTGCTCTGCGATGTATTTTTCACTGCGTGAGAACATGGTGTGGCGTAAAAGCGGCGTGGCTTGTCGGACATAGCGACAGTAACTAAAGGGTAACTAAAGTAACTAAAGTCTTTGCGAACGGTCAATTCATAAAAAAATCCTGAAAAAAAGGGTATCACGGTTTGCACTAAAGTATTACGCAGCACAACTGTTTTAAACATTGATAATAATAAGAAATGTTTCTTGAGCAGCAAATCAGCATGAAAGAATGAAGTCTGAAGGGTCATGTGACACTGAAGACTGAAATGATGCTGAAAATTGATCACAGGAATAAATTACAATTTAAAACAATTATAATAAAAAACAGTTATTTTATAATATTTCAGTGGTTTTTACTGTATTTTTTTAATCAAATAAATTCACTGTAAAAATAAGTTGCTGCCTTAATTTTCATTTCAAATGACAAACTGTTGAACCTTGTATAACAAGATTTTTTTTTAATTGCTTAACTTATTTTGACGAGATAAAGCAATGTAAAAACACATGTTGATCATATATATTTTTTTACTGTGTACATTTAGTAGTTTGGTGCAAACCTTTAAACGGTCTATAAAAATAAAAATGCTTGCGCGCACGCACGCACACACACATTAATGCAATGAATATTGTAATATTAAACTATTGTTACTTTACTACTATTAAAGTATTGTTACATTTTATATGACACATTATGTTAATTTGACGCTTAAATAGATGTTGGTCAGATTTATGAGGGCTTTTCATTAATTTTTAACACCTTAATGCTTATTTTTAAGTGAATTAAGTATATTTATGGATTTCTAACTAACACCCACAGCTAGAATTAAAAACTATTTCAGTAGCAGAAAGGAACAATTGATCCTTTAATGAAAAAGCGCAGTTGGGAACCTCTTGTTTGTCAGAAAGCCTCACTAAAACATTTGATTAATAAATTCATCTTACCATGAGATCCTACTTTTTGAGTTTGAGTACATTCAAATACATTATATAATAGATGTTACTATGAACTCTCTAAATTTCAATTAGTACCTCTGATCTCATTTGAAATAGCCACTGAAAATATAAATGACCAATGTGTCCGATAAGAAATCTTTAGTTGCCCTGACTGACAATAATATATTAGCTGAATGAGACCTTGGTTTATTTCAATAGTCCACTATTAGACAATATACTGACTATACTGTAAGTAATTTGCAACTACATGTCAACTAGCAGTCATTCGAGTTTTAGTAGACTGTCTGCTTAATATCTGCTAATAACGCTTTATATTGTTGGTCCCCAACAGACATTTTTACTGTCTACAAAAAACTTTGCAAGCATGTCAACTACTAACCGTAACCTAATACTCTTCTAATACTCTAAGAGTTAGTTGACATGAAGTTGCAAAGTTACTTATAGTTAGAAGACTGTCTAAAAAAAGTGTAACCCCTTGCATTTTTCACTTGCACAATGATCAGATCAATGATTTAATGATCTAATGTTTGAATTCTATTCTGGATATATTTAGGTTTGGAAAGTAATATGTAGCTTAGAGATGAATAAAATACCACCAATTTACCACCATGGTGTTAGTAGCTCTAGTACTTCAGGAAAGATCTCTCCATAAAAAAGGAAATGGGCGTGTGACATTGTCAAAGATGTGGCTGGATTGAGTTAACCGTGTTCTGTAAAGATTTGACCTTTGGTCTGAAAAGTAATGAAGACCTTTGTTTCCCAAGTAGTGGATTCAGCCTCAGTGCAGATTTCATCTTACCTTCCCACGGCTAAAGGCTTTTAACGCTATAATGCAGTCCACCTGGGAAGACCCGCTCCGGCTGTGCCAAGCTTACTGGGACAAGGAGAGAAGCATGTGCTTCCCATTAGGGGACTTATTTCTTGCAAAGAACATTTCAAAGACGAGCAGTTGGAACAATTTTGATGATGATAAAAATAAATGTTTTAGTAATAAAGCAATCAACGTCTAGAGCTCCCTTTATTCAGAATACTCAGCAGCTTAAACTGCCACTGAATATTATTTGATTTTTTTTGTTCTTTTTATTCCTTTTGTTCCTTTATTACTTCAAATTTGTTCACATTCCTGCATAAGCGTTTTGACATGGTTATTGTTAATGCAACACATTTACTGTATGGATTTATTTAGTGAACTGCTGCAGAATGTTTAAAATTATAAAAAAAGAACTACTGTGGGTGTTACATCTATTTATATTGTATAGAATTCCAGCATTGTATGATGTACAGAATGTGGTTTACTATCTGTATGGAAGTTTAACTTGAATAAGAAGATCCATTCATTCATTCATTCATCCATCATATCATTCCATCCATCCATCATCCATCCATCCATCCAATCCATCCATCCATCGTATCCATCCATCCATCGTATCCATCCATCCATCCATCCATCCATCCATCCATCCATCCATCCATCCATCCATCCATCCGTGGAGAAACCACAGGGGTGCTCTTTATTTTTTATTTTGTATTGCACATTAACCAAACAGTAGCTTATACAAGGTAAGAAATCAATGACACACATACAGAAGAGTGAAAAACAAAACAAAAACAAAGAGACGGAGAACAGCTAAATATAGATATCAATACATTGGTGTATGCAGGTACATTGGTATGTAATGAGATATTTTAGTGATATAGATAGAGGCAATTTATGACAATCATAATAGTAATATAGTTGTAGTGGAAGTAGTAAACATACTAATATTAGTAGTAGTAGTAGTAGTAGTAGTAGTAGTGGTAGTAGTAGTAACAATAATAAAGGGTGCTCTTGATATTATTCGAAAAGACAAAAGAAAAGAAATACTTGAAGACATTCCTGATATTTCAACCCAGGTTTAACTATAAGAAAAATCATTTTGTTATTCATTTCTCAGTGGTAGTGCAGTTTGGCACGGTCCTCTCCTGCTCTGTCTCTGGCTAAGCAATTTATTCACATTTGTATTGATGAATAAGTAGATCAAAATCAATACACGGCTGAACTCTGAGTCCAAAGAGCAGTGAAAAAGCTTTTTTACAATTCTGGCTGGCTACCTCATGCTTTTATAGACACGGGCCTTTAAGTGAGATGCCTAATTCTTTCTGCATTAAACCGGAGTGAACATTTTAATGAGATTTATTGGTCAGACTTCTACTGTGCGTTGCACTTTTTAGGAGTGAACCTTCATTTAGCACATAACCTTGAGTAAGCCTTTTTAAGAAAAAAGCTTAAAAACCGGTGAGTCCTCCTTCTGAAACTGGAAATGGTCAGAATGCTGAAGTAATCAGAGTAATAATCTTCAAGAGGTCATGCAGGCAACCAAATCAAAAAGAAACAATTGTTTACATAATAAGGAAAGATTTATGATTAATCTGTTTAAAATATTCAGACACGACCCATAACACCTTGGAAATCATTGAACGCCCTAGAAACCACCCAGCATCTTAGCAATTGCCTAGTAACACTCTATAACTAGTTGGAATGCTGCAGCAAACACCTGGTGACACCATAGAAACTACTCAGAATGTTGTAGCAGCAACCTCCCAGAACACCATATCAATCACCTAGCAACTACCTAGCAACCACCTAGAACACCCTACCAACCACCTAGCAACAACCCATAACACAATATAACCTGCCTAGTAACACCCTAGAACCATTCAGAATGTGTAGCAGCCACCTATACCGTACCAATTACCCAGAACACCATATCAAACGCCAAGCTACACCATAGCAACCATCCAGAATGCTTTAGCAACTATAGCAACCACCCAGAATAACATAGCAACTGCCTTTTAACACCCTAGAAAACATCCATAATGCTTTAGCAGCTACCATTAGCAACCACCCATATCACAATAGAAACTGCATAGTAACACCCTAAAACAATTCAGAATGTTGTAGAAGCCACCTACTGTAGCAACCACCCAGAACATCATAGCAACTGTGTAGTAACGCCCTAGCAACTATACAGAATTCTTTAGCAGCTACATTTAGCAAACACCCAGAACATCATAGCAATTGCATAGTAACACCCTAGCAACCATCCAGAACAACATAGCAACTGCCTGTTAACATCCTAGCAACCATCCAGAATGCTATAGCAGCTACCTTTAGCAACCACCCATAACACAATAGAAACTGCATGGGCAGAAACACCCTAGAACAATTCAGAATGTTGTAGAAACCACCTGTAGCAACCACCCAGAACATCATAGCAACTGCATAGTAACACCCTAGCAACCATCCAGAATGCTTTAGCAACTACTTCTTACAACCACCCAGAACACAATAGAAACTGCGTAGTAACACCCTAGAACAATTCAGAATGTTGTAGAAGCCACCTGTAGCAACCAGCCAGAACATCATAGCAACTGCATAGTAACACCCTAGCAACCATCCAAAATGCTTTAGCAACTAACTCTAACAACTACCCAGAACAACATAGAAATGACCTAGTAACACCCTAAATCATTCAGAATGTTGTAGAAACCACCTACTGTAGCAACCACCCAGAACATTATAGCAACTGCCTAGTAACACCCTAGCAACCATCCAGGGCCCCATTTTCGAAAAGCATCGTAAGCCTAAGTTGATCGTAGAACAATTGCCAACAAAGGTCTCTATACGATAAACTTAGGCTTGCGATGCTTTTGATAAATGCAGCCCAGAAATGCTTTAGCAACTACCTCCCAAAACAACATAGAAACTACCTAGTAACACCCTAGAAACCATTCAGAATGTTGTAGAAGCCAGCTACAGTAGAACCCACTCTAGAAACTTTTTCAACCACTAATTCTTTTTTTTTTTTAGTTCTCCGACATTTTATCCTTTATCCTCTATCAGGCCAGATAGAGGATAAAGGCATTAGAAATGTAAGGCATTCAAACTTTGCCTTAAAGGGATAGGTCACCCTAAAATTAAAATGAACACATAATTTACTCACCACAGTGTGGTTCTAATGCTGTACACCCTGCTTTCTTTTATGGCCCACAAAAGGAAAATTCAAAAAAAATGTCCCGCTCACTTTTGTCCATAAATTGGCAGTGAATAGCAACCAGCAACAAGCTCTTTAAAAAGACGCAAAAGTATGAAAGAAGGATATATATTCGTATATTCCAAGTGTTCTATAGGGTTAGTGAAAAACAAACCGAAATTGTATGTATTATTTAACAAAATGCTTGACCTTGGCTGTTGGTCTTTCCTTAGTTGTTCACTTCAGCGCAGAGCAAAAACAGTGCAACATAAAGGCTCACCTCGGGTCATAACATCAATCTGTCAATAGCTCAACAAAACGAATGCAGCTGAACCAACTATAAGGCTTAAGGGACACATAGACTGCATGCTTATCTCAATAATAAATGAGACTGCTTGAGAGATCTTTGCATAGAAATGCACAGCTGTATTTAGCCGTTGTCTCCGAGGAAAACACCACATGGACGACCACCGCAGCTGAAGTTGTTACATTTCAAGAGCACTTGTATTTATTCTTTCGCTGTAGCGAGCTTAACAAGATCCTTGATATAAACACCCACAGCGGTTCATATGACGACGGGTGAACGTGTGAATGTAAACAGAGCAGACATTCTTGCAAGAAGGTTCATTAGCATACCGGAGAATTCTGCGAGCCGCAAGTGTGTCTGCGGAGGGATCGCAGGTTCATTCAGATCACGTCAAGTTCAACTAGGAGCGAGACGGTTTTTGTTGCATTGCCTTGACTTGTTTTATGAGTAAGAGGCTTTTGTGTGTGAAATACAATAGTTGTCTTATTTTGGTCCATCATGCATCACTGCCTCCAGATCTATCGAGTTATATAATTAGTTTGGCTAGTCTGCTGTAAGAACACCACATTTATTTGATGACTAGTTGATTTTTAATGTTAAAATACTATGGCCTGCTATTAGACATATGCAAACTCACTACTTGTCTAGATGTATCAATTTATTTAAAAAATGCGTTAAAATGCAATTTATATATGCAATGACTTGAATACACCTCTCCTATGAAGACTACGTTTTTAATTTCTGAATAAAAATTAATTTTGATGATATTAAAGGAAAAAATATCAGGGTGATAAAACTGTCCTGATATTATGTTAAAAAGATTTAAAAATATATAGTTTAAAATGTATTTTAATTTAATTAAAAATAAAAAAAACTTAGGTAGCCTACCATACTCTTATGTTGTTATTTTTTTATTTTATTAATTAGATTGTTTGCTTAATATTTGATATAATTATTTATATTTGAATATTTAAATTACATATTAATATTTGAAATAAATATTTGATATTTAATGATATTTTTTTAAATAATGATATTTTTTTGACAAGGCAAGGTTAGTTCAGGTTGTAAAATATATTTTGGTGCGACTGAATTAATAACTCATGATATTGGGGAAAATAAATGTGACAGTATATGTATAAACTAGACTTTAAATGTAGACACATGACCAAAATGTTAATTTTAATTGACCGAACAATATACATAATGTCCGTGCACATGCACGCACGCACGCACTTACGCACGCACTATACGCACTTACGCACTTACGCACACACACACACACACGCACGCACTTATGCACGCGCATGCACGCACGCACACACACACACACACACACACACACACACACACACACAGGAAAGGTGCTAAAGATGTTTTGTTCAGCTCCACTCAAGGTGCTTCAGTACAGTGTGTTCTCTCTGCTAATGCAGACAGGCAAATGGGTGCAAGTTTTAAAAAAGTGGCAGCTGTCATCAGAGATAAGGTAATTGAAATGGGGGGAAAAATGCACATAAAAAGTTTAGATCAAAGCAAGAGCCACAGATGATTTCTGTAGGGAAGCCCTTTCATTGTTACAGCATTTCCTCTTTCGATGCCTCTAATATTTCAGTCCGTTGTTACTTTTCGTATTTTCATTTCACATCAGCCCCACTTGACTTGGAAAAGTGGCTGGAACTCAGATCCATCCCATTAAAAATGCATTATCCAACTCCCTCCAAAGCATTATCCACTGAGTACTGCTGCGAATCCAAGGCCAACTCCACTGAACAACAAAGTCTGAACATATAGCTTACATTTGGCCTGAAATATGAGAATGAGAAAATTGAACACAGGTATTCTGGAAAATATTGCTCATCACAACATTGTATTTGTAATAACCCTTGCAGAAAAATGATGTTATGGTTTTTGTGATACAGTGATGGTTTCAGATGGTAATACCAGGGTACTTTTACCAGTCAAAAGTTTTTAAAATGTTTTTGAAAGAAGTCTCTTATATAAATGAGAACAAAATACAGTAAAATTCAATATATTTTAAAATATTATTAATTCTCAAAGCTTAATTTTTTAGCATCATTACTCCAGTCTTCAGAGTCACATGATCTTACAGAAATCATTCCAATATTATGATTTGCTGCTCAAGTAACATTTCTGATTATTATCAAGAAAACAGTTGTGCTGCTTAATATTTGTGTACAAACTGTGGTACACTACCATTCAAAAGAAAAATAATACTTTTATTCAGCAAGGATGCTTTCAAACGATAGTATAGACATTTGTTACATAATGTTACAAAATATTTCTATTTCAAATAAATGCTGTTGTTTTGAACTTCATCAACGAATCCTGACATTTTTTTTTATCATGGTTTCCACTTAATATGAAACATTAATAAGAACCATTATTAATAAATGAGCATCAATAATATTTTATCATAATTAAGCAGCAGATAATCATATTAGAATGTTTTCTGAAGGATCATGTGACTCTGAAGACTGGAGTAATACTGCTGAAAAAGCTTTGCATCACAGGAATAATAATACTAATTAAAAAAATATTTCACACTATGTTATTACTGTATTTTTTATCAAATAAATGGAGTCTTGCTTGAACATAAGATACTTTTTTCAAAAACATATTTTATGGTGCTGAATAATTATCATATGCATACATTCAAGATATTGACATACTTCTATAAGCATAATATACTTCTTTAATGCCAGTGTGTTCTGGATGTTTGCTTTGCTGTCTCAAGTAAAAGGACCTGATATTATGGCCCCGTTTCATTTCAGGTCTATGGGATTTTTGTCATTCCAGGTGAAAATGGTAAAATCACTCGGAAATGGAAAAGTAATAGAAGTAATAGAAGAGTAGCACAAATAGCACTATATGAGGTATGGTTTCAAAACAGCTTTTCAAAACTCAACATGAGGCCATGTACTGTATATTCACAAATTAATTTTCACCAAGCAATTTTAGACACAACTTATGTTGATGGTTCACCGTACATCATTAGTTGCGACCACATGCCATGTGTATCTTCTGTAACAACAAATGCAGACGCTCTTAAAGAAAGATAACATCTGCCCGGGCATCAAAGTCAAGTTGTCAGAGCCACAATGACTTTAATTAAACTGCCACATCCACCTAAAGCCATGTATTGTGTTGAGCTGTGATCATTGTTTGCTGAGATACAAAACACCTTTGTTAGCAGTTCAGATCCATTAAGCTAAGTTCCATTAAGTCTGAAGAAATATTCTGTCAAGAGTTACACTTTGTTTCTCAATGACTTCAATAAACACCGCGATTTTGAAAAACATTTTACATGAATAATGTAAAATGTAAAAGTAAAATTTTTGAATTGAACATGGACATAAAAGGCACAGTAAGTAAGTTTCGCCACTAGAGGTCGCTTATACAAAACAATAACAAGGCGTGAATTAGTGAATTATGATCACTTTATTTGACGAATTAAAATTGTGAGGTAACGCAGCACTGTTTTACTCGCTCAAAACAATCATGCTAAAAATACATTTGAGTGTGTTGAAATATATGTTAATGTTACTCTGTGCGTTCACTCGATGGCTGCTATGAGACCGATATTAAAAAATCATAGTAATAAAAGCTGGATGACTTGTGTTGCTAATTGCAGTTAATTTTACAATATACTACAAATAAAGCTCTTTCTGATTATGCTATGTTAGCGACTTGACAAATTAGCATTGTCTCTGAGGTACAAACATGTTACTCGCGGTAAATCAAGAAAACAAGAGATTCAAACAATAAGACCGTGTTGAGATATATAACAATGATTTGTTTTCTGTTGATAAAGACATCTAAACTGTTGCTCACCATAAAACAGTGTCTTTGGTGTTTCCATGGTTTCCATGGAAGTAAACCTGAAAACCGAGGGTTACGCAGATATGATACAATTTATTGTAAATTTACAGTCAAATAATTAACAGTGTGTCATTGACAAGTCAATGGCACGGGTTGTTACACTGGTTAAAACGGCGGATTTCTCTGGATTTAAACATTGTTGGAAACTTTTGGGATAATTTAAGTACACTAACAAAATATATAACATTGTTCTAGTGGTTTTTGGATATTTTAATAGAAAAATCTTACATATTGTGCCTTTAATGAGTCAACTAATTAAAATTTTAGAATTTTCAATACAAGTTAAGCACAATCAGCAGCATTTGTGGCACAATGATGATTAGCACAACAACAATTTTGACTCATCCCTTGTTTTCTTAAAAAAAAAAAAAAAAAAAAAAAGATCACCGCGAGCCACTTACACTGGAAGTGAAATGAATGGCGCTAATTTTTGGGACAATTTAAAAGTATAAATGTCTCATAATTTCATAAAAGCACTAACATTCTTCTGTTAAGTGTGATTTTAGTACGTCTACCTTAACCCGCCTTCAAACACTGTAGTTGTAGCAGAGGATGTGAATTCACTTTGCATGCACTTCCGAGGAGTCAGGATCGAACCAAACGAACCGTGTGCAGTTTTATGACACGTTTGCAAATAAACACAAAAGGCAGTTTAGCATTGTGCTAACACTAGCATCCACCCAAACAACCACACATGCGCTCCTGAACTGGGTATGATAAGATCTAATCAAGAAAGTTAACATTCATTTTCTGTTCTTTGTCAGTTCACGGCACATTTGTCTTCTGTCTGGTGTGAGATAGCTCCTGCCTCAGATAAACCAACCTGTTCAAAAGGATGTGTGCTGATAAGCTGTTTAGGCCAGCCAGTTTTAATTAGCTCTTGGTTTACACTCAGAGTAACTCATTACAAATTCAGCAGTGGTCGAAAAAGTTGAGGTATACTGCTAACAAAACGGCTCAAAATGTCCCGGAGGACTGGATTTAGTTTTTTAAACCACTTCAAAAGAGAAGAATGCTTGCTTACAGTATTTGCTGTGATAATTGCTGGGCCTCCTACATTTTTGTAATTTGATATAAAAATCACTGGTACACTGGTATAAATCTGGTACTTTTACAACATTATTGTATGGAATACAAATGATACAATGGTAAAATTGCCAAAGCCTTAAACAGCCACAGTTATACGTGTATGTTTAATTTATCTCTTAATATTTTGAATATAAACATACTGAGACATACAAGACATTTTGGGCTGTTATTCGTGAAATGAGTTTGCTTTATCCAATAATGGAAGATGGAAGAGGTAATATAAGAGACTAGAGCAGACTGCATTTCCCTTCACCAGGAAACCATCAACGTGAGGTTTTCATACTCAGACTTATAACCGCTGACACACCTCATTTTCCTCTCATGTTGTCTCAGATAAGTCCATGGGATCCTGAGCATAGATCTTAAAGCATTCGTAGACATGGACATTAAATAATTTATGTCTCAGCTGAGAGTGCAAATAGTGGGTCACTGTTAACATCAGTGATTCGTGACATGAAACCCAAAAGCTCAATTACTTTCTTTGACCAAGTCTTGACTTCGACTGCACCGACCCAGACAGCCGGTTCTTTCACACCAGGTATACCTCTTCAAATCATTCGCGTTATATTCAGTCACTGACAGTGCTGGGGAAAGTTACTTTTTAAATGAATGCATTATAATATTGCGTTACTCCTTAAAATAAGTAACTAACCGCGTTGCTTTTTACAGAAAGTAAGGTATTCCGTTACTTTTGTGTTTTAGTTTTTTTTTTCACCTGGGCTAAGCTTGCTTGTTTAAAAAAATAAAATTAAAATAAAATAATAATAAAAAATAAAAAAATATATATATATATATACACTGTAAAAAAAACGTTGGTTTAACTTAAAAAAGCAAGTTACCTTGTTGCCTTAAAATTTTGAGTTCGTTGTAATTAAAAAATTTGAGTTAATACAATGAAGAAGAATGGTTTAATAAACAGAAACGCAAAAAGTATGTTATCTTCACCACATTAGTTATCAACGTTTGACAAAAGATAAAAAGTTGTGATAACAATCAATAACAAACTATATTTTTGTACAGTGTGTATATATATATATATATATATATATATATATATATATATATATATAAACTCTTTAGCAATAAAAAAGAAAGGAAAATGTGATGCTTAACTAAAGTAATTTTTGCTTATTCATATGGTTGAGTTAGATCATCGAAGGTCAGCAGCAAAGATATTGGTTAATAACGTGAGAATAAATACATTTGCATTTCACTGTTTGCTGTTTTTATTCATCTTTGATGAATACTGAATCTGTTTTTGTGCAAGTGAGATGAGTGAATGCATGCTCGCATTTAGTCTAGAACTACAATAACCATCATGTTTACACAAAAACACAACATCTCTGCACTTACTCCCGATTTCTCTCAATGTTACCCAATGATCTGACTGACTTTGCCTTGAAACCCCTTTTAGCTGTAATTCGAAATTGTAGTTTAACAGTGTAGAGCACACAAAGAAAAACACAAAGATTTCTAAATGGGTTTTCATATTTACTCAGTGCAGCTAAAACATCTCAGGAGCATCTTGTTTGTGGCGGGTCCTTTTACAGAAACGAGCCATTTTGTCTTTATGACACTCAAGCCATTAATAATAAGTGCATACAAGTTTGTACGTTTTTATGTAGACCTAAAGATAGTGTTTTACAACGATACACAATTTTTAAATCATAATTTCTACTATGAGGGAGCCAGTTAATAGAAAAGAAAAAGATATTCTTAAATTACTCTGGACATGGGCAATAAAGCCCAGCTAGTCCAACCGCTGATGGGTTCCATAGTGTTCATATTACTGATGCACTGTAATATTAACATTAGGGGAGACATATCAACCAGCAGGCAGCTGCGTTTCCATAATGACTCCTAGTGGATAGAAATAGCCATATATCACTTAGCACTGAAATACCAAACCAGAACTGTATTGTTTGTCAAAGTGCACACGACTAATACTGCTAAAAATACACAGTGATAGTGATTTTTCTGAATGTAAACAAAACAGATTATTGGAGTATGTTTTACAAGAAATTATTATTTCATTTGTTCTACTTTAAAATTTCAGATTTTTATTTTTAATCCAACACCATTTTTTAGCGTAGTACAAAAACTTGTATATAAATAAAACAGGCATGTCACTGACCTCAAGTTGAATCTAGAACTATTTATATAGAAGATATGAGTGGTACTTCCCCATGCAAAACTTTCCACTACGATGCCACAGTATTGTGGATAGTTGCCAAGATAGTTTTATAGGTCAAATCCATCATATTAAGGGTTGACCTCAAGAAAGGTGCGATCATCTCGGGTGGTCTTGAGTTCATGCTTTTCACTGTTTTAGAAAGAAAATAAGAAAGATTTTAGAAATATCTAGGCCATAGGACTATACAGTACAGCCAAAAAGCTCGGAGGGCCTAGCCTAGATCTGCAATCTGCATGGAGTAGGTATGTGTGTATGTGTCAGCTACCTGCCTAAACTGAGTGAACCAGTGCACTAGAAGAGACTCCCCATTGACTGTGTGACAGTATGGCAGTGATATGATGAATGGGCTGTTTCTGTGTCATTTAATTACTTGCATTTTCAACTTGCTGGAGCGCAATCATAATCTTACCGAAAAGAACAAAGGAGGAGTTGCGATTCTTAGAACAAGGGAAGGGGATTGATAGGGATCAAATAATAATAATGGATTATTTCTTGGTTCCACAAAGTGCACAGATCAAAATTGGATTATTCAATCAATCATTTGAAACACAGGGCAACTCAATTAGTGCTAAATGGAATGTAATTTTAAACGATGGATGAGATAGGTCCTTCAGTTGTTACCCATAATTAATGTTCGTGTCCCAGGGTATGACAGACAGCAGGACTGATGCTTGCCTATTATATCTGAGCGGTGTCCCTCAGGGAACTGTTCTGAGCCCCATCGAGTTGTACGAAAACACATTTGTCAGCAAATGTCCACCTTTTTGCAGGGTTCAAACCAAGGAGGACTATAACCCCTGGAGAAAACTGTTCATTAGCATGAGTAGGTCTGTGTTTTTAAACTAATCACCTGAGCTGTAAATGCCATGTGCATCATTCAGAAGCCACAGGAAAATAGTCACAAGCCCTTCACTAGCGACTACCCTGAAGTGTGATGTCAAAGGCACCAGACAGGGAAGTAATATGTCAATGTCATGCTTTGAAGCAACATATAGGCTCATTAGAAATACATCCATCCACCTAAATTTCTGCAAAAACAAAAAAGGCTGCAACAACTTTATTGCTTTTCACACAAATGATGATTACGGGGGCAGATTAATGATTAGTAAAGACATATTTTCACACGGTTCCTTGCAAAATACTGTTATGACCTTAAAATGCATTTACCATAGTGCATGATTTGTAAAATAATACATTTTCACATTTGAATCACATATCCAGCTCCATATGTGTGGCTTTTCTAAACTTGCTTGGTAACTCATCTGATAAAGCAATGCACTTGAGATAAGAAACACTCGGGAAACACAAGTCCCATGAAGATACGATAAAAGAGCTCAAAGACTCGTAGAAGCAAGTTGAAAGGGCATGGTTGTGTTTTTTTCTCGTGTTTTTCTTTTGTTAACACTATCGGATAGGTTTTTTGATCGGTTTACTGTAGGTGGTACATTCATTTCAAACACTTTTAGTGCCACTGACTGGACATTTCAGTTCATAACTGCTGTGATACCTACAGCAATCAACATAATAAAAGTGTTACCAGATTCAAGATCATCTCTTCCAGATAAAACTCAACGTGTTTTTAGCGCCAAACAATGGACATTTCACTTTGAAAGTGTCGTGTAATGCGCAAGCAGCAATGTAATATCATTTTGGAGAATGGTCATTACATGTGCGTATGTGTTTAATGAACCTAGTTTGCTTTTAAGGGACTGCCAAAAAAGTATTGGGCCCTGGTAAAACATCGACTAAGTCTAATGATGATTTTAGCGATAGCTTTTTGGGAGCAGAGATTGTAGCTATACGGTATCTACCAGCAGGGGCTCATGTGGCCATGTTACCTTGTCAAACCTTACCCCCTTTGGTTCAAACATCATATTTTGAGAGAATATTTGAAAACATTTTTGACAATTAAATGTGAAGTGTGGCGTTTGTAGCAGCATATTACTCTGTGACTTCTCTTATCCTGTGAGAATGGCAATATTTTTCACTAGCATGCAACACACGCTCTTATCAATATGTGGTACTATAATGATCAAAAAATATAAACATTTTGTACCTCAGCCCGCTATACCGCTGGAACTTTCAAATCACACTAAGGTTGAGATTTATAACCCTCTTGTTTATCTGCAAAGGGCCATGCACTGGGGGAGACGTGGCTTTTCAATTGCTTTTCCTGTTCTGGTATGTAAGATGAGTGTATCAATCTGAATTAGTCAGCACATGCGTGCCGCTGTCTACCAAGTCTGTAAATTTGATGTGTATGAGACGTTTCTTATGTTGCACCATCTTGCATATAGTGTTGCAGCACTAGAAGGGCTTCTATCAGGATTGTGTACAACTCATTTTGCAACCCATCAACAAATTGGTAAGGCTGTCGTTTTAAAAAATTCACAGAGTCATTAGCTGCTCTGCTCTAATGTAACCTCGGATTGAATTAAGATAACCAGAGACTGCATTGAATTTCACACACACACACACACACACACACACACACACACACACACACACACACACACACACACACACACACACACACACACACACACACACACACACACACACACAGATAGAGAGAGAGAGAGAGAGAGAGGGGTTATGGGTAAAGCTTTGATCCTGTGCAGAGAGAGGCATGTAGGCTGACATTCAAAAACCCAGATCTTTTCGCCCATCCATTTACACATTTATTGTAAATGGGCTGTGAAAAAGTAATGTGAGAGTTATAAACATATATCCCAACACTCCAGACGTAGATCTAGTAAGCCACATGGGATTTTATCTTCCAGTACCAAAAAAATCAATCAAAATGAGGGGAAAAAAAATGATGAGTTGAAATGATATCACCAGTTCACAAAGTTCATATAATCCTTTAAAAAGTGTTAATCCTTGATAATGGTGGTTAATTAAAAGGATAGAAGGATAAATAAAGATTAGGATGAGGCTGAAGGGTCAAGGTTGGGCTGGTTGGCTCCTGCTGGTAGGTGATGTAAAACAATCTGATTTTGCACTATTTTATCTGTTTTCTGTACAAATTTTAGCGATGTTGAGTATGTATTTGACTGAATGCCATTGGATTTTCAGTCTGTTTTGGTATTATCAACCACATTTATCCATGGATCATGACGGGGGACAATTTTCAATAGCATGTTTTTATCCTTCTTTCACATTAATTAGCTCATATGATCATTCTCTTTCCTGTGCAACGACGTAACTCGCTGTGTAACTACCTTAGCACAACGCATTAGAAAATTAGCCAATCACAACCGTTTCCTGAAACCACAGTGACTTTGTCGCACATCCGTCATTCGAATTATGCTAATTCAACAATATAGAACTGTCATTAATGATGTTACTCAGATACCTTCTAATTAATCAAGTCAAGTTCAAATTTGCCGATAATGTCAGATGATTATTGCTGTATAATAACAAACATGACATCTGACTACTTTGGAATTTTTGCTCGTCCATATTTTGCTTTATCTCCAGATACTCGATTCAATCATACTGGTTCCCCTGGGGTATTAGAGCACATTCAACATGTGCACTCTTCAAAAACTGTGCTTTTGGTATTTATATTCGGAGTTAAAGGTATACAGTAGATTGCACTGTTAGCTTGCTTATTTTATTCAAGAGCAATATCTTTTTAAGTCCACATGTTGAACTAACAAGACCAGGTCGGGAGCTGTAGTTCCAACCAAACAAATTTGGGATGTTGTTTGCGAATGATCATTGGATCTATGGATTTGCAAAACGCTGTATTGTTTCGCTAATGACGGAAACGACAGTTGGCTATCAATGCTTTTGTAAAACACACCCGAGAGCAGTTAAGCAAAAGTTTCACTTAAGGCCATTGCACACTGAGTCCGAAATTTTAGTATGCGTTTTTTCGTGTTCGTCGGCCTAAAAATATCTCACACACAGAAACCTTGCACACTGAGTCCGATGCGTATTTATTAAACCTTTGCGGAAAACTCACGCAAAAAATACTAAATGGATTCGTCAAGATGTGAGGATGATTTTGTTTCCCTCTTTCTTCTTAAAAAGAGAAAAAGAAAGAGGAAATATTTGGTCCATCCAATCCTGAGTTTGTGCCAAGAGGAAGGAAAGTTTCACCTCCTTATCAAGGAGTTGCGAAATTATCCCGAGCGATTAAAAATTTACCTCAGAATGTCAGTGGAACAGTTTGATGCTTTGCTAGCGATACTGGAGCCACATATTAAAAAGAAGACCACCAATTTCCGTGAACCAATCGATCCTGAACAGAGACTGGCAGTATGTCTAAGGTATGGACACACACACACACACACACACACACACACCCACACACACACACACACACACACACGGCCGGCAGAAGCGCAGGGCAGACAGAACAGCTGTATTATATATACAGGTTATATTTTGTACCCAAATAATACATTAGTTATCAAATTGGCTGCTCAATCACACCTTAATCGATCCGAAATTTCGATTTGATTGAAAGGGGAGGTTTTTTCCTTTTCTAATCCGATCGAGACAACATGTAAACACTTGATCCATTCTGGATTTTGTCGTGTTGTACGGTGGCTCTAAATTGTCAAAAAACCTCTCAAAATTCTGGCTGTGGATGCGAAAAACGCAGAAAATCGAACCCGATCCGAATTTTTTTATAAGGGACGAAAGTTTCGTAGACAGTGTGCAAGCGTGATTGACATAACGTGAGGTCAATTTTTTTGCGAATTTCGGACTCAGTGTGCAATGGCCTAAAATGTTAAATGTGTGTTTTGCGAGATAAACCTTAACAAACTGCTCTGAGACACAAGGGTTGAAGATCCAAACGCAGACTTATTGAGCGTAATCCATAATCGTAATCCATAAAACAGGCATAAGGTCAAAACCATGGACAAACATAAAACAAGATCCAAGACACAGGGAAATCCAGGGAGACAAGCAGAAGATCGAAACCAAGACACAAGGAACCATTATAACGCTCAGAAATGCAGTCAGACACTAAACAAGACTTTGCAATAAGTGAGTGAAAACAGAGCTAATAAGAGACAAACACAAATGAGTTAATCACACACAGGTGGAGGCAATGTCCAGGCAATGGGTTATGGGAAATGTAGTGGTGGCAAGTGGCTAGGGAGGAGTGTCCTCTGGTGGAGATCAAGGGCCCTTCAGCTGGTGGATGTGACCAGAAGAAGATCCCTTCTGAAACTCCCATTGTTATTTGCACACTACCTTGAGGGCAGCCAGAAGAATTGTCAAAAGAAATATTGTGAGGTAAACTGCCTCCCTGCGTTGTGATAGACAGAATTCAATGAGCATTCTCCTCCCGAACTTTCATTTAGAACTCCTTTAGTTTGATTTCAACAGGAAATCCATTGGCAGTTGTGAAGATGGTCCATCTGAAACGAGTAAACCATAACCCGGTGTCTAGAGTAGCACTTAATAAGTCATTTATACGAGGCAAATCATTAAACTAGAACTGATCGCCTTTCAATTGAGACTCCAAACCCCTGTGCCGCAGCCTCTAACTGAACCAGCACTAATCGCCACAGTTGGAACTCTTCCTCCATATGTTATCATGGATAAAGATATTGATCCCCACCTCATGCTGTCAATGTGTCACTCCTAATCAGTCTTCCAAAGCCAAGTCTTCACAAGTGTCAGTTTAAATTCAAAGTCCAAGACCTCTTTTTTTTCAGCTTCTGGCCTTAGGTTAGATACAGACACACTGGCCACAGGACTGTTTTCAATCTTGACAAACAAAGCAAAGCATGAAATTAACGTTTACAAAGACTGGGGTGTGTTTACTGTTTAGAGAGGAGAGAAAATGACTGTTAAGTTAAGGTTTCAGCCATGTTGTTGTGAGATTTTTATAAGGGCACAGCTGGGGTTTATATGTCAGCATTTTAATGAAGTCATACAGTAATGGTTCTAGTGCCAACTCATTTCTTTCAGTATTTTGTTTCAACACAGACGCATTCAAATCTGATTGACAACGAACCTTATTAACAATTTTACTTGTGATTAAATCCTTTAGGCTCTGTTTACGCAGATGCCACCTACGGTGCTTATTTTAATTGCTTAATTTACTAAATGATCAGTTTCAGCTGAAGAGATTTATTTCTTGGGTGAAGAGGTCGTTTAGCTATAGAGTCGCTACATTCCCAACAAGGTGGTCATAATGAAAGCTAATAAATTAAGAGCTTCTTTTACTCTGGGCTCAAGCATACACGAATGCAAATGTTCACATTAATCATTTGAGTCTGAATAGAGACTGATAATGGGCTACCGTGAAAAAGAGATGTTAGATAGCCACTCTATCCTTACACTGTCTGCGGATTACATGCCATATGAGTGTGTGGGTGTTCAGCTGGGACACGTGTCATTTAAATATTGAATTGACGATGCATTTTAAATTCTTGATGTTCCTGAATATTAATTAATGTAGCAAACAGGGATTCATTTTAATTTAAGAGGTAACAGTTTTCAATAATACATTTCAGTATGAATTACCCATAAACATAATCATACTGTATAAAAACTAAAAATATATTAATAAATTATGTTTGAAATATCACATAATGCATTGGAATGTATGCAGTGTATATTACATTGGCATGTGCGTGTATTATTCTACTTACATATTGCATTCTACTTAATAAACAATAAACAAGTGAATTAATGAACGCCAAACTTTTTAAAACAAGACAAACGTCAAAAAAGGAGCAACACATAAAAAGCAAATTACAATTCTACATCCCGTGTGCCACCTCAAATCAAATTCAAATGTTAAACTACACCACAGGAAAAAGGTATGATTTTCATAATGTTTTCAATTTAATTTGAGCTGTTATGATGCACTTGAGTTGTGCCCACGGGGCCTTGCGACGGGTTGTTAGAGCGCATCATGTCAGGCCTTATCATTCCTCCCATGGCTGAAATCACGGACAGTAAGGGTGCAAATAAACAACAGGCCGTCACTCAGTCTGTCTAATTGTTGCTGACAGTCGTAACATGCTGTAGATGCCATGGGGAGAAAATGAGGAGGATTTCAGCGGAGATGAGAAGCTGGACAATGGCTTCATATTCCTGGTGGAAAAAAAAGTGCACTTAAGCATACCTTTAAATGGAGCGCTTCAATTATGTATATTGCATTTTATGTATGTGTGAATTGTGAATTGCAATTCAATGAAAATAGTTAAAATTTGTATTAAATGCCTGTAGTTGAACTTAAGTAGGATTTCAATACATTTATGTGTAATTTCATGTTTAATTTTATCATTATTTCTTTGAAGTTATTTCACGATATGGTTTTTCTCACTTGGAATATGTCAAAAGTTAGGCAGCAAATGACTATGACATACTCATTAAAAAGACAAAAACATATTTTAAACTCATAAAACTCCACATGAGTTACTTAATATAAATAGATAATTCTTCTAATTAAAAGGTGTTAATAAGATCAGCTCACTTTAGACATTTTTATACACAAAATATGGAGTGTAATATTTTTGCCTTTAATCAACACCTAATTTTTCCTCCTTTTTTGGTTTGTAAAAAATTTAAATAATCTGAATGTTGTTGAAGATTTGAAAGTACAGATTTGAAAAGATTTTTTTTTTTTTACTTTGTGTTGATGGTCCCTTTAAAAACACATTCTGTTGACTATAAGTAACGTTGCGCCTACATGTCTACTAATTCTCAGTAGAGTATTAAGAGTATTAGACTGGTATGGGTTACGGTTGGTTGACATGTAGTTGCCAAGTTATTTATAGTCAGTAGAAAGTCTGTTGGAGGATCATCACAATAAAGTGTTAGCAGATGTGAAGCAGACAGTCTACTAATACTCTAATGAGAGTAAAGTTGACATGTAGTTTCAGAGTTACAAACAGAATGTTCAATAGGGACCATCAAAATAAAGTGTTACCAAAAATAAATAAAGAGTTTCGTTGTATGAATGAAATAATGAAATATATGTGGAACCTGCTGATCTTATACTTTCTGTCAAAAGATAACTATTTACTACAAAAGATTGCATTTCTACACTCTAAAAAATACTGGGTTGTTTTAACCCAAGTTTGGGTCAAATATGGCTAACCCAGCCGTTGGGTTACATTTTTAAATAGCATTTTTAATCCAATGTTTGGGTTTGTCAATGTTTGACCCAAAATTGGGTTAAAACAACCCAGCATTTTTTAGCGTGTAGATGGTTCCCGGTGTGTTTTGGTTGGAGCTCACTGGTTACTTACAGGTCCAAGTCAAAAGAACACACCCTAAAGTATTTTTAATATTCTGGTCTCTAGATTGGGGTTCCTCCTTTAGTGTAAGTCCATGGGGTTGTTCTTCGGCCATGTTTTTTCATCTGCCAGGCAAAAATAGTCTGAATGCTTAAATCAACAGCACCTTCCTCAACTAGCTGTGTGACTTGATATATAATTCATGTCAGTAACAGAAACATTTGACAACGTTTAACGGTTTTAGAGCGTTTTTTTTATAAATGTGCAGAGCAATACTTAGCAATGCTAAGAAAGGCCCACAGCGTTTACATTTTTCAGGACATATCGACCTTATGATGCTTTACTTCTGGCTCTATCTGCACATTACGCAGGGGTAGAAGAAAGTATTTTGAGATGAAATAATTAGATCAGCTTTAAACAGGCTCGTGCCATCCTGGTGTCCCCTTCAATGGAGTCTGCTTGGATGTGGGAGACGTCAAGCTGCAATGGGAACACAGTTCAATAAAGATAATGAAACTGAGCCGTTTTAATTTGCAGTTATCTCAAAGGGAAGTGATGCGTAAATCACGTGTACCAGGCGTGAGGGGGGAATTCAATACATTATAAAGATAAATGCTGGTGAAGCGGCGTTTCATTTTACTGGGTAATGTGAAGCACAGCATTCTAGTTTGGCATATACATATTTTGTCTGCAAATGGATTTGGGTGTGTAGATGGATATTTTAACATAAATTAGCTTTTCCTTTGAACAATTAATCTCATAAAAAAGCAGTATATAGCCTTAAAGTAGACAGTATTTAAGTTGTGATTTACTGAAAATCTTCCTCTCCAACGTAGCTCTCAAATGGATTTCATTAGCATTCATAGGTACTTGTACGTAACATTTTTCTGAAACATACAATGGTGTGCAGTCACTCTCAGGGGCCGTTTACACAACACCGGCTTCAACTCAAAACGAAAAATGTTATGCATTTTGGCCGTTGATTTACGGCAAAACGCACACTTTTGAAAAAGGGTTTTTCAGTGCAAGTTTTTGAAAATGATACCGTTATCGTCTCCGTGTAAAACCACAAAAACATGAATTTGTGGAAACTGTGACATCATGTGCATGCGTGTTCAGTCTATGCTCATATTGTTTCTGTTGATTTCTAAAATATATATATATATATATATATATATATATATATATATATATATATATATATATATATATATATATATATATATATATATATATATATAATATATACACAATGACGTATAAGGATTTTCGACAGGCCAATTTTCAAATACAAAAAATAATAATACCTGTTGCAATTGTTCAAACATTATGGATGTTGTGTACACACAAATTCAAGTGATTTTAGTGTTTTTTTCATCTAGATGAATTGGCCGTAGCCTTAAAAAATGTCATGTGGTGCGACCGTGATTCATCATAAAATGTATTAATTTCCTTAACACGCTTAACATTTATTTTACAAGTTCTTATAATTAAAGTGTTTAGAAACAAAGTATTTGCATTTCTTTTGAGTTTTTGTAAATAATGATCTCATTTTTTGTTCTATAATTTCAGAGTTGCCTTCTTAGTTAACACTTATTAAGACTTATTTTTTCCTGTAAATCACATAAAACAGAAAAAAAATGTTTTAAAAATACCATTCACTTAAGTTTTTTTTGGAAATCACTTAAACCACCCTACCCTAAATCGAACAACTTTTCAACACAATTAAAATTTAATAATTTAAGTTTTAAGTTTATATTGAAGTTATATTTTTGTTATTTTCTTCAAATTCCTTGTAGACTGATAGATACTGATGCAGAACTGTAAATACAATATATACAACAAAATAAAAACATTAATTGCATGTTGATTGCAATTCAATATTGTGTGAACCTAAAACAGCTTCTACATAAGCTGTGCATACTTGCATGCAGTCGGTATGTTAATAATAATAATGCAGTTTTATGTATCTTTACAAACTGTGTGCTAGAACCACAATGTATGGATTAATAATATTAGCTAATGAGATGACTGTCAGTTTGCAAATCTTCATACATTTTACATGCAGAATTTATTTATAGACCAGTGCACTTTTTACACATCTTGCAACCTTTGCTTTTCATTGAAAAATATATTTGTGTTGCTATTTATCAAAGTGCAGAGATATTTTTTCATAGTTTGTTTGTTCTTTGGCTAGCTATTAAAGTCTTAAATTGTAAATACAATTCAATCTGTGAACTAAAGGAGAGAGAGAGAGAGAGAGAGAGAGAGAGAGAGAGAGAGAGAGAGAGAGAGAGAGAGAGAGAGAGAGAGAGAGAGAGAGAGAGAGAGAGAGAGAGAGTTTATTCTGCATAAAATTTCCTCATCATTCCTATTCTTACGCTGATTATTCTCGATCTCATTTCACAGCTCTTCTGGGCTCTTTTCCGCAGTGTGACAGTCATACTCAGTTCCATGAATATCTTTATCACGTCTGATTGGGTGAAGTCTGTGTGATTTAGTTGTAGGAGAAATTAATAGGAGTTGCGAGTTGCATATAAAACTCACACAACACATGCAAATACAACGCTGACATTACAACCATCCCACTTCAGTTGTGTTTGTCCCATCGCTTGCAGCGGAGAGACGGCAATAACGATATGTCACTGAGGATAATTATACTTTAATGTGTTAAAGAAAGCAAACCCAGATATTGACTGGGCAAAGGTGTTATAAGATGTGCCGGAGAAGAACAAAATTTAATTACAGAGGAGAACGTGTGACTGCATGCAAAGCACACCTTGCCAGTGTTTTAAAACTCAATGTTCTTTAAATCAAATCAATCAATCGGCTTTGCACTGCAGCTAAAGGCGGTAGTACACTGAACGATTAGACAATTTTAGTTCGGATAGCACATTTCCATTTCAGTATCATTGCAAAAGCTATGTGATTTTTGAATCATGAATCATTGGACTGTTAATAAAAGGAGCACAGATAAAGATCCTGCCATCATTTGGCAGATTTTTGTTTGCAGTTTCAATATGGTTCTTTTTTTTTTTACACAACTCTCTGGAATATCTGATTGATTGGTCAGGTACAGCATTCTCTGGTCAGATATACAGTATAATGGTGCTAAACTGTATAATACCTTATATTGGTAGTTTAATGTGTCTTATTTTATTTAAGTCATTTCGACTTCTATCTATATTTCAAATCTATTTTATTTCCATCCAGGACAGGATACATGTAAGAGGGCAAGAAATGGTTAATAAAGAAAAAAAAAAAAATTTTATTTATTTTTTTTATTGCCGGCTAGTCTTGTAAAGTATTTTTCTGGTATGTGGGAATGCACATTTTTAGTCCAGAAAAGCTTCTTCTTTTTTCTTTTTTTTACCATTACAAAATGAAGTATGGATATTCACATTTGTTAGCGAGTAAACATGATTTTTTAACAGTCATCTGAAGTATTTGTATCTTATGAAGGACTGCATTTGTTCCCTAGAAACAACATTGTGTCAATAGTGACAAGGTCCATATTATGCAATAAAAGTTAATAAAAAGTGAATTATTATAAAATCAATGCTTTCATAATGCATGCAAAAAAAGAGTCAAAGTTAACTTTTAGCATTTTTTAAATTGGACAAATGTCTTTCTTCTAAAAAAACTGATAAAAAAATATTGAAGAATCATGTTGCACTGCACAGATTTTGTCCGATCAAATTCTCTCTAGAACGAGAAGTCCCTCCCCCTAATACCGCCTCCCACTGACTAGTAAGTATGTAGTAATATCATAGTTCATGTTTGTATTGGTTGTTTTATTAGAAGATATTTCCTTTCACAACTTGACTGCATTTGTAATACATTGTAATTGACAATGTATTTCCTTTTGCAACAGGAAATACATCAGCACAGGCCATAAAATAGCACTTGTAGATGCCAATTTAATGGGACCTTGAAGCCACACTTAAAAACACTTATCAAACCAAGTGACATTATTCAAAGAAAAATATTCCATGCACACTTTTCAAGAAAAAAAAGGCAAATTAGAGGATCGTGTTCATAGTTAATGTGATGAACAACACCTGTGGTTACTCGGAAATCTATACATGTTGAAGTGCCGCTCAAATGTGCAAAAACTTTACATATTGCATTTACAAATCCCATTCACGTATCATTATCGCCATTTACTTATTATTTGCTTCACCTGTCAAAGGCCCACATAAAGGAATACGAAGACATTTGTTTAATTTCTTTTTCCACTCTGAGGTTTCATGGCCCAGTAATGGATTTTAATGCAGGTTATCAACTCTAGAAGTAAGCGGCTTCACCGTTGCAGTAAAAGACGTTCTTTGTTAATTTGCCGTCTGCTGTTCACATTGTGAAATTAACTAAATCCAAGTGAATAGTTCGACTGTAAGCCGGGTTGCAATTTCAGAAAAATTGAAGGAGAATACAATCTTCTTCATGACTAAACAAATTCAATATGAGCTTCCCCTAACTGCATCTGTTTTTATTTTTTATATGATTGCCCCTAATTGGTCCAGATAAAAGTATTAACCAGTAACAAGTCTAATGACCATACATGCAGAACTGAAGAAATGTTTTGTTCCACACTCTGCTATAAAATGTGTATTTGAGCTCATTTGGACTGTTTCCAACATTCACACCAGTGTAGCTTTTTCCACATCAGGTTGAATATGTTGTTGGCTTACTTTTGCGTTTTGTGATCAAGAAGAAAGCTTTTGTCTTTATCTGGTCTTATGAATATTAATTCTCTTCTTACAGTGAGCGGTCGAAGTGCTCATCATCATCTTACTTTGAGAAAATCACAGACTGAAGACCCATTGCCAGGTCAAGAACAGATAAAAAATAAACCATTGAGGGACTGAACGAAGCGTTTCCCATGGACACTGTGAAATCATCTATGTCTAATCAACTCCAGTGTTTAATTTCTATGAAGTTATATTCAGCTGCATTTAGATCTAGCTGTAGGAGGTCATTTAACATGGGTTATTTTCTCCGAGGTTCAGCAGAATATCTGCTTAATGTGTTATTCCGCACCTACTAGCACCTTGAAACGAAATGAGATCAACTAATCATCCAAGCATATTACACTATTACACATGGAGAGTTTTATGCGAACCCAATGCAATTTAAAAGGGCTTCTTCTACAGTATTTAAGGGACAAAAACAAAGCCTATTTTTAATTTTCTCCAGGAGAAAGTCACTGACTCTACACTTTAATGTTCTTTGGTTTTGCACTTGCCATCGACACGGTATGTGCATCTTGTGATTTCAAAAGCCTGAAGACGTTTTGCACAGGTGTCAATTAATTCATATTGCAAACATGCATATTGCACGACAACCTGGCAAACACTGTGAACCGCTATCTCAGGATGTTGTATGAAGGTGAAGTACTGTTGATCTAATGTAGAGAAAACACTTCTATCCCTTGGAAAATATGTGAGTCCTGGCTTACGTTATAGAAAACTGTACATTTTCATATAAAAATTATTTTATGATTTGTTATCGCAACTGTTTCTTTTGTCAAATCATCCAAAAAGTTACAACACAATTAAACGCACTTTTAGCGTTGCGAAACGTGCATGACGCAACATATTTAGCGTTTTGCAAAAATGTTGCCACACGTACGTTGTTCTATTGAGCCTGGGCATCTGGCATCTGTCAGTCGATAAATGGGAACTTGCGTTAATTATTTGAAAAAGTAACAACAATAAAATATATTGTTGTAAATTTAAAAGTAACGTTTTACTTTACTAGTTTTTTGAAAAAAGTAATATGATTATGTAACTTGTATTACTTGTAATGTGTTGCATCCACCACTGCCAATTTCATATGCAAACTTTCCATCTGAAACTACAACTCCTCATTGGCTCGCTCCTGAGGATGTGACATCTTCATGCTTTAAAATATCACTGATCACATGATCAGGAGGACCCCCTTTTTCAAGAGAGAAATGTGGATGTGAAGACTTCTAAGGACCTCAAAGTGCATGCAGTATCATGTATAACGCGCATCTGTATACTGTATCCAGTGTAGACAGCGTAAGTGATTATAATGGTTTCTTTTTGCTTTTGACACGATGCTCACACGCGGTGTAGACAAACGTCAGCCCTTAAGCGACTGGATGCCAGTGGGAGGGGCCTATGGTGTTGTTGGGTGTGGCCTATGGTTTCATGATGTATTGGTCAATTGGTTCAAATGTATTTGCTCATGTGACGTCATAGATCCTGCAATATCAAAACGATCTCTTGTACGGCAAACGATCAAGGCAAACTTTATTTCTCATGTTATGACCCCTTTAACTAAATTAATATTTGTAGAAATAAAAATGTGATTATATGAAAAAATATGTTCAGAGTTACAGATGCAATATATTCTGGTGTAAAATAAATCCCAAAAGCTGACAAATAGCAGTGTATCCGAATGAGCTACCACTTTGTTGACTGCCACACCACTGCACAGATAATAAATTAGTTCAATAACAATTTCAGCCATAATCTTCTGTATGATAATTCATTTTAATTTGTAGTAATGACTTTTTAGTCTACTATAGCACCAGTGCTTACACCTAAAAAATGAACATACGGCCCTGAGGCAGGTGCAAGTCAAACCAACAGCCTCTCACCTTCCTACACACCATTTTCTCATTTCTCTTTCTGTCACAGAAAGATTTTCCAGAAGAAGTCTCAAAGTGCTTAGAGCTGAAGAAGAGAGGACTTATACAACAAGATAATCTCACTTCTTTACAGGAGATTAGATGGTATCGCCGTGCAGCATTCTTCTCGTGATTTGTGTACGGAGCTGCAAAAGAAAAGGCCTGATTATCTTTGTTTTGCAGCAGCAACATTGCTGGTCATATAATTAGAGTAATTACTCCAACGCTATCACACTAACTGAACTCCACTCCACCCCCATCCACTCACTGCTATTGTGAGTGCAGAAGCACTCTGGTCACCATGGTAACAAACTGTACTAAACCAACAACAATAAGGTGAAATGCTGTAAGGGTCAATAATAAACCCAAATGCAGCAAAAATATTAATTCTGAGATTTACTGATTGAGCCTCATAATTATGACCAACCATGTTTTTACTTCAGTGTGAGTATGTAACATTTTTAAACATAAAACTATTAAATTAAAAAATTGTCAATTATATAATAATACTATCAGGTCTCCTCTGTTCGAACACGATGCCGAATCATTATGAATTATTCAACGCATTCTCATCCTAGGGCGTCATATATTGACAGTTTTGACATTTCCTCTACATCCAACGCACATGGCACCCTTTAGCGTCAATATGACACGCACAGAGCTTTGTTCGGTTATGGTTGGGTTTAGGTCTGGGGTAGGGTTAGGGTTAGACCGCTAGGAGGCGCCTTCTGGCCCATATCTATCTGCGTCTCATATTGACGCTAAAGGGTGCCATGTGCGTTGGATGTAGACGATATGTCAAAAGCGTCAGTATATGACGCCTTGGGATGAGATCGGGCTGCAATTATTATGATTCAGGCTGCATCAATCACAAGTCAGATTCAACTGTTCATTTGCTTGAAGATTGGACATTCTCTGCTGGCCTTCAGGATTGCGTTTTGGTCGTGTCTAGGTGCAGGTCCAGCATCTGGTACGGATATGAACCGGATCCGGCTGACTACAGTAACCGCGGGATAAGGATGAGACAGACAGACTAATATTAGCATAGATGTATTCTTACGATGTAACAAGGGGTGTTATAGGAAGTGTTCCTGGTTCCGGTTGATCTCATTTGTGCAGCCTAACAATCATTCAACTGGTTTGAATAATAGAAATTGATAACATGTTATGTGTATGCCAGGTTAAAGAGATGTGTTTTTAGTCTATATTTAAACTGAGAGAGTGTTTCTGCTTCTCGAACAATGCTAGGAAGGCTATTCCAGAGGTTGGGTGATAAATAGGAGAAGGATCTACCGCCAGCAGTTGATTTTAATATTCTAAGTATTATATGGCCAGAATGTTGAGATCACAATAGATTTTAAGGACTGTAATGCATTAAAGGAACACTCCACTTTTTTTGGAAATAGGCTCATTTTCCAACTCCCATAGAGTTAAACAGTTGAGTTTTACCGTTTTCGAATCCATTCAGCCGATATCCGGGTCTGGCGGTAGCACTTTTAACATGGCTTAGCAATAGCATAGATCATTGAATCTGATTAGACCGTTAGCATCTCTCTAAAAAAAAATGACCAAAGAGTTTCGATATTTTTCCTATTTAAACCTTGACTCTTCTGTAGTTACATTGTGTACTAAGAATGACGGAAAATGAAGATTTCGATTTTCTAGGCCGATATATGGCTAGGAACTATACTCTCATTCCTGCGTAATAATCAAGGAAAGTACCGAGTATTTGCTCAAGTACTGAGTAGCTAAACAACAGTGCTTCATGAGAGTAGGCGGTGGTAAAGAGCTATTTTGGCACGCTTTGCTTGTCTCCATTAGTGGAATTCTCTGTACAGCATCATGGTTAATGTAGTTTTTCACCACGAATTCCGCTGTTCAACATGATTAATTTAAAAAATAAGTTGAAATAATGTGGGCTGACTGCTTCAACAGAGCAAATGCCATCTATTAACAACCTCGTAGCTCACAGCAGGGCTGTCTTTAAATGAAATCTTTTCATCACATAAAGCGATCATATCTCTTCAGAAAACTTGGATTAAACCACTCGAATCATTTGGATTTTTTTTATGATCTCTTTATTAATGGTGTGAAGCATCAGAGTTTTTGGGTGAATGGACTTAGAGTGGAGGGACAGAAATCTCTCAGATTTTGTTAAAAATATCTTCATTTGTGTTTCAAAGATGAACATGGGTCAAAAGTCTTATGGGTTTGGAACGATATGAGGGTGAGTAATCGATGACAGAATTTTCTTTTCTGGGTGAACTAACCCTTTGAAAAAGCACAAAGAATAGCTCAAAGAATAGCTCTTTTTCCATATTTCAGAAGTTGGCATTCTCTCCCATAATTAATGGCGGCATGCTGAGCCATTGGCTGAACAGATCGACTTCTTAGGTCAATACATGTGGTTATTCCTGTTCCAGTGCAGACGTGAACAAGGAGGTCGTCGAAGAGTTCTGTGCTCTAATCACTACCAGAGCGACTCGAGCTTCACATGCGGGGTTGAGACCTGTGCTGGAAGTTCAAACTCATTGATCCAGTCTCCAGTAACTATGACCTTTAGGGAGATGTAAAGCTTCATCTCAGACATGTGGGCTGGGTGGGAATCTGCGGACGACACTGTAAAACAGAACTGCTCTGTCTGTTTCGAACAGCTGGACTGTAGTCTGTGAAGCCTACATGGTGAGAATTTATTCGTTTAAGAGAGAAAGGCATAAGCGAGAGGACTCAACAGGTGCTGATAGCAGAGACAAGACCGTTTGAACTCTTCATTCACATACCACCAAATGCTGTGAAGACTAAAGGAAAAAATGGTTGCTGAAAACTAAAAACAACTTGTATTGAAGGAGATGTGCTGTAGATTGGTTTACATTCAAAGATATTTAGTCTATAAGCAAAGCATCCTTGACCACAGACAGAACAACTTAATGCTCAATTTACTGTAATAATACTTTCCCTATGGCGCAGCTGCAGTGATTAATGTGCCCCTATTATGCGACTTTAAAGGTTAATTTTGAGGCTAATTTTGTTTTGGAGGTCTCCTACAACAGGTTTACATGCATCCAGGGTCAAAAAAACACTTTCATTTTCTCATAATATACATTGCACTCATATTTCAAAGAGACTGAAAACGGTTCGTTTGAAGATTCTGGCTTCATCTGAAATCGCATACTTCCCTACTATATAGGTGGTGAAAAAAAGTATGTCTGATTTTCACAGTACTCATAAAAGAGTTATACTACTTCCTGTGAGATTCTTAAGTGTGCATATGATAGACACTTATATCCCATGAGGCCACGGGAGAGGGTTTATGAATGGTAGTGATATGACGCAACTGACACTGGTAGTAGGTCACATGATAATGACAACATGGCGAATGTAGTACGTCCGGATTACATTCTACACACTGTCACGCTTTGGCTGACGAAGCCGACAGACTAAATATAAAATATAACAAAGCTTTAATGTACACAGGCAGGTGAGCAGGACGCAACAGCGTGTATAACATAGACACGAACAATAACCGATAACTGAACTGAACGGGGAGAATATATACACAAGGTAAATGAGGTAACTAACAAGACACAGGTGGAGGAAGGTTAACTAATCAGGGACTAACAAGAACAGGTGCAGACAAGTGAGAACATAAGTGACACACACATTCACGCTATATAGAATGAACTTTTTTTTAGCTGTCGTGAAGTAATTACTTATTCAAAATAGTATACCTAGTCAAGAGTGTGCGATATTGGACGCAGCCTCAGTCTCTCTAATCCCCTTCTATCTGAGAGCATACTCTGATTGGTCAGATGGCCCAGTCTGTTGTGATTGGTCGACAACTTACAGAGCATGTTGGACATGAAATGCTCATTACCATATCTGAATTTCAGCTCCTGAGGCTTCCTCAACACTTCATACACAGTGATACGAAAAGTAACGATGGCATTGGTTTTACCGTTTCAAGCGCAAGTCCTCGTTTTTTAAAGGGACACTAAGTATCTTTTTAGGTATTTTATTATCTAAAATCAATATTTTTATTAATAAATATGTCCTCAATGGTGTACAAATACCCCGGCCAATTATCTGACTTATCCTTATAAATGAAGAATTCATTATCTTTATATACATGGGACGGGTAGGTCCACGGAGGCTTCCATGTAGTTCCGCCATCTTGCAAAACTATAATAGCAGAGAGGGACAAAAAGTACTAAGCCAACAAAAAAGTAAAAAAATAGAACGTAAAATGCGTGGGATTTCCCCCTTTCTGGTCAATGTATCGCTGCCTCTGCTTAATTATTTTTATCCCAGGTGGGGATAAATTTATCCTCCCCTCAAAGTGATCATAGTGCTAACAGACGGATCACAAAACTTATCACGGATCCGTGGTTTGATTAAAGTAAATTTTAAAAATGATTACTCACTCACTCTTGAGCGTCTGGCGCGAGTGATTTCAATGTACAGACGCGTTTATGCGCGTCTAGAGGTCCTGCGGCGCGGTGTTTAGCGCGACGCGGTAGACGCGAGCCTCATTCTACTCCAGTTTGCGCGAATGAGGCGAATTGCTATCACAGATAATGTATTTCAAAATTCAGCCTTTGCATCACAGGAATGAATTTAAACTGTAACAATATTTTACTAAATTACTGTTTTATTCTAGGTTTAAACAAATACATGCAGCCTTATTGAGCATAAGATACGTTTTTTTTCAAAGCAATTAAAAATCTTTCCAACCCCAACTTTAGAAAGGTAGGATGTTTAAATATAAAAGTTGGCATCAGGAATAGTAACACAAAAAGGACAATGTACGGTATTCATGACATCAAATACGTATTATAAGGAAAGTGAGGAACCGTTCTGGAGGGCAAGCCCTGTTGTGATTGAGGTATTTACGAGCACAAACAGTGATGCCGCCGTGGCAGAAAAGGAGAGTGACAGTGACGGACGACTGAGCAAATCACTCCGTGCGGACTCCGCTCTGAGTCGAGACGCCTCGCTTTATTGTGTGGAGGTTAAAAGGCCCTTTTCACTGAAGCCCGTCAGTCTCCGTACTAGACTTGTTTCGATCAATCAGGTGTCAGGACAATAACACTGTCAGCAAAGCAGGCCCATAATAACGCTGAGGTAATAAACGCTTCATGAGCGCAGTCACCGTTGGACAGACTGGGGAAAAGTTCCTCGAAACTTTCAGCCAGTGATAAAAGCTCTGGGCTGATGGTAATCAGTACTGGTTTGTGAGAGGAGATGAAGGGCGGTTTGTAGCGTTGAAAGGCTTTCAGGCGACAAGAGGAAGTGAGAAAGTGCCAAGGACAGTGAAAAAGAGTTATAATGACATCTTGAATTGCTTTCTTGAGAAATTAAATACTGTTGAGCGTTTAACCATCTGGAGAACCTGAAAAGGTATTTGTGTTTCATTTGAAATCAAAATGATGAAGTGATATTAAACGTGTTTAACTGCGAGTCTGATAGAAAGAGTGTTTTATAGAAACAGAATTATAGCATATCTCATTATTGTTTTACTACAGTGAGCTGTTTTCAAATTGATCTATTCTTTTAATTTCCAAGGTTAATAGTGACATTATAGCAATATGTTAATGAGCAGGACTGTATATTGCGCTTTGTTTTCTGCGTTATGCCTGTCAAATAGTGTCCATTTCTTACTTTTGAACAGATTATGTTTTAAATGGGTATTTTATATTTAATAGGTACTCATTCCTGCCTATTTATATAATCAAGATTACTTTCACCATCAAATGACTGAAAACTTAATCGAATGAAAAAAAGGAATTGTGCTAAATAAGTAAAAAAAAATAGTTATTAATATTTCAAACCAAACATGATCATCTTGTGATGCCTAAATTCACTTAAGTGTCACACCACAGGCCAGAGACAAAATCCAAACAGTTAGCGGACGGTATTTTTGTTCCATTCAGTGATGTTTGATTCTTAAAAACATCGTTCTTTTAAGCGGGTAACCGCTCCTGATATGGTTTACAGAATCAAAATCGAAATTTAGTTTAGGGTTGATGACGCACAGCACCGAATGAGTCAATGAGCATGTCCAGATGGGTTATTAAACCAAATAATTGTTTGATTAAACCAATAGTTATTGACATCCATTCATGTGCATGCGAAGACGACAGACCGTAAACGCGAGTTCATGCAAATGAACGGCCAAAGCGCTTTTTCGATTTTAGTTGAAAGTGGTGTAGTGTAAATGGCCCCATAACTAGTCTACACTGCTAACAAAATAACATTAACATAACCAAACAAACAATAAACACTTAGAATAAACAGGCTAAGTTAATATGCAGGCGACGGAGGAGAAACTGCCGTCTCAGTGACTGATTTATTTATTACACAAAATACTTTTCGGGCATTTAACGGTTATCAGCGATACGAAAATAATTTGCATCAAAATTGTATTTCAAATTGTAAGTATCTTAGAACTTTCCATTTAATTTCATGTTCTTATGACATTTGGACCACACTATTTATGCACAGTTTTATTAGCATACATACCATTTCTATTTGCAATAATCTTTAAAAGCATTTTGATCAGCATCAGAATGAAAGACAACCAATAACCAAACCCACCTCGCCTTACAATTCCATTAAAATGGGTAACCATGCATGACCAATAAATAAATAGCCAAAGGGGAGAGTTTAATCTAATCTATATCTGATTTGCACCCATTCCTTGTTATTTTTCAATGAAATTTCAGCCGCTCAACATTGGAAAATGATTAAGGGTAATCGGCTCCACGTCATTCCAGCTTTTCTTAAATGGATGGAGCATCATTGATTTTATTTTATAGCTCTAATTCAATCTCAGGGCAACAATCACGCAGGAAACAATGTCTTAACACCTCGATTCTGCCACTGGAGACTTTTCCTCCATGATAGCCATCATAAGAGAAGCCGCAAAGCATGATGGGACAGCATCTGTTTCAATATACAAGCGCATCTCACCAAAGCTTATTACAGATTTTTCAAACGTGACCTAAGAACATCAAACCCATCAGTCAGTCCATAAGATCTGGGGAGTCAGGAAAGGCTGATCGCCCTGCGATTGATTTCTCTAATGGCCTGTGAAGCAGTTCCGCACCTCTTTTTCTTTTTAGCACATTTTTGACACTAATGTGAGCTGTCAGGCTCTGACGTGAGAATATCTGCTCCCATTGCAAGGCTGCAAGAGTAATATCTGCTCGGAATGAATAAATATGTCCTATCAACTCACAACACATGAATCACTTATAAGCTAGTTTTAAAGGAAAGTTCTGGATTTAGTATGTGATAAGCTAGAGTAGAAGGCACAATGTTGATTACCACTGAAAATCATTTTGACTCATTGCTTCTAGATTTCTGTTTTTAAATAAACACAGCACAGTAGAGCTGCACGATTCTGAATAAATTGAGAATCACGATTTTTCTGTTTAAAAATAGAGATCACGATTCTGAATTGACACACCAAATTTAAGCAAAATAACTTAAATTAATACTCTCTAAAAAAATGCTGGGTTGTTTCAACCCAATTATGGGTCAAATATGGACAAACTCAAACGTTGGGTTAAAAATGTAATTTAAAAATTTAACCCAATGGCTGGGTTTGTCCATATTTGACCCAAAATTGTGTTGAAACAACCCAGCATTTTTTAGAGAGTAGATGGTCTGACAAAATTGTTAACTGCTGCAGTCTAGTTAAAAAATATTGAATTAATTTGAGATTATTAAAAAAAAATAGTTTGAATGAATGATTCATTGACTTATTCATAAAGACTTTACTTGTTTCATTACTGTGAATCAGCGTTTTGAATGATTCAATGACAAATTCAGTCACATGACTGGTGTAACGATGTAATTGATAAAATTGTTATTTGACTTTATTTACAAAATATTCATATCCAATGCGCATTCATGCAACGTCTGCTCTCAAGTGCTGTGGTGCTCTTGCAAAGGCACATTTGATATTAATGTTTTGTAAATAAAGTGGTAAATTATGTTGGGGGTTTTTGTCACAAACATGCACTCGTGTAGCTTCATAAAATTGAGGTAAAACCACTGGGGTCACATGGGTTACTTTAATGGTGTCTTTAATATCTTGAAAGTGGTAGTTGCGTAGGCTGTATGGAGGGACGGAAAGCTCCAAGATTTCATCAAAAAGATCTTCATTTGTGTTCCGAAGATGAAAGATAGTCTTACTGGTTTTGGTACAACAGGAGGGCGAGTAATTAATAACATAATCTTTATCTACAGATAGTTATCTATTTTGTGATCCAATTGTTCTCTTTAGTCGTTTCTAGCTGACAAATAAATCTAGACTTTTCAAAAAATGGTCTGAATGATTCATTAACTTAGTCAGTGTGAATCAAAACTATTTTTTAAAATCCTTGTCAAGTAATAACACATGACTGGAAAGGTCATGGAAATGTGTTGGTCAAAAAGAGGAGGAATCCTGTTACAAAGACTACATCTGGAATTCTGATTCTTTCACACTATTCTAGCCAGCATATAATGTTATACAGTAATATTTCAATCTTGAGTCTCTACCTTTTAAACAGTACGTATTTTACTTCCATTTTATTGCATTACGGTAACCATGATCTGTGGACATTATAGGGGTCTCTGGAAATGTGAAATATATGATATTTACAGTATAGCAGCGGCCTTACATCAGTATCTTTTTGGAGGAGATAGGGAAAAGAAGGCAGTCTGTCATGTCACTTTGGGATTTGACTCCATTCATTCTCTTTTATCTCTTGGTGTGTGGCAGCCTGACAATGATATTTTGGGACCCAAGACACATCTCCAGATAATTGGTTCCAGGTCCAGCATCTGTGAGGAGAGAGAGCAATTTCACCACGAGTTGCCACATGATTGAGCTGAACTTCCAGAGAACAGTGAGTTACTACGGTTGAGAGACCTGCAGTTACCTGAAATAATTAGTAGTGCTTGCTATAAGGCAAGCCTTGCTATTGCTCAAATTTGGGGCTAAGATTTCTCAAAACCACTTACCCAAAGTATTATATTATGGCATGCAACTCATCTTACATTGTGTCTGCTTCTGTATACACGTGAATAATACTCATGAAAGCAGGTGTTTTAAGTCTGCTGGGCAATAAAGCAGGTAAAAACATCCATAAACATAATTTGAAGTAAGGCCCACAGCATATTTAGGCACCAAAACATCATAGATGCTTGAGGATTGCTATTTTGCCGTCAACCAGCAAGGAAGCACTCAAAAACCCTAGCAATCACCTAGCAACACCATGGTAACAATGTAACAACACTCTAGCAAACACAAATCAACACCATAGAAGCCACTCAGAACAAATTAGCAATTATCTAGCAACCAACCAACTAACAACACAATTAAAAAACCTGCCAGAAAAGGCCAGAACTAGCAACACCCTAATAGCCACCAAGCAACATCCTAGAACACACTCTAAACACTATCATCTACCTACCAACATCATAGACATTTTCTAGCAATTTTCTAGCAAACATCATAGAAACCACTCAGAACAGACAAGCAACCATCTAGCAACACCCTAACAACCACTTAGAAACACAATTTTAACTAGAGACATCATAGAAACCACAAAGAACACCGCAACGACTACAGTAATGGCATAGTGACAACCTAGCAACCACATAGCAACATCATGGAAACCACCCAAACTTACAGAGCTTCTGCCTACCAACACCCTAAAAATCACCCAGGAACATCGTAATAAACTCCTAACAAACCCCTAGAAACCACTAGTACCATAGTAATCAGCTACCATCCTGCAAAACCCAAACAAGCACTTAGCAACATGATAGTAACCACCTAGCAACACTCAAGAAACCTCCCAGAACACCCTATCATCCACCAAGCAACAACAAACCAACAGAGCACCCCAGCAAACATCTAATAACAGCATAGTAACCACCGAGCAATACCATAAATCCATCCACAATACCCATGTCAAACACACGAAAGGCAGTAAAAACTTAGCAACCACATAGTAACCCCTGGTAACCTCCTAGCAACATCATAGGAATAACATAACAACACCCCAGTAACCACATCATAGAAACCATCTAGCAACACCTTATAAATCACCCTGCAACACCATGATAACAGTCTAGCACCCTAGAATCCACTCAAAACTCCTAAGCAACCACCTAGCAACACCTTGGAAACCACTAAGCAACACTCTGGCAGCCAGCCATAACACCATAGCAACATAGCAGCAACTTTTGCATGGACAAGTACGACTTTATATCAGAAAGAGTAAAAATCAGCTATTTATGTTTGATATCACTTGGCTTTTTTGTGTTGACGATAAGTTGGTGAAAAAAAGTGACATTTGAAAGTGCTTTTAGAGCAAGAAAGGTTGATTTCAGAACCATAGTATCAAAAACGGACAGTGTTTGTGGACAATAGACCATGAAGGACTCAGCATGTCAACATATTGAGAACCACATAAACTACAACGGGTCTCTTTGGTGTTCAGGAAAAGGTTTCCATCAAGGAATCGCTGTTGCATCGGTCTTATCTGCCCTTTGAGCTGAAACCTACTGATGACCCCCTAAAGGACTCAGAGAACTTGATTCAAACATTAAAATTCTTTGTGATTGAATATGACCCACAGGCAGAATAGATCGATACAATATACACAGGCACAAATTGGCTTCAGCAGAGAGCAGCAGGTATGAGTGGCGACTCCTGAGAAAGTGATTGATGGACGCTTCAAACATGTCATCCCAGAGGATTTACTCAGCTTGATATATTTATGGGTCAAATAAATAGAGAGACCGATAATCCTCCTAATACTACAAATAGTATAGAGAACTATACAAATACAACATCTTTGGCATCCCCTTGTCTCTGACAGAAATAAAAAACCTTTTCACAGTCTACAATTTGCTTTTAGCACAAGCAAAACTGCACAGAAAGTGGCAGAGAAAGCCGTGTCGTGATGGGAAGTAAAGATGCTCCCATTGCTTGAACCAATGAGGGTCATTCTCGTGTTATGCAGCACATTTGAGCTTCCTCAAGAACCAATGAGGTTAATTCTTGTGTTACGCATCATGTTTGAGCTTCCTCAAGAACCAATGAGGTTAATTCTCGTGTTATGCAGCACGTTTGAGCTTCTGCAAGAACCAATGAGGTTTCTTCTCATGCGTCAAACAAGTATGGTTGAGCTTCTGTTTGTGTGTCTGATCAATGTTTATATGTGAATAAAAGCCTAAATTCAATCTGTCATATAAAGCAATCATATCAGATTTATGATAATCTGAAGTAGAACTAAATTCTCAATAATGTTGTAGCCATTTAACAATATTCTGAAAGACTCTTTTGCCTTGGACCATTAAGCAACCACCATAACAACCACTTGGCAGAAAAACATCAACATGAAAAACATCAACATGGCTACCACCTAGAAACACCATCAATAACATATCTATGCAAGACCTTAGCTTGTTGTTAAAGGGGTCATATAATGCCATTTTTGTACAAGCTAATATGATTATTTAGGGTCTAAATAAAAAGTTTGTAATATACTTTAATTTAAAATTCTCATTAGTATTGTAAGGAAACACAAATTTTACCTGGTCAAAAACTGCTCTGTTTTCAGCACGCCGTTTTAGTGCATATGTCTTTAAATGATAATGAGCTTTGCTCACCCCGCCCCTCTGTTCTGTGGGGCGTTTTTTACACAACACACGTGGAGTGTTGCCTTGACAACAGTTGAGGCTATATTTTGAAGAATGGCAGCGGGAGTCTCTGGGGATAACATAATAACTATAACGCATTGTTCAGTATAAACGTGGAATTATTAATTATATTGAGAACGTCAGAATACACTGAGTGGAGCGGGTGACCGGTTTAAGATGGCGGCCCCACGGCTCGACCGCGCTAATAGGCAGTAGCCGTCGATAGGGCGTCTATCTATATGATGTCTATGCGTATATCAACAATGACGCGCGGACTATGATTGACAGCTCGCTCACGAGCGAGGGCGGGTCTGTGTTAAAACGCTGCTGTCAATCAACAATCGTGGGAGGGGCGTCGATTTTGTGATGTCACCAAAATCGAACAGCTCAATTTGAGACAGGGTAAAACATATAAGGAGATAAAAAATAAAAAAAAACACTGGATGGATTTTTATCATTTTATGATGGTTGTGTGCAGGCACTGCCAACACACATTTCAGTGCAATCAACTTGTAAAAGTGCATGTATCATTATATGACCCCTTTAAGGTAACTTGGTAACACCAGCCACCAAGAGACACTGTAAAAACCAACCAGAACAACTTAGTAACACAGTAGTAATCGCTTAGAAACCGCACAAAAACAAAATGACACACAAAACATTTTTACAACGATTTAGAAATTCCTGGCATAAGTCTCTATCATTAAAAAGGCCACAAAAAAAGCAAAGTCTTTGGCAAACTAGTTTGCCAAAGTTCTTACTACGCTGTAGCCATTTATCAATATTCTGATATATTCTCAATATTCTGGCTCTTTTGCTTTGGAACAGTAAGCAACCATCCAAACACCATAATAACCATTTAACCACACCATATTAACCTCCTAAGCACTATATCAACAACATTTCAACACAACACAACACAACCCACTCTCTCTCCATAGGTTTCAACGGAGAAAAGTGAAGTCAATTAGAAGCACTCACTTCCTGATCGCCGGGCGAACTGCGCAGGCTCAAACTGAGCTTGACGACGTAGATGTGACGTGAGCAACCTGTCTGACAGCCAGGGGCGATTCCAGGATATTTTAAATGGGGGGGGGCACAGGGGGGACCAAGAACCAGTCAGGGGGGGCCAATCAGAAAATTCAACTGAAAATAAATACTGGTTTAGAAAATATTAAGCAAGATCACCAAAATATAGATGGTATTAGCCTACATTTTTCTTTTTTGCATGGATTAGGGGTTGTCAAACTTTTTGGAGCCAGGGACCCCTCCCTTCATATTTATAACAGTGACTGAGCCCAAAGTTAATGAGGGAGCGGGTACTGAAATATTTTTGCACAAATGGTCTTCACCCAGGGTCGTATACAGAGTTTTCTAAATAGCCTACTGAGGTCTGAAAAGTAATCTTACTAGGGGGGTTCGGGGGCATGCTCCCCCGAGGAATTTTTCTTTCTTGATCTACACATGTGTATTTCAAGGTGTTTTAAGGCAAAAACATTGGATAACTACAGCTTTCCAATTCCATACCGTCTTTGTTATTCCAATACTTATACACATTCGAGGTACACAAATATAGCCTAGCCTATATTTATACAATAATAATGGAAATATGTTTAATAGGTGATTGTGTTATTTAATTGCGCTTATATCCACTGTAATTAGCGGGAAAACACATACAGTATATCGGTGTTAAATAGAAATACATTGTAAAATGTTATCCAGGTCTCATCCTGGGCACAGTATGCTGACCTGTAGCTATATTTCCTTTCCCAAAGCTGAGCTTTGGATACTTTGCATACTGATTGTTTCTATTGTTCGTTTAAAACTTCTAGGCCTATATCTAAAATAGCTGTTTAGTTTAGCTATTTAAATCTTATCTCGCACTTTATGACTGTTAACTGCAGCGTCGTGCGGGAATTCACACTGGGCTTGTAGCTTCGATATTTCAAAATATATTTAGTGTGTAACTTACATACTTTCCTGCTGTTTTAAAAACGCGCAACTGTGCTTCCTCTTTGCGCGAGTCTCAAATCAAGCAGTGATTGACAATGGTGCGGTGGTGTCTCTTTCCTCCTGATTTACAAACGCGCAACTGTGATCACTTCTTCTTCGCGTTCGCGCTAGTCTCAAATCAAACAGTGATTGACAGCGCTCTGGTCCAATGGTGCGGTGGGCATTTTCAGGTTGGTTGACAGCAAATCTAACCCAATGAGATTGGAGGGGGGGCACCAGGGGGGGCCAATCATATTCCAGGGGGGGCCGGTGCCACCCCGTGCCCCCCCTCTAGACACGCCCCTGCTGACAGCTGTAAGTCTTCTAGTAGCTGTGCCGAGAGAAATCTGAATCATTCCCTTCCGAATCTTGCAGGGACGGACAGCGTCAGAATTAGCTGTCCATGAGCAGCAAGAGCAACTTTATCACTCTCTATTGGCTTCTCCCTTGACTTTATCGGACTTTATGCCTCCACGTCCATCCGATTGCTTGCGAGCTTCTCCGCCTGTCTATACGGTAATGTATCTTCTGTGCGACAGAGAGTCGAGTGGTTATGACGCAATCGTTAGCCTATTTTTACAAAAACTGCTTCTATGGGGCCATAAGATACAAGGTAATGGAGCCTTTTGTACATTGTCGTGTTTCTTTAGAAATAAATAATGGACAAATGGGGTCTTTAAACGCCTAAGATGTAAAGTAATTCGCTGTCACAGTGACGCCAAAATGAATGGGAGTCAATGGAATGCTAACAGCAGGTGGGGGTCCGCTAATCAGTGGCGGCGCCCGGGGAAGCTTCAGTTTCCGGCTGAGGGATTACCCCCTTGGATGCAACATATTTCAAGTAGTACATAATATCATACATTTATCAGAGAAACATGATATTATCAGAGAAACATGATATTCAACAAGAAAATTAGGTAAAAACTTCTTCTTCTTTTTTTTATCCCCCAATTTATATTTAATATATTGCCAATCTCAAATCAAAAGTCTGCTGCCATGGTGCACATCTAGGGATGGTTAAACATTAGAGACCATCCATTTCTTTGAGGTCCTTCAATATCTGTTATCAGACACTCAGCAAGCTCTATTTGAACTGCTCCCATTTTACTGTGAATGGACTTTCCATCTTTGCTTCCGGAATAGACTGACGGATGGCCAGTGACCTTCAGTGGAGGTCACAGGATGTGGCTTTCACATGTTTCCCTTTTCCTCTGAGACTGAAGATTCAGTGATATGCCAAAATGTCATCTTTGATACACAGATACACTTTATCTTTGGAGCATGTTCTATGGTAATACTTCACTTAAAAATGAAAAGAAAAAAAATATTTATATATATATATGCGTGCGTGCGTGTGTGTGTGTGTGTGTGTGTGTGTGTGTGTGTGTGTAACGTGGATCCTCAGTTCGTTGGCAAGAGCTCCAGCAACAATAGCACTGAATGAAGATGTGCTACACAGAGCGAGAAATTCCCCTTTCAACCCGTTAGTCATGGTAGCTGTTTAATTAACCGTTCCTCCTGCTGATCCCCTGCTCCCAACTTTATTACTGTGTGGATAAATGTATCCACTTAATGGTCAATTAATTCACACTTTCTCCTACAGGTCTGTCATAACACAGTGGATCATACGACCCTGTATGACTTGTTCAGGATGACAGTCATGACTCTCTTGCTCTGTTCAAGCAATTGTGAAGTATAAAGGGTGACTTGCATTGATAAATCAGAAATGTAAGGTGCATCCCAATCCCATCCCAAAAGTGTGGGATGTTGAACACTTCATGCACTCAACGGTCACAGCTTCCCTTATGTAGTGGAGGAGGGGCTATTAGACTCTGATGTTGAATGACAAAATGTACCACCTTATACAATTCATACACTACACGGTTGTATATATGAGCATCATTTAAGACAACTTTAGACTTATCTCTTTCAGAAAGGGACAGTGTGCATTTATAAATATTCATAAATGTAAACAGGTTTATTGAAACAATCAAAAGATCAATGCAAAACAATGTCTCCCTTTCGGTGACTGTCAACAACTCGCACCCACTTTCTGTTTAACCCTTAAAGACCTACAGCGCCGGCGGCTAAAAATAACTATTGTTCTTAAATGTTTAATTACTTTCGAACCACTAATCCAATCTATATGCTTTAAAAAGTCATGTAAAGAGGAGATTCGCGGCTTTTATGTGGTATTGGGTTAATCGCATTTGGACATTCAGAGGCTCCGTAGTGAATGTGATTGCGTCATCAGGTTTTGATCAGCATTGATTCGTCAAAGAAACCCATGTGGTTTGTTTCTCTGAGCCAAACAGGAATGATTGTTGATGCTAGTACCACCCTCATGCCCAGATTGGTTCATAGATAGATATATACAGTATGTCACTTTTGCTTCAGTGTTCCATGACAATGTTTTCTATTTATTTTACTTCCTGAACTTTTTTGGACACATCTACATTGTCAGTAAATTGAAAAAACAACAACACCAGCTTTACACTGAAAATCGCCTAATATTGTTGTGATAAATGGCTATAACTTGCTTAGGGATTGTTGTAGTCAAAATTGTATCTGGATATCTAGAATATCCAAGTAAAACTTTCTAAAGGAAAAAATCCAAACTTCAGGAGGAGTTGAGTACAAAAAAATCACAAAAAATGTGCTACCGTTTTTCTTAAATCTGGTAAATTCATCCATTCCAAGAAAAAAATTATGTAAAATTGGAAATTTAAATGAGCTAGATGGAAACTTTAAGTTCTCCTGTTTAAAATGATATATGGAACTTGATGCTGACTGCTATAATGGGTTAGAAAAACTAAATAAAAAACAGGCGCGTCAGGTGCTCCAAAAATGTTCTAGGTCTTTAAGGGTTAACTCAGGAGTGTGTGTAAATAAGTCTACTAGAACAAACTTCCTAACGGTATTTATACTTAATGAACACTCGACTCCAGTGTACCTGCGTTGATCTAACAAAAACACTGTCAATGTGTGTGAGAGTTTGTGTGTCAATGTGTGAATATACACTCAATCAGTCACAATGGTGACAAATGAATGTTGTTAACCCTAGAGTGCAGGCTTGGTGCGCCTTGGGGCTCATTATACCCACACTTCCTTTGGCTGTGATTTTGCCAAATGGATCCTTACAGACAACACAAAAGTTTCCATTATTTTCGGCCATCAATGGCTATTTCTTCACAACTGATCTGACTGACCTGCCCTTCTTTGAAACCGCTTCAGTTCCTTGAAAAAAAAAAGTTTTTTTCCCCCTCACACATCTCTCTTTTCCACTGTCTAGGCATTCTCTAAAATTATTAAAAAGAGTTGTAGGCAAGGGGATTGTTGTAACACGTTTTAAAGATGTGTTACAACCCACCCCACCACTGTAAACCAGTGTTTAGCTAGCAATATTAGCATAATGGTTTGAAATTAGCAGGTTAGAAATGCATTATATTTTAACTGAGAAACTGCAGTTTAATCTAATATAAATTAAATGATTTTATGTGCAAGTTTCCTCACAAAAAATATAGTTTTGGTCAAAAACGGAAATCCGCATGTGCCTATTTGCAGCCTTGACAACTATTCATATCTAAGAGACAGTGAGTAAAAACTGAAATGATCACAGGACTCTTATCCCTGATTGGTGGAATCGGTGTTACAACTCGCCCCATGTTACAACTATACCCCTACGCGACGCCGTTTTGTTTTGGGGGTTTGGGGGTACCTGTCAGAATGGCCGTTTCTTTCAGTTTTCCCCTTGTTTGTCCTAAAACGCTGTGTTCGTGTTTATCCAGTTTGAAATGTTGAGACTAAACATGGAGGTTTTTCAAATTTTCCATTGCTGTGTTCTCTCCGTGTTTACGATTCTTTGCAGCCTTTGAATTCTTACACCCGGGAACAATACAAGTGGACACCATTATGACTAAAAGTTTGCTATTTCCTACTAAATTAAGGTGGTGCATAAATTATGTCAAAACCTTTACTGTCGGCAGTTTCACTGTAAATTAATTTTGGTTTTCGCTGTATTTTTACTGTATTCTCTACAGTTTCCTACTGTATAAGCTGTGTACAGTATGTGAACTGTAGATTTCCAATGCATTCTGGGAAAATGAGCAACGGCTCTGTGACAGACTCCTCATCGTGAAGATGAAAGCCCAATAGAGTATGATAGGTTAACTTTCATTTTCAACTCTTAAATCGCTTTATAGGTTACAAGGTTACATTTTAGTTAGTAAGTTTTAGTTAGTAATTTCCAAATCAAGCTGAGCTAACTGGCCTTTTCCTCCTACAGTGTCGCTGGCAGACCGTAAAGATGAAAGTCCTAGGAGTCACTGTATATGTTAAAACACATGTATAAACATTTCTTAATTTTATTACGTATTATTCTGTAATTTGCTCAATTTCCCAGTAAAGCTGTGCTTACTATTTGATCATACTATACCCATGGCATCCTAAAACAGAACTTCAGGTTCAAGGGGCACTGAAAACTTTTTTGTGCTTCTAGTCTCTCTCTCCCTCTCTCTCCCGCATACAGATAGTCTCGAGGAATAGATTTAGTTCTCCAATAATGAGTCTTCAAAATGCATTCTGCAGCTGAGTGGGGATCTGCGCGAGGCAGTCGAGCTAAAACTCTGAGGTGTCTGTTTGAAGGCTTACAGAGAAGAGCCCGAAGAGATTTTATCTGAGGTGAAGCTGGGTGTTCTTCCTGTCTTGACACCTCACGGCAGAGCAGAAACTGGATTTCTGTATATGGGTGCTCAACACAAAAACTAGCACTCATGCTAGAAATAAAAACCCAGCCAAGATAAGCTAAACATTTGTAAGTAATTGGGGTCACAATAAAAACAAAGGATGCGTTGCATTGACAACGAGATGATGTAAATGTGACAAAATCACATGGACCTGTTGACACCCAATGGTCAAGCAGGCAGGAACCACTTGTGCTTTTAGGGGACACACATTACTTTTTCACAATGCGCTTAACCCCGGGTTATCGTCTGCGATTTCTTGGTCTGCGATATCTTAACCCTGCATTTAACCCCGGGTAAAGGAACGTTTCACACTTGTAATTTAACAGGGGCTTAGCACCGGGGTTATGAAGCCCTGCTCTGGACCAGGGTTAGCACTGGTTTTGCCGTGGCAAACTTAGTGTGAAACAATACGGTGTTAGAATGTTAATGGTAGAATGCTAGAAAACAATGCTTAGGAACCAATATATTTGTGTGCCATATATTCACGCGCTCTGGGCTGTAACGGAAACACTGCCCTGTATAAGAACAGTCGTTTCTGCGTTTGACAGGAAAAATGTCAAACGTCAATGGAAAACGCGACAATTGGAGTGAAGAAGAGACTGTTTCATTCTTACCTTATAGTTCAAAAAGTTAATAAAAAAAAAAAACGTTATATTACAGTCAGCAATGTGTAATATGAGGACGTGCAATGCTAAAGCCTTAATGTAAACATTTTTACGTTACGTGCTGCGTTTGTCCAGTCAGTGACAATAGCACCCCGAATATGCAAATATAACATTACGTGCTGCGTTTGTCCAGTCAGTGACAATAGCACCCCGAATATGCAAATAAGGACATTACCCCAAGGTTAATTGGGTTAATGTCCTTATTTGCATATCCGGGGTAGATTGACCCAGGGTTAACTATCACAAGTGTAAAAAGCGCTATTATGGCTTTTTACACTGTGCTTAACCCTGTTTTATCATCATTCCAAACCCTGCATTTAACCCGGTTTATCATCATTCCAAACCCTGCATTTAACCTCAGATTATCATCATTCTAAACCCCGCTTTAACCCTGGATTAGCATAATTCCAAACACTGCTTTTAACCCCGGGTTATCATAATTCCAAACTCTGTTTTTAACCCTGGATTATCATCATTCCAAACCCTGCTTTTAATCCCAAAATTATCATAATTACAATCCATGCTTTTAACCCCAGATTATCATCATTCCAAACCCTGCTTTTAATCCCAGAATTAGCATAATTACAATCCATGCTTTTAACCCCAGATTATCATCATTCCAAACCTTGCTTTTAACCCCGGATTATCATCTTTCCAAACCCTACTTTTAACCCCAGATTATCATCATTCCAAACCTTGCTTTTAACCCTGGATTATCATCATTCCAAACCCTGCTTTTAACCCTGGATTATCATAATTTTAAACCCTGCTTTTAACCCCTGGTAAAATGTTTCACACTTGTAAATGAGAAGCCGGGTTAGCTGAGCTTTTTACCCGAGGTTATAAAACCCTGCTTTAGAGCCAACCAGTACAATGTGAAACAACTGTTTTGGCGCATTCACACTGCATGCCGAAGCGGCGGAGCAGCACATAGCAGGAACAGGGCAGAAGGGATCGTTTCGCCGCCGACTCTATTTTTGCTGCACTGGTCATGCCGAATTAAAAACACAGTGCATTGTTCTTGGTTAAAATACGCCTGGGTGACAAATTTCACCATAAAATCATATAAGTGAGGTGTGTTTCCCAGTTTGTTTTGATAAAATACCGAAAAACACAGTATTGCCAGGAGTTTTTTACACAAACATCAAAACCCTGCTTAAATTATTAAAACTAGAAGTATATATTAACTTTAAGACTACGGAGGGATTTACATCAAGATGTGCATACATTTTTGGTTGCCCAGCACTCTGTAAAGTCTCCTCCAGCACATCCCAAAGACTTTCAATGAATTTAAAGTCTGGACTCAGAGCTGCCAATGCATTTGTGAAAACGATTCTTCAAGCTCCCTCCCAACCATTCTTTCACAGTTTGAGCCTGATGAATCTTGACATTGTCATCCTGGAATATGGTCATGATGTGTCTTCCTACATGGTTGTTTAAGAAATGAAAAGCTCCACACTCCATCAATTAGGGTTAGAAGAACTGTTGCCAAACATAAAACATGCTAGAAACATAATAATGCAATAAAGATCCAATCATGTGTACAGCAATCACGTCGCAGTGTACATCATGTTGCATATAGTATGTGTGGGAGAGGAACAAAATTACATAAAATCAGACACGGTTGCACCAAATGGGACATCAGAAGACTACAACGGCCAGTCCAGACTGCTGAGAGGATCATTCATGTCCTCCCCCCTACCAAACCTCCAAGTACTTTACACATCCAGAGTGAGAAAAGGGGCTAGGAAAATCACTTTAGATCCCACACACCCAGCCCACTTTCTCTTTGAACTGTTGCCTTCTGGCCGGCGCTACAGAGCACCGAGCACCAGAACAGTCAGGCATTACACCAGCTTTCCCCCTCAGGCTATATTACACCTGAACAATACACAATACATCTCAGGATTGCACATCTGTAAATAACATCTCAAATCTGTAAATAGCCTACAGTATCTGTACATTCACAATTCTGTCTATATATATATATATATTCTGCAGTGGATGCTCCTGTCACCAAGACAAATTCCTTGTGTGTGTAAACACATTTGGCAATAAAGCTCTTTCTGATTCTGATCACATATGCTGCCCATCATAAATCAAGGCACATGACACAGTGGTCGGAGAACATCTGAAAAAAGGTGACACAATGGACGATCCTTGTCTGTATTTGCAGTACATTCTAACTCTGTATACGTACAGCCTCTGCATGTCCAGTGTGAACCAGGCGTGAGAATGTTACAGATAGATGCTTCACAACAGACAGTCAATTGCGGTAATTACTCCGTGTGTATTTATTGTAAAGACAGTAATTACTCCGTGTGTATTTAAGGCTACGTTTACACGTGGACGGCTTTTTTCATAAACGGACATTTCACCCCTCTCCGTTTTCAAAAATAACATCGTGCACACCTGTCAGTTTTCAGAAAAGTGTTCGTTACACGAACCCGTGGCGTGTATATGCCGTCTGCCAAACCTGTAAGTGGCAGTGTGACGAGAAGCTCAAGCCCACGTTAGCAAATCAGAATCCCGAAAAAAGTCTCATACTGTGACGTTGGCTGCCTAAAACTCAGTTTTTCTCAGTTTACATGCAAACGTGCAAACAAAGTTTTCCAAAATCTCCTTCCTGGCCGGAGTTTTTAGAAAGAATCGCTTTCAGAGGCGAATTCTCCATTTGCGTGTAAACGAAGGGCACAAACGAAGGGAAATGTCTCCATTTTTCAAAATAACCATGGCCTAAGCCCTTGTTCCTGCTACAGAATGTGTGATTTTGGCAATACATCACTACACATCTCACTGTACAACATGGATCTAATAAACTTCGACATGTAAAGACATGTATGTAGACTGAACGATGATGGCACCTATTTTGTATGAATTGTAGGCTCGGACACAAGTTACTATAGAAAAATAAAACGTAATTAACATGCGCTAGTGCTGCAAAAAAAAAAAAAACAGAGCAAGATGAATCGCAATTTGGCAATTGTGTTTTTTATGTGCGCTGATAAAAAGAGGAGGAAGCGAAAGAGGAGAATATGGACAGTCATTGCTAGGGAAAAGAAGCCAATATTTAGTCATAAAGCATTGATCAATACGTCATTTCATGTTGCATTTTTATTGGCTAGTCAGTAGACGTAGCAAACGTCTTTGGTAGCAAAACCGTGACAACGGCCATCTTTGAACCTCTCTCACTGTACGATGTGGTCCACGAACACAGAAATGGCATGTGTACCGTTCATTATTCCTAAAAGCTTTCTCTGATTAGTGTTTGGTCTCGTTTATGTGGTTGTGATTTCCCCTGCAATCTCCTGCGTGTTTGTATTGTTAAATAAAGTGTTTCTGTTAGATCATGGTGTGCTTTAGCCACTCATTGCACACAGGAATAAATTACATTTCTTCTAAATGGTAATAATATTTCCACAATATTACTTTTGACTGATTGTTGATCAAAGGAATGTAGCCTTGGTGAGCATAAGAGACTTTTTTTCAAAACATAAAAACATATTTCTGACCCCAAACCTTCGAATGCTAAAATCAACAATTGTGAGAAATAAAGTCTCACCTGTGGGATATAAATGCGCAGTTGTGACTTACTCATAGAAATATGACCAAACATGTTTTCTTCTTTTGCCATGAATTTGTTTCCCTGTGCTTTATTGCGTAACAATAAAGTCAAATCACCTTTCCTTCCACCTAAACCCTGCACACACACACACACTCTGATACCCGCCCACAGGGGCCACTGATGTTGTGTTCCTCTCCTCACTATGTGTGTGTGTGGTTGTTGGCACTAATTAATTGAGCGGCATGAGAGGACAGTGATTTGAATCTGCTGCGTTTGTCTAATCGCCCCACAGCTCCATCCTGTAATGTCATCCAGTCCCTGCCGCCATCCCTCCCCCTTCACAAGAGACGTTTCCACTGGTGCGCATACACGAGAGCTCACACACACGAAAGCCTTTGGCATAAAAACACCCTGAAACATGCAGTTCTCACATCCCTACACACACATATCTGCACACAAGGGCATGGGTAGTTGAAATGACATGTCAAGCAGTGACAGCAGTGTCCTGTAGTGTGAAGTGCTATCATTTATATTTTAAGATATACTACAAGAATTACAGTTTATATATATATATATATATATACACACACAGTACATATACACAGTACAATATATATTTTGAATCCTGACGATTCATTTTAAAGCTAGATATGGCATGGAGAGTTGGAGTTAACATATAAATGAAATAAATCAAGTTGGTTTGTTTTGTTCATTTTTGTCATGCATTACATATTAAAGGGATAGTTCACTTTGAAATTAAATGTTGGTATGTTTTAGCTTACCTGAAGTGCATCCAAGATGTAGGTGTCTTTGTCTCCGCAGTAGTTTCAAATATGTTTAGGTCAAACCGTTCTTGTCTCTCAGTCATATAATGCAGGTCTATAGGTACTGTCTCCAAAAGCATGCAGAGATGTCTCTAATAGCATGCAGAGAAAAGTCCAAATTAAAAAATTCCCCATCGTAAGTGCATATTGATAGCCTAAGCTCGCACGAACTCATCCGGGAGTTTTCACTTATTCCCAATTTGTAAGCCTTCTATCTTGACACACTACTCGCTTCATTGTTCAGGTCAATCAAAGGCATACGTTGAGCCGTACAGCCAATCACATGCGTTTCTGCTGAGTTTAAAAATGCAACGTCCAATCGAATGTGGTTAGATTAGTTTCCGCGGAAGAAATCCGGTGTAAACAGATCACTTGGACGTGGTTGTGTAAAAGAGATAAAAACGATATAAATACTGTTCGTTTTTATCACACAAACCGCTTGTTTCGTGTCTTAGGCCATCAATGTGCACTTACGATGGGGAATTTTTTAATTTGGACTTTTCTCTGCATGCTATTAGAGACATCTCTGCATGCTTTTGGATACAGTGCCTATATACCTGCATTATATGACTGACAGACAAGAACGGTTTGACCTAAAAATATCAAAATTGAAACTACTGCGGAGACAAAGACACCTACATCTTGGATGCACTTAAGTAAGCTAAAACATACCAACATTTAATATCAAAGTGAACTATCCCTTTAAGCTTAAAAAAGTTTCATAGGTAAGAAATGTGTTAAATGCTTAACTTAAAAAGTTCAGAGGAGATAGGGAACACACACACACACACACACACACAGTATATTTTAAAAACTTAATTATGAATGTAAATTTATTTGTATCATATTAACCTCAATAATAAGATCTGTTTTTGCTACCCAGTGTTGTCGTGGTAACATTACTTTTGAAGCTAATGAGGAAATGACGTGGACTTTCATTGGTTCTTTCGCGTCCTTTGCGTTCCTAACGGATTCATTATGACACACAAGTGTCCTGCTCCCTCCAAAGTACCCACTTCAAGGGTTCTGCCCTTCAGAGAAAGAATGCATAGGGATGCTCACTTCCGATTGGCATTTCCCCTTACGAGTTTTATTGGTTCCCCTAAGCAATAAAAACAAAACAAAAAAAGGAAACAAAATGGGATGTTTAACTAAATACATTTTTGCTTATTCCTATATGGCTGAATTGGATCAGCAAAGGTCAGCAGCAAAAGACATTGGTTAATAAAGTGAGATTAAAAACAAAAAGTATATTTGTGTTATTTTAAATATTTAATTGTTTGCAGGTTCGCGTATATTCTGAGTTTGAATTTCACTGTTTTTATTCATTTTGAGGAATACTGAATCTATTTTTGTGCAAGTGAGACGAGTAAATGCATGCTCACATTTAGTCTAGAACTACAATATCCATCATGTTTACACAAAAACAAAATGTCTCTGCACTTACTCCCGATTTCTCTCAACATGGGGACGGGACAACTGTCAGTCAATAAACGGAGAAATCCAACCCGATCTCACAGCAATTCGTACAAATTTTACGAGGTGGCTAATTCGTACTAATTCGTACGACCTCACTCGTACGAATTAGTATGATTTTTGCTAAATCTTACATATTTTACGTGTTGCCCAATCCGTATGAATTTGTACGAATGACCTACCCCTGACCCCGCCCCTAAACCTAACACGTGGGTTTAGAAAAATCGTTTGAAATCGCCACCTTTTAATAATTTTTACGAATTGGTTGTGAGATAGCGTTGAAATCAGATTACTTATTTGAAAAAGTAACTTTACCAGTTACTTGAAAAAGTAACCTGATTACGTAACTTGTGTTACTTGTAATGCGTTACCTCCAACACTGTACATATATATATATAATATATACCAGCCTGTTCTCACGTAAATGCATCTTTATAGCACGCAGTGTGTTTATCGTGCAATTTATACGCGAAAATTCGTTTTTACATATGATACGTAGTTTTTGCGTGCATTTGATATGCACTTCATTGCGTGTAATACACACGCATCCCACACCACTAATTCTACCCAAACGTATAATACACACGCACCCCACACCACAACTAAACCTAACCAACCCATGCGTATCCTATGCACGTAAAAACGGATTTTCGCGTATAAATTACACGATAAACACACTGCGTGCTATAGAGACGCATTTAGTGTGATCGGGTTGTATATACAGACAGTATATATTTATGACATGAGAGATTAAATTAAATGTTTAAAATATTATTTTAAAAAACAATTATTTAGCCTACTATTTAAGTGAACTGAAAAATAAGTTTCTTAAAAACTGTACCAACTAGTGACGGCCAGCTAAAGTGCCTACAATATTTAATTCTAACCTGAAATCTTGATGTACTTAAAGAGGAAAAAGTTCATGTCCATGTTATTTGTCAGCTATCCTGGTACAAATACCTACAGGTAGTTATGAAAAAAATATGTTGCAATATTTTGCAACAACCGCGCAAGATCTTGTCTAGAGGCTTGTATAGCTGACAATGATTTTTATTTTTTATACGGCGCATTACAATTAAAAGTGCTCTGTGTTTTCCACACACAGTAACAACAGAAGTGTCAGTTATGGCACATAATCCATAAAAGACTCTGACATGACATCTCATGTATTTCTAATAGCTATCTGACCACGACAGCACAGATGAAGAGTTAGCAGTTTAGTTTTGCATGCTACCAATTAGGCCCACACAAAAATGCGTTTGTCCGCTGCATATCCGGTTCAAACCCCTGCTGTCCTGGAATGTGTGAGCGACACCTTTCCTGCTGCGACGTTGGATATAAATACAGACCTGTGGCTGGGGGCATTTTGTCTCCTGAAGCAAGCTGCCAGCTCTGTCCTTGTGTCCATTTGTCAACAGACACGTCCAATCGCTCTTTGCCACCTGGGCAAATCATCGCCTTGTCACTTAGGAAATGACAATTTGATTCCCAGTCAAACTCCAGAGCCCATCGTGAGCCTGGACCCGACAGTCTTTCATCAAGGCTCATACAAAAAAAAAAAGAGAAATAGTAATAATATCAACACACCGACCAGTGCTGTGACAGACGGCAGTAAAATGATGGAGATATGGAGTGTAAAATGATCGCAATCTGATTTGCGGTGACAATATAGAGAGATGGTATCACACCTCTCGCTGATAAGAGCCGCTCGAGGAGCATCACACTTTTTGGCATTCTGTTTAAACCTATATTGCATAAGTGGCTGGTGCTCTGAAATATACATTGACATGCTGACTGAGAATACACTGCATGCAAAATCTAATTTAAATCTGGAAATAAACATTGGGGGAATACAATAAACAGCCACGGCAAACAAGCAAATGCGCTAAAATGGTGTGCCATAGTGAAAGTATTTTTTGACACTCATTGTTCTTATTAAGATAATACAAATTTTACAATATATTTTTTTTGTTAACAGTATTTAACAAAAGTTAAAATGAGCTAACAATGAAAAATACTCCTTTATGATTAAAATAGTTAATATGTTAATATTATGGACCTGAACTATGTCAATGTCAATGTCACCTTTATTTATATAGCACTATTAAAACAACACAAGTTGACCAATGTGCTTTACATTCTCACTGAAAAATAGAAAGAAAAACATACTACAATAATAATAGAATAAAAACAAGATAAAAACATTTAAGACGGATAAGCCATGGCAAACAGATATGTCTTAAGTTGTACTTTAAAAACATGTACAGAGTCAGCATCCCTAACATATGATGGCAAGCTATTCCAAAGTCTTGGCGCTACTACTGAAAAAGCACGACCCCCTTTCCGGTTTAATTTTAGTCCGTGGAATTTTTAGCAACATTGTTGATGACAACTAGCATGAACTAACAATGAACAGTTCTATTTTTATTAACTAATGTTAACAAAACAAGAATAAATAGCGTAACATAACAAATAAGTTGGTCATTATTTGATGTTAGTAAGCATGAACTAATGTTAACTAATACGACTTTTATTGTTACCAAGGCGGCTTAAAAATTGTAAATCCATGTAAAAAAAAGATTAGGGAATAAACTATTAAAGACATATTATCAGACATATTACCAAAATTACATATTTAAACGTTTTTTCCTTGAAAATAAATTATTCATAGCTTGAATGTTACACCCTTGCCTCATTTGCTATGCGGTTCTATGAATATGCTAATTAGCCCCGCCTCCACTCACTCACACCAGCTCAGAGATCCACTCGTTGATGGTCACACGTTGATGTGATTGGTTACCAGCAAGTTTGTGACATCAGAAACACCAGTGATTTCAAACCGTGTTTTTGAGTATGAGTGTGTCATTTTAAGTAGAAAATGAATCCAGATGTCACAAAATGGCAAGTTACCAAACCTAACAACAAAAGCAATGATAAAACGGTGTAAATTCAGCTGGAAAACAGTGAAAAATCAACCTCATTAATTATTCATGCCCCAGTGCATGATGGGAACACAAGTATTAGAAAAGTTGAGTGGGTTTTACTGAATTTTATATTGTTGATATGTACGCTTTAATTGAGTACTAATATAGGATTTACTTTGTTTGTTGAATTCTTGCCTGAACTCACTTTTTCATGTAGAAATTACATTTGTTTTTTTCTGTAGCGTTTATTTCACTACAGAATATTTTTCTTCAGTGTGAATAATGACTGTTTATTGTCTTTGTTTAGTTGAATTCTGTTTTTAGCATTGAATCATTTTTTTCCTGTTCATCACTGTAAAGCTGCTTTGAAACAATATGTATTTTATCAAGCGAAATATAAATAAAGTCCTGGTAATGTTACTCTGGGAATTACAACACGTGTTCTAGTCAGGTAATCACCTTAATATGAAAAACAGACAACCTACGATATAGCACAAAGTGAAGTCAAAGAGTTGCTAAGAGCCGGAGAAAAGTGTTTCACACGGGTGTAGATGTAGTGAGATCTTAAAACAAGTTTGATGAATATAGCAGCAGGTGAGATAAAGCCATTATCACGTCTCTCACCTCAGACACATAATTCTGATGTGGATGGGGCAAATCAATGGGAAAAGGTTTAGTGTAGCTTCTCGACTGGGGTTATTTTTAGTCACCGGGCACTTTAGGGACAGACACGGGGACGAGTTTAATGTGTGACTTTCAACTTTTGTAATTGCAAGGCTTGAATAAGTAACGATTTCCTGTGGCTAATGCAAAGCCATGTTAAAAATAAATGTAGAGAATCAAATAGGTACAGACGGTTCAGCCATCTGAAAACACAGTTTAAAGCGTTGATGAACTTCAAACTTTTTGTTGTTCGTAACAGCCCAATCTCACAAGGGGAACATCGCTGCGAAAAACAAAACACCAAAATGTAATTCTAGAAAAGTGTTACCCTAATTTTAAGAGTGTATCAAATCATATATTCCCTTGTAAGTTTACATCATTTTAAAGGAACATACTTAAGTGCAAACTGAATGCAATGTTACTTGCATGTTGATTACAATTAAATTAAAATGTATTATAGTTTTAATTAAATGCAATTAGTAGAACTTTAGAGTGCTTTTTTACCATTTTTAATTTGCAATTTACTAAAATATATGAACTTTAAAAGGGTCATGATTATGTAAGCAAGATTTTAACCCCCCAAAAAATCCTAATTTAGAAGTAATATGCTATTTCCTATCCTGTTTTTGGTCCTGTCTTTAAAAGACTATGTTTTGAGAAGCATGTTGCATTTAAATTTAATCATCTCTATTTATATTTATTCCTTATATATCGAGCTAGTCATTGAGCTGTGAAACATGCATATATTAAATGTATGTTTTTTAAGTCTTGGTTGTGGCAAATAAAGTTTATACCACAGTTATAATTGACAGGATAACGGTGTTTTGTGCAAACAAATTATGAACTAATGCACCATAGTTTGTTGAAATGTCGTTCTTATTTTGATATTTCATAATTTTCAGTTAAGTGAGTATAAATCAAACAATCTGTAACAGAAAACCAATAGTGAAACATGGCAAAAACATCGTTACTCACACTTGTGTGTTGCGACATTACTGTCAGATCCAATATAGTCGGCACTAATTTTTAAAAACGTAATCTACAGTAAAATGAAGCGAACAGACAAATGGTGTCTTACTAAAGCGATCTAAAAATAAAGTTCAACCTTAATGGATCAGAAGGAAAGCAATGCAAAGACTATTTTTCCACAACGTCTTGTAATCCTCAGAGGCATCACTAAAGTTTTGTCGCTGGAGTATTCCTGTGTTTGTGTCTCTCGTATTTACTATACATGAGTGGATTAGTGGGAGGGGCTAAAGAGGCAATGATGTCGAAGTAGGCGTTGATCTTCTTCGGCAGAGGCGGTCTTTCGTCATGACGTCATACTGAGACTCAGGGCCCTATCTTGCACCCAGCGCAAATGACTTTGTACACCGACGCATGTATCATTCCTATTTTGCAGTTTGAGAAAACATTTTGGCCACAGACCAGGAAGAACCTAATCTAAAGTCAGTGGCGCGTTATTCAGATGCTATTTTAAGGGCGCATGCTTGGCCATAGTGTAGCGTGTGCACAACACGCGTACACTTCGCTTCTCTCATCTACAGACGCAGCAGTTCATATTTTTGCAAACCATACATAATTACAAGGAAAAATATTACCACACGAGGGAAATCATTGTGGTGTCCATGAAGATGTGAAAAAATAGGCATAAATCTAGCTTACACATTTACCCAAATTATTCAGGCTAATTGTAGTAATGACGGATCAAACCTGTTTGATCAATAGTGGCAAGACACACAGGTATAAGGACATCTGACAAAGTGGGTTGTCTGTCAAGACAAAATTCTGAAGAAATCACCTTTACCATCATGTGAGTTGCGTGCGCCTGGCAAACCCGCCGTTATAATAGCAATCCGCCATGGAACAAGTGCGCCAGCTCTTAAAGGGAATGTGAGAAGACGCTCTGATTGGTTTATTGCACGTTACGCCCAAACCACACCTATGAGTAATGAAGCTACTTCAGACCAGCACATTTTAGATTTGCGTCGAGATCCGCCCACAAAGTTACTTGCGTTTTGCGTTTGATACTTGAGTTTCAAATCGTTAAAATAGGGCCCTGGAAATTAACATGCATCTTTCACGAGAAAACCACACTATGAATGATCTCCAAAAAAACTGATTACCTGGAGCCAATAAACAAACCTCAACCATGAAAGTAAATCTTTTTTATCTATTTTTTTTAGAAAAGAATGATCGTTTCACTAGATAAGATCCTTATTTCTCAACTGGGATCATGTAGAGACTTTGAAGCTGCATTGAGATCTATGATTGAGACTGACATTTGGACTTTCAAACTGTTGGTTGCCATTGAGGTCCATTATATAAAGAACAATCCTTGAATGTTTTCCTCAAAAACCTTCATTTCTTTACGACTGAAGAAAGCTCTTGGATGATATGGGGGTGGGTAAATTATCAGCAAAAATATGTTTTAAAAAGTGAACTTATCCTTTAACGGTGCCCAAAAGTTTCTAAATGTTCTTCTTTACTAATTGCTTACTAACTAGGAATACTTTTTGATTAATTAGTCTGTCGTCATAGTGGAGTTAAGTCCTTTAACTTTAGATAAAGGAAATTGATTTGCAGTTAATACTTATCAAACTGGGCTTTCTTGGATCTAATCGAACCAAAACTTTGTCCAAGCTTCTGCATTGTTGAACTTAGAGGGGAGGAGGTTGAACAAACATATAGGAGCACTTTGTTTGTTGTGATGGTTTTTGTGCCACCCAATCGAAACCGATGGCTTTCAAGCGACTTTTGTTAATAGGAATATGTACAGCTATATTTGTGAGAGCCCCACTGAATTGATTTTGCCTTTGTGAAGCACTTGGCAGTAATTGAATCAAATTACTGCTCCACATCGAATGTCTTTGAAGACAGCCAGGCACTTTTCGCAATGAATAAATCTTGTCATTAATCATCTAGATGAAAATACATGTAATCTACACTGGGTAGCTTTTCAAGGACGTTCAAGTCAGCAGTAATTAAGACAATTTGATGAATGAAATCAAATTTTTAATCAGATGACAACGAGCCCCCTTTTAATACATCTCAACAAAAGACTTAAGGTTTGCTGGCATTCAATACATGACATGAATTATCTTTCGTGTATAGTGTATGATCTTTTTCATGCTACAGCAAGTTTCTTGCTAAGGCAAATGACCATTGCATGCTGCGTTAAACTTTCAATCGAATGATTTATAGTATGAGATGACTATAAAAGAAGCTTACAATTACAGAACATTTCTGAATACTCTTGAACGGACATATTTGACTGACTGTTGAGAACAAATGCCAGCTAAGTTCAAAGAAAGAAAGCTCATATAAATAAAGCGGACTATGATTTATGGTAAAAAGTTACTTAAACTTGAAACCCTTTTTTGCCTTTCAATTGACTACAGTGAAAGTTACACTAACATGAGCTAACTTTAATATTTATACAATTCTAAAATAAGACAATAAGAGAAACTAGACAGTATACATTATTCTTTCAAAGTAATAAATAAAAAAAACTTGACAACCTCCGGTGAAGGTAAATACGCGTTCCCGACGGGCACAGAGATATTTCAAGAGAATATGTTTGCATAGGCAGCATTTCCTTGCTGTTATTCCGCATGTTTGACATCCATAAAAGAATGTGTGCTTATTGCATTAATGAATTCTTATCATTTGACTTTCATTATATGCAAATAGGGCACTTCCCCTCTCATATTCACCATGAATCACACTTATACAGGTTTCATGGGGCATTTTGTTGACTGGCATGCTGAGTTCTGTTTCCTTCTCTCTTCCTTGCAAACGGTAAAGAAATTGATTATAGCGCTTTTCTTTTTTAAATGCGTTTTGTTTTCTTCGCTGCCCAAGGCAAGGTGGAGCCATTGAAGTGATGAATGAAATGTACAGCTTTGAAAATATTTTGTACAGTCAATGTTTGACTGGTTAGCACGGCCCCGTGTGTGTTTTGACTAAATGTGTTTTTTTTTTTGTTGCAAGAAACATAAATATCTTTATCTCAGCTGGTTTACCAGTGCTTAATTCTTAAAAGCATCATATGTACGGTATTTTACTTGTTTCAAATTCTATTTAAATTTTAAATTCTACCAACACCAGGATATCCAGGTATAATAAGTAACTCAATTGCATTTTTTTGTTTTGTTCGAAAATGACTTTTAATAGTTTTAGTTAACAAAAACAACACTTCATAGAAGAGATACATCCTAGACAAAAAAAAAAGAGTGTCATGTTATTGACTCATTGACTTTCTTGCCCTGAGACTCTCAAGGAAATCAGCAGATATCTCGCCCTGTGATTTGTAGCTTTCTCTAGTAAGTGCCAAGTAATTAACCTAAATGCTGTGTGTGTGCCGGCACAAAACGCCCACAAATCCCACTTGACCCTCGAAGGCCTTACGTTAGTGCCAGTAATAAGAGCAAAGGGACAGAAGGCTGTCAGGGGCTAAAGGTGATCATTGAACATGTCCTCCAAAATTAAATTTATGGAAATCCAACATAGGGCCAACATCAAAGCACTCAGCGGAGCCGTTTATTCATCAGCTAAATTGGCTGTTATGCGAATGAGTGATGGTGCGTGTGCCCAGAATTGACACTAGATTTTTCATTGGCTAGATTGATATGTTCAGGCCCTCCTCGTTTGATTAACTTTCTGATTTGTTTTATTTATTTATTTCTGATAAGCAAACTTCCCACTCTTTCCCAGCTCATTTTGAATTTGCCTCAGGTTGTGTTGTCTAGCAAAAAAAGTGGATTTTGCTGACCTTAATCAAGACGTACAATGCAAATTAATTGCACGACATCAATTAAAGTGTCTTAATCCTGCAGAGGATGAGCTGAGTGCAAAGTGATCAGTCAGAAGATAGTTTCCAAAGAGGAGTAAAATGTGAAACAATACTGACTAAAATGCTCAGCCATGAGACAACTTTAGGATGTGAATATTGTCATATATCTGATTGATGTCTGAATCAATACCCTTCTGTAAAAAGTACAATGAAGCATACTTCTAAGAATAGTAGGCTACTTATTACAGGAATAACATACTTTAAAAGAATATACTTAAAGGAAGATGCCGACTTTTTAGGACTTTAGCTTAGTCACGTATCCCCCAGAGTTAGATAAGTCCATACATACCCTTCTCATCTCCGTGCGTGCCGTAACTCTGTCTGACGCACCCACCGCTAGCCTAGCTTAGCACAAAGACTGGAGGTAAATGGCTCCAGCTAGCATACTGCTCCCAATAAGTGACAAAATAACGCCAACATTTTCCTATTTACATGTTGTGATTTGTATAGTCACAGCGTGTACAAATAACAAGGTCACATGAGACACAGCCATCTTCTAACTGTATACATACTGGGAACTATATTCTCAGAAGGCGAAGCACTGCTACTTGGGCGGAGTGATTAGCGCAACACTGAGAGAACTCTCTGCTCCTCACCTTCTTCTCTGGCTTCTCAGGCGCTGCGAGCAAAATCACTCCGCAGAAGTAGCAGTGCAGATACGGTGAATATTTGGCAATTTGAGCGTTCCAAAACAAAGCCAAAGAGCGGTAACTGGAGTTACGTTGTTCTGCCTTGGTTTATCATGAGCTTTTGGAAGTTATTGTTAAGACAAACCATACTTTTTTTTTTTTTGAAAAAACAACGGAATTAACTCAAGATACTTATCCACATGATAAAGGAGGTCTTGAATGTGTCAAAAATATCAATAACTTATTTTCAACCAAAAACGAAGTTACGTTTTTTTGCCTTTGCATGGCAGCGTAGAGGGCGCTGCTCAAATAAACCTTTCAGCTGTGCCGCTATTCTGGAGCAGAAGAATAGGACGCAGAAGAAGAAAGTTGAAGAAGATGAAAATAAAACAAAAATGTGATGTTTATCTAAAGACATTGGTTAATAACGTGATATTAAACGCATAAAGTATATTTGTGTAATTTAAAAATGAATTGTAGGTTTGCTTAGTATTCCGTTTACATTTCTTTCAACATGAGGACAGGAGATCTGTCAGTCAATACATGGGAAAACAAAGTAACTTGACATTTTGTTGTAAATTTTAAAGTAATGCTCTACTTTAGTTACTTGGGGAAAAGTCTGATTGTGTAACTCACGCTGGCAATGACACATTTTCAATGTTGAGGTTGGAATTTAGTACAAAATATATTGTTAGTCAACACTAACAATAGCACCATCTGCAATGTACAGAATGCTGTTGATTGGATAGGCAAAGGAAGAGATCATTAGAAAAAAAAAAAAATATATAAAATAAAGCAATTAAAAACATGCTCACTACAAAAGACTAGGGGCATTCAAGTAATCGTATATAAATAACATTTTTGAATAATATATTTTTTGTCATGACATTGACTCTAAAACCCGTTATTATTTTGTTCCAATAATTCCACTTCCAACATTATAATCCACTGAGAAAAAAAAACATTAAGTTATGCGAGTTAAAATGATCTCCCCATAGAATCCTACATATACAAAAAAAGCTTAACCTTGCTTAATGTACTGGGACTGTGGCTTTTTGTAAATTATTTATAATGAATAGTCCTCTCTGTAGACAAACTGATGAGCCTAGACAAATTGCTAAGGTTTACGTTAAGCTTTATCTATAGAAAATAGGAAAGAAAAGGTTTAACATGGCTTAAATGTACTGAGACGGTGACCTTGGAAGACCAAATATATTCATCACCTGATTGATAATAAATTCTGCCTACAGACAGACAGATGAGCCTGAATATAAATGCCAAGTATCGCATTAATGGGTTATAGGAGACAAAATGCTTAAGGAAACAATAATGTCCATAGACAGACATGTTAGATAGGATTTCTCTTCAGTGTTGGTCTATTGATAGGTAATTTCTTATTAGAGTGCCTGTCACAAAGGGATGAAGCTACACTGGCTATTTCTGGCATCTAAAATGAACGCATGAGGGCTTTATCTTCCCCTTCTGCTCAATAAAAGTGTGTGAGGTCTTGTAAAAACAGGCTAATTAAAGCTTTTAGGGCTAAACAAACAGTGAAGAGAAGAGTGTGTGAATTGGTAGCCATTACTGCATTTACACGGATCTATTTGAAGACTCCTCATTACCCAAATGAACATAATTAGCAAGCCATCAAAGAGAAAAGAACAGTCCCGTGCCTGAGAGAAAAAGGTCAGGCCATTACCTGGCATTATTTTACCATCTTAGATATACAGTATTCCCAGTTGAATTCTCAAGTAGTATTACAGTTTAAACTCTGCCCAAAAGCACCAAAAGCATGTTGCTGATAGCTAAACAAGTACCGGTAACACTGTAAAAAATGATATGATTAATAAGTTATGACAACATATGTTTTTTACATTGCTTTAACTCAACAAAATAAGTTAAGCAGTTTAAAAAAAAAACAAGTTATACAAATTTTTTTTTGTAATTTAAGTGTAATGCAATTTAAGTTGTAATGACTTAAAAAGTCCAAGTTAACTGATGATTACTGTATCAGCAAATAAAGATTATATATGATTAATAGATTAAGTAATAGGCTACATCAATTAATTAAATGTGTCATCATGTATTATTTTTTTAATAGCATGGTGTAAATTAATGTGTTAATTACCACAATGGGTATTTCAACTTCCAGTTGTCTGCTTTAATTAATAATTAGCTAAAGATTTGCAAATGTATCATTATGTTATGACGTTACTTGACATTTTTTCTCTTTTTAACTGTTTAATTGTCTTTTTAACCATAAGAAATGATAATGCTATATTGTTACTAATTGTCATTTCCCTACACATTTTTTGTCCATTACGTGGTATTCTTTTTATATTCTCTATAAAATTATTGTTTAAGTTTGGGGTATAGGGTTTATGGATCTAAAATAATCTAATTAAATGGTATATGGCAATTATACAAATATCTTTGTGATGTAAAATATTATTTATTTATTTTTTTGCTGTAAAAACGTAATAATGTTTACGTTTAAATGTTGGCAAAACGTCCATATTGTACATTTCAGCATCTATCCAAATGTACACAAGAAAGTATGTAAATGTTACGTATTAATGCTTATACATATTAACAATGAAACCAGGCTGGTATGGTGACAATCGTGTTGCAGACACACACAACATAACATGTTATACAAAGGACACAATATTATCCCATTAAAAGCTCATTATAATCTTTTCTGCATAGTAATGGAAGCCTAAAAGAGAAATAATCAGCAGATTATTCATCCCTGAGACACCTCTAAAAAGTGTTAAACCTCTGAGAGGAATTGTGGTATATTTAGCATTGCCTGGAAACTTTGGTTATTGCCATGAATCAGTGATTGGTAATAGTTTCAAGGGGAGTTTGAAAGTTAGTTTTTCATTTCTTCTTGGTGAATATTGCTGGGGTATTTTTTTTATTTTTATGTAATTGCCTTATTTATTGCGTTGCATCTCAATCAGATGTACGGAAAATTTTAAGATCCGACACAGATTGTTTTGAATTCACAGTTTCCATCACGAGGAAAGCCAAGTGCTAATTGGTCACTGTCACATCTGAGCGCTTCATGGTTTGATATGACAGACATCTCTAGCAGATTCACTGGAAAAAAAAAAAGCTTTCATTCTTCATTTCAAACCTGACAACTTTGAGATGAAACACATTACCATTTCGGTTAGTGACACCATATGCATAATTTACTGGATGCTTCTTATAGTGCATTTGTGTGGAGCGATGGGTACGTGATTTATCGGGGCTGCGCACCAATTTACATTCTATACATTCCAAATAGAATGATTGCCAGATTAAAATTGCATCCCAAATCACATTGAAAATATATCACTTTTCACAATGCAGTAAAATGTATTATATTACAGAGGTAAAATTGGTTACCAAAAATTGACAGCTATTCAAAAGAAGCCGTGTATTCCAAGTAATTACTTTTGCATATAACATATAAATTGCAAAAAATAAATAAAAAGTGCACTACATTATTAATAGTAAGGTCTCGGCAGTGCCCATTTTTGTGAGAGCTCTTTAAAGTAAGAAAGACACTGGCTTTGACGTCAACGCTTCAGTCGCCATTGGCTAAACATGTTGTAGGAGGGGAAAAAAAAGGGGAATATTATCCATAAGGCTGATTTTTCAGAAAACGTCAAAGCTCTTGTGATGGTTCCAGTCCTTTTGTCACTCAGATTTAGACTAAGCCTCTCGTTCTCCAGAACTCCCCCCCCCCCCCCCCCATCCTAATGAGGCAGGGCCAGCATTTGGGGAGAGAGCAACTTTCCCCTACGGATGTTCCAACAAACTTCCCTTCTAATCATCGACACTCCGGTTTTGAAAACAAAAGGAGATTCTGAGAGAGCCTGTTGGCTAACTGAGAACTTGACAGTGCTTGTGATCAGCCAGGAATCGTGACATGGGGCATAAATCTCGCAAATCTCCTTGAGAGACAAAATGCACAGTGGTATCAAATGCAGACAAAAAGGACAGATTGCCCATTTCCATTCCAAAACCGCATCTATTCCCCATCCCATCGCTTATTAAAACTTCTTAATCGAATCCAGACTTTATTAAATGGAAAACAAAAGAAATGCAAGTGAATAGACATTAATGCATCTCTGTTGGCTCTTTCAGGTTTGATGGCTTTGGATCAGATGCAGGACAGTAAAGAATGAGTGGAAAGTTACTCGTCCACCAGTGCGATTCATTCAGCAGAGGATTGGTAGAAGTGTCAGTCAGATTACAAGCAATTCTGGAATACTAGTTTATTAGAGCTGCAAAAATACATAATTTCATATCATTCATTACAAATATATCAATAGAGGATGGAAAGTTGTTTTATTTCTTCTTTTTTTAGGTTGAATACTAAGAGTAGTCAAACTTTTCATTCCAAGAAACACATCTGAACAACAGTTGTACACAATCATCCTTTCTGACGTTTGATTGATTCTTTATACTTTAGCAAGTAAAATGCATTTTAGTATAACTGTAAAAAAAAATATTTGTTCAGCATATGATGTAGAGATGGTTATCGATAAACTTGACCTGAAAGCAAACCCATAAGTAACTCATTTCATTGTAATGTTTCATTGCATATGTGGTTAATGCTGCGGCTTGGCTACCTGGGCTAAAATAAGTCAGGGTTAATGCCCTTCGAGGTGTCCATTGTCAGGTATTAATGGACGACGGTGAGGCATGAACCTCCGCCGAAGTCCATTAATACCTGACAATGGACACCTCGAAGGGCATTAACCCGCTTATACCATGTTCACTTGCCAAATAACACATTTTTAAAACATTAGTTTATATTTTAATTAGTTTTACCATCAAAATCTAACGGTTTTAGAACTCCTTTACTAGGTGTCCTACATCACTTTTTAATGGACACCCTGCAGCCAATCAGAATCGAGTATTCACCCAGACTATGGTATAAACAGATTTATAAACACTTTGTGTAGTTAAAGTCAGAGTAGATTATTTTTTACTGTTGTCAGTGAAATAAATGAAAACAACACAAAGTCACGTTGTTGCTGAGATTATTTGAACTGTTCTCTCATTATAACTCATTTTTTTCTCATCATACATTTTTCATGCCAAATCTTTTTTTGTTTTCAGTTTGTCATTATTCATTTCAATAATAGTCTCAGTCCAATAATAACAGTCATAACAGCATTTACATTCAATTCAGAGAGCTTGGAATGATAGTGTACACAAAAAAAAAAAAAAAAGTTTGCATACTTTAAGTTAAATTCCTTTACATTATTATTTTAAATAAATGTCTTACTTGAACCTAAAATTTTAAGTTGCCTTGACCTGTAATTTACAATCACGACTATTTTGATTATTCGTTTTCTTTTGGAACAACATGCACCAATGAATCACTAATAACATGTTTTGCATTAAGGAGGCATATTTGGATTTTATGCTTTTTACTCTATTGACTATTAATTAAGAAAAAAAAAACTTTAAACTCCATGCACACAGATTTTTTGAATAATTTTAATTAGACAAACTCATCATTTTACAAGAAGTAAATAAAACTATCTAACTGAACTAGCTAACGATGCAACCACACTAATTATTAACATCCCAGTCACATTTGCAAAAAAAAATAGTCACATTTGTTGACTTAAAAAATAAGGGTGCATCATAATAAAGATGCACTACTTGTCATCCAAAAAGTTTGTAAATAGTACGAAGTTAAGATTTAGAATACTAAATAAGAAAAAAACTTACATAAGTACATTTTTGATTATTAATGCATTATTATTTACTTGATCTACAGTGTATCCTGCTGTGCCTTCATATATCCCAGCCTGCTGTGTCTCTCCATTCATCTCAGCATGTCAGGATTCACGACTGGAACATTATGGAGGTCATACTTTTACTGCAGCGCAGATAAGCTTTATCACGGCACTGCACATTATTGGACTATAGTTTTTTTTTTACCTTGTCCAATTACAGCAGCTGTCCCATTATTTTATCAATAACAGATGCCTCCATTTTGTAAAGCTGATATCCCAAAACAGCAATATGTTGCAAAACCTCGGTGTCCTGATATTAGGCCGACAGCATTGAGATTACTGCCACCCAAACAGACCATTTAATCACTCCAACTTGCTATTGACATAAAGGGCTGATACCAGAAACGTGCTGTGTTTGGTAAGATAATGCCGCCTTCATAAAAGATGAAAAGAACAAAGTTGTCCCATCAGAAGGGTTAGCCGATTAGCATAAAAAATGTGTTTACTCAGTTAAGGAACACTTAAAAGCCCAGTTATCTTTCAAACTGAGGCTTAAATATGTTTGAATCTCCCTTTTTCACAAAGATTTACAAGACAGTGACCTTCAAATTCAATGACCTATGTTTTGCCGGCGTTATTTAGCATTTAGCATGTACTGAATTAAGTCAATTAGGGCTTTGTTTACATCCACTTTAAGACCCTCGCAAACTCCTCTAAGCACTTCCCCTCGGGGAATGACCGCCACCATTTTGAAGTGCATTTAACTTCGTCAAGTTGGTGAGGGAAGTTTGTTTGAACAGACCCTGGACCCCTCAGTTTTTACAGAGGGAGCGAGTCTACTAAATATATTCAGGTAGATCCATAGACCACAATGCAACACGATTGTGACGTCACGGCAGATAATTTACCCCCACCTCACACAACTCTATGAACCATAGCAAGGATGCCGGCAGTACTGGCCACTCGAGGGACGTAAACAATGTACATCCAGCTGAACAAGACGGAGGGAAGTTAGCTAGGGAAGGGCATACAAAAATGGATTTAAACAGCCGATAATGGCTAATTGTTTCAAACTTGACAGTTCGGCTCAGTTGTTTGTGACTTTCCAGACTTGGGATAGGAACCAAACTCTGACCACATCAAATGCTTTAGTTTGAAAGCTCTTTAAAAATGACATCCACTCTAAAAAATTAAGTTTCGGAAAAAAAAAAGGGGGGGGGGGGGTATTATGGGTTTCATAAAGAACCTTTCAGTGAACAGTTCTTAAAAGAACTATATTTTTCCTTAGTATGAAGAACATTTGGTAACACTTTACTTGAAGGGGTATGTGCATGTGATTCATGACACGACACATGTCATGAATATGAAGGAAGTTTTATGCATGTTTATGACAACTGTCATTAAAGGTACAATATGTAGGATTTTTCGCCGCCAGGGGTCATTAACCTCTTACAATAACAAAGGCGTATATTGATGACGCAAAGCATTAAGCGGAACTATGGATCTTGTCGTCAAGCTGATGCATCTTCTATACTCTTTGCCCCTGCTCACACGGCCCATTTCCTTGGTTAAAATCGCAATTTTCTCACGATTTACAAATAGTTGGAAACATTTGGGATATTGTAAGTAATCAACGAAACAAAATATATAACATTGGCCGAGTGGTTTTTGGATATTTTACTGCAAAAATTCTACATATTGTACCTTTAAGTGTCATTCGCTCAATTATGATTTTTTTTTACATTTTATAACATTTTAGGCCATTATAACATTTGAATGACAAAGTAAATATGTACCACTGTAGTTGAGGTCAAGAAAAATATTCATGACTCAGTTATAATGGCCTCATGGCAGCCAATGTCAAAACCAACCATATATAGTTTAATGCAATGTTAACCCATAAAACTAAGTGGTTTCTTAAGTTTGATAATTAATCTGCTATGTCATGTTTATGACATATTTATGACAATTTATGTTGTCTTGGTAATGTCAAGTTGTCATTACCAAGACACTGACAGGTTATGATGTATTGGTTTATGTCAAGTTGTCATAACAAAGACATCTCAAACAATGCCATATTTGCATTAAAAATGTCATAATTGAGCGAATGACAGTTAAAGATAGTTGTCATAAACATGCATAAAACCTCCTTCATATTCATGACATGCGTCATGTCATGATTATGAAGGTGTCATGTCAGTCATGCACACCCCTTCAAGTAAAGTGTTACCGGACAGGGTAATCTCTAAAGAACCTTTATCCACTCTAAAAATAAAATTAAACCTTTAATGTAATGGAAAGGTTCTATTTTAAAGGTTCTACATGGAACCATAAATGCCAGTAAAAAAAAATATATTTCTAGGAGTGTGGAAAGACACATTCATTAAATCCAAAAGGATATTTTTCACCTTCATGCCACTATAATGATATTGGTAAGGGAAAAAAAGGCATCAAATATGACTTCCATTAAACATTTTTATGTCTGAGACTTTTTTTTATTTTTATAAACTAGTCCAGCTAGCAGCAGAGATTCACCATTCAAAATCTAGCGGTGGCATAATGAAGCCATTTCTGTTACTGTGCTTAACTCTCCTGTTCAGAATAGAAGGGCAGAAAATAGGCTTGTCAGGGTGAGTGACGCTTCCCATTTCTGTGTATAATTCAAGGCAAGCTGCCATCAGACACATGCCCAGTCCACATCACTCGAAAAGCAACGAAGACAAAGTGCAAAATCAAAAATGTCAAGAACAAAGTACGAAATATTTTCAGATGGCATAGAGTTTTCCCATTTTCATATGAAATTATACATCCCAAAGAGGTCGCCGCCCAAAAACATAGTCCTATCCTAACCCTACCTGTGACTTATCTCTAAAATCAGAGTTAAATGACAGGTGATTGAAGCACCAAACCCTGTGAAGCATAAACTTGATATAAACTGTAAAATTAACTCTGATTGGAATTTTGTTCCAGGATCAACAAAGATATTGACATGATCTTTGAAATTACGTTTACCAAATCCAAATCAGGTCCAAAATAGAGGGAGTAAAAATTGTGCTTTGGTGAGTAAATAAAAGTGGCCAGCTATAAGCAATTATATTAGTATATATTTTGTATGTGTCTTGCATATGTTATGTCCTTGTCATTGTCTCCATTAACTTATTAATTAGTTGTATGCCACTATTTTCTTTCAAAGCTGTTTAGGGATGATATGCATTACGAAAAGTGTTATACAAATCAATTTGTATTGAATTTAAATGTTCTTATATTCTGTTGGGGGAAGGGAGGGGGGATGTTAATACAGTAAATATTTAGTAAATATTTTCCAGTAAAAAAAGTAGAATGCTTTGTGTTGGCTTTGGTTAAAACACCAAATAAATGCCATGGTATTTTTAATCTCATGCTTATTTTTTTTTATTTTTTTTCTAATTCATATGTTAATGAATAATTCAAAATACATTTGTATAGCTGGTCTCTATTGCTGGTAAATTCAATAGGCATTGGTGTGAAAGGGTTAAGTTCAGACCCTGATGGCCAAACTTTGCATCTGAAGAACTTTCACTTTACAAATGAGGATCAAATAACTCAAACATATAACATCAACAGCAGAGTCCACAGTGAAAAAAAAGCTCATTTGATCATTAAAATGGATATGATTAGATGAAAAGTGCTATTGTTGTCTATGGGCTATTTCTATGGGTGGTTTTTAATAATATAATTTTTGACAAAAGTCTTTCCCAGAAGTACATCATCTGAGATTTCTCCCAGGCTGCGTCTTTAACTGGCACTGCCATGCAGGATTTCAGCAGCGCAACAGTGCCATCTCTGGTGATCACACACAAAGGGTTTGCAAATGGCTTTCGATTCCCCATTGGAAAACAGTGACTTTCAGTTCATGTGTCTCGAAAACTTTGAAGATTATGATTTGGCTGGTTAGCATGACCCAGTTCACCAGCTGGTAGATGACACGTTCGGCCAGTCCGAGGACAAAAAAAAAAAGAAGAAGATATCTTTGGACTCCCATATAACCTATTTAATAAAATATAATATTATTACAATATATTATTATTATTTAATTTCAGTGATTGTTAATTAAGAAAAAAATAAGGTTGCACTTTATATTAAGGTGTCATTGTTACAGAGTAATTATATATTTAAGTAATATTAAGCAACTACATGTTACTATAGGGTTAGGGTAGGATTAGGATTTGGTTGAGGGTTAGTTGCATGTAATTATGCATAATTTACTGTTATTACTATGTTAAGTACTACATGTGTAACAAGGACACTGTAAAATAAAGTGTTACCAAAAATAAATAAGAAAATATATTTTAAAAAATTAAGGGTAACACTTTACTTAAAGCCTTTATGTAGGCTATAGGTCTTTGGTGAGTTGTACAGATCACTGTCGAATCCAGCCTTTAATTTAAGAAGATAATTGTTTGTTTTTCTCCCATTTTCTCACTTTCATCTATTAAATCCATGTTTCAGGATGTTCTGCCACTCTGGCTAACGTGTGTTCCGGCGGGAAAGTGACGTCACTGCATGCACTCTGTAGATTGAATATATTAATATAAAATGGACAGAATTTGAAATCTGAGACTTTGTTTCAAATCAAAAGTAACAAAGCACAAAGTTTATTGTGATTTATTGGATGGAAGGCGTGAGGCAAATTCCTGTTCATTCAGCTGAAAACAGCATCGACTAAAATGTTCGGATTTAAGGAGATGGTGATTCATTAAAATCATATTGGTTCATAAAAATGAGAATCAATCAAAATAGAGAATTTTGTTTTTCTTTTCTTTTTTTGCAGCTCTAATTTCTACAATATCTGTATCCACCATTTTCCTACGCCCCATGATGCTTTGGGCAAATTATGGGAGTGATTTCCATTAAACAATCAGTGACAAATTTGCTCTATGAATGCAATAATACCCATTTTCAGAAGCTTAATACAATGGCCCTCATTTATCAAAAGTGCGTACACCAAATTTCCAGCGTACACCTGGCGTACACCCAAAACAACGGTGACTTTGCGATTTATCAATAAGGACGTTGGCGTACGGCACGCTGAAATCCTACGCCAGCTCAGGAGGTGGTGTACATGTTCGCACGTTTTGAGTTAGTGCTGAAATGCGCAGAAAAACAATTCCTAACACCACAAAACGCACTGACAAACTAAAGATATAATATATTATGACCCATGTAAAAAAAAAAAAAACATAGAAATTATAAACTTCAGTGTTTATTTTCATGAGTTAAGCCCGGCAGGTGCACACGGACTGGGTTCAGTAATGAAAGGCTTTCAATGACCAAAAAATAATTCAGACTGACAACATAATTAAAATGACATTCTTCTTCTTTTAAATAATAATAATACAAATAATAATAATAACAAAGACATTCTTCTTCTAAATAACAATAAGCGTCATTAATAATCAAAATCATAATACTATTAAGAAGAATATTACAAATTGTCATGCAATTATTCACATCATCATCACTATTGTACACCCCATTACATGTGATGTCATGCGAAATTCAACTAATAGTTTCAAAACACGTGCTGTAAAATAATGCATTGTCAGGTAATTTGCTCAACCAATCAGCGATTTAAACTGGATTTCCACCGGAGAAGTTTCTCCTCTTTGCCGTCTTCCGTGTGTCCATGGCGTAAAATGAGGGCGTGGGGAGGCGGAGCCGTGAATATATTGGGGCGTGTTAATCTAATGACGATCGATTTCAGCCGCGGCATTTATCAAGGGTAGGTATTGCGTACACCTGAATTTCAAAGGTACGCACAGCTGCTTCATAAATCAGACGGTGAGAGGAGTGTAAGCATAATCTTACACCAACATATACGCCCGTTTCGACGCAAGATTGATAAATGAGGGCCAATGAGAGGACACTCACACTTCAACCATTGAACATTAAACATATATATTACAACAAATTACTACATCAGACCGTGAATAACCCCAAAAGGTCAATTATTTCTGCAACAATATTACAGACATGTTAAATATAACTGTATTAGTCTGTATTACATTGCCTTAATTCAAAATGTGGAGCGCTGATAATATTTGAAAGAGATTTCTGTAATTTTGACAGACGATAAATATTGTATTTACTAGTTTTAAAAAACGTCCCGGTATACACACTGCGAATATGGATTAGAAGTAGCTAAAAATGGGAGACAATTACATTTGAAAGCATCCGTGTGAAAAACCTGGAAAGAGACGTGAGGATTTCGGAAGAAATACGAGAGGAACTTCCCCAAACCGAAGGCGGCTCCCACAATCTAAAACGCTGGCTTGTTGGGGAAAAGATGGATAGTGCAGAAATACACTGTAAAAAATATCTACTTGGTTCTACTTAAAAGCATAAGTTAAGCAGCTGCCTCAAAATTTCAAGTAAAAACAAAGTGGATTAATGAATTGTTTCAACTCATTATTTTGAGTCTTGTTAAGCTGTGAATTGCCTTCTGCGAGTCAACATGACTAAACAATTATTGTTGTTTCAACTTTGCTATGCAAGTTCAAAATAAAGTGAACTCATTAATGAGCATTCTGTTCACTTATCCCCATTAGTGGGTTCAACTTAGTAATTTCAATTAAGTAATGTCTTTGAATTAGGGTATCAAGTTAAGATGATCTAAAATAATTTATTGTTTTAACTTAATTAATTATAAACACACACACATTTGTGTACAAAACATTTTTTTTATTAAAACCAATGTTAAGCCAATACAGCCAATACAACACTATTCATATTCACCCAATATAAAATACTTTCCATTAAACACATTAGCATTTAGTTCTTACACAACACTCTGTCTCTGGTAAGTTTAATATCAGTTTCAACTGTTTTATATTTTAATCAGCACAAAGATTCATTTAAATTTTACTTTTATAAATCATTAATCGTCTTAATCTGTGATGAACCCTGTTTCTGTGTGTATTTGTTTGTGGTGTGTGTTTGTATGTATGTGTATGTGTGGTGTTTGTTTGTGGGTGTGTGTTTGTATGTATGTGTGGTGTTTGTTTGTGGTGTGTGTTTGTATGTATGTGTATGTGTGGTGTTTGTTTGTGGGTGTGTGTTTGTGGTGTGCGTTTGTGGTGTGCTTGTTTCTTTGTGTGTGTTTGTGTGTACAATTTTTTTTTTTTTTTTTTATTAAAACCAATGTTAAGCCAATACACTATTCATATTCACCCAATAGAAAATACTTTCCTTTAAACACATTAGCTTTTCCTTACACAACACTCTTTGTCTTTGGTGAGTTTAATATCAGTTATATTTTAATCAGCACAAAGATTCATTTAAATTTTAAATTTCAATATTTATACTTTTATAAATCATTAATCGTCTTAATCTGTGATGAACCCTGTTTCTGTGTGTGTGTTTGTTTGTATGTATGTATGTATGTGTGTGGTGTGTGTGTGTTTGTGTTGTTTTTGCGTGTGGTGTGTGTTTGTTTGTGTGTGTGTATGTGTTTGATTGTTTGTGTGTGTGTGTGTAAAACTTCAGACTGCAGCTGGTTGTTTTCAAATATTTGAGACTTGATACATGTCAACAGAAACAAAGCAAAAATGAATTCCAATCGTATTCTCGGGTGGGGCATGGTTTACAAATTGTACCTCAGGAGCTTGTTTCGGATGCCGCGGACTCTGGCAGAGGCTTGATCTGGTTTGATCTTCATCACTACCCTCTGAAGGAACTCAAAGGAATACTTCATGGCTCGTGGATACTCAAGGTTAACGCAGTAGATGATCCCCAAATGCATGGCAAAGCTGGATGGCACATCATTAAAGTTGTGAAACACAACAGTCTCCTCAACCACAACTGCCTCATTGAAGACCTCACGTGGAAATGCATCCTGGTTTTCACCTTCATAGCCTATCAACAGGCCAAGTTGCATCCCCTCCATGGCTGCAGTCAGAGTCTCACCATGGGCCTTGAAAAGCAGAAGAAAAAAATAGTGTGAATGTTTGGGTCAAGAAGTGCATGCGCTGCAAAGCTACTTAAGTCTCAGTGATCATAAGCCTTGTTTTCAAACTAATAAAATAGTCTTGGGCTTTCAGTTGTGAGTGTGCATGTTTGTAGGGGCAAGGTTGCAAGGTTACTGCAAGGCTGAAAACTTCAGTGTCCTCTCAGATCTGGGTCAAGTGTATGTTGCACTGGGTTCTCTCCCCATCCCTATTCTACCCCTCCTTTCTCCTCCCCCAACATTGTTCTACCTCTCCCTCCTCCCATCACCACTATTCCACCCAACCCTCATCCTCCCCATCCCTATTCTGCCCCTCACCCCTCCCTGCATCATCACTATTTTGCTGCCACAGGACTTTATCAAGACCCATGAGTGTATCTAATCCAAGCTCTGTGTTAAAGGTTGTGTGTGTGTGTGTTTGTTTGTTTGTTTGTGTGTGTGTGTGTGTGTGTGTGTGGGGTGTAGTGAGGTGAGTGGTGTGTGTGTGCATGCAAGTGTATATGTGAGTGGGTGCGTTCGTATATGGGCTGTTATGCATGACAGAAAAAGGTCTTACGTCACACATCCTGATGATGTCTGATGGCTCTTCTCTTAGGTAGTGTGGCAGACCCAGCAGAGCAGCAGTCCTTCTTTCGTTGGTGTCCTACAAGACAAAAATAAGCAGTGTTGAGTAGGGCTGCACGTTTTCAAGTTTTTCATTAACCGTTAACCGGGGCCCTTAGCGGTTAATACTCGGTTAACCAGTAAATGCGTCTCTATAGCACGCAATATGTTTATCGTGCAATTTATACGCGAAAATGAGTTTTTACGTGCATGTGATACGTAGTTTTCGCGTGCATTTGATACGCACTTCATTGCGTGTAATACACACGCACCCACACCACTAATTCTACCCAAACGTATAATACACACGCACCCCACACCACTACTAAACCTACCCTAACCAACCCATGCATATCCCATGCACGTAAAAACAAATTTTCGCTTATAATAAATTACACGATAAACACACTGCGTGCTATAGAGACGCATAGTGTGATCGGGTTGCAGCACCATAGTGTGCGCGCCGCAACCCCGAGATACAGACACACGAGAAAGGGGTAGTTCATTTTGAACCCCTTTAATAACTGGTTGGACCACATTTCAAACGAAATTAATTTATAGAAATAAAACGCAGTGGTAAGGAAAGAGCAGTTATTATATGAGTGAGGTTTCGCCTGCAGTCATTCATGAAAATAAATCAGACGGAATCAAAGGATGAGGCGATAAACCTGCGCTCTGCGTTAAATTGAAGCCCACATGCACACACACACACACACACACACACACACACACACACACACGCGCGTGTGCTGTTACATGTGCCGCTCCAGATGCTGGAGTTTGGATGGTCCAGTAAAGATAACAGCAAGGGCAAAACATCGAGAAGAGTTTCCATCTAGTGAACTACGAGTGCTCCCACGCTGTGCTTTTCTTTGCCCGCTTCATATTAGAAAACTGGTCATGACTACTTCTTGTGCACGTAACAAATGTCTGGGAGCGCTCGGGTGGTCTCTGGTGGTGCAAAAATGTATTACAACTAAATTCAATGCACGCCATTGACGCCACTTAACCGAGCAAAATGTTTCACTCGGTTACGCAATTTTTAACGGTTAATCGGTTAATCGGTTAACCATGGACACCCCTAGTGTTGAGATTTTATTGCGAACATCTGGTGCCCAATTTTACAATTCTCAGCTCGTCTACTCACGTCTTTCTTCAGACAGTCCAAAATGGCTTTCAGTGCAGGCTTCTTTGCCGACTTGGTCGCAGCTTCGTACACTTCCAGCAGTCTTGGTGTCAGGTCATCAAGTCCGTCGAGGAATGACTCAAGAAGGTCTGTGCTTACGACTCTTTTGAACTCTGCCCGAACCTGAGGAGACAAAAAAGACAAAAAGGTTAAGAAATTAGAGAAAAGATTTTTCAAAGCATAGAGTCACAATTTAGTAAGATAAGGTGGTCTGTTGTCAAAGGCTTTCATCCACTCAGTAAAACTAAACACAATCCTCTCACTTATCTGTATGCACATTCACGCCACCATTCGGACTAAAAAAAAACACATTTCTGAACGGACCACAGTACAGTATCAGACATTAGTACTTACTGGAGAGAATCTCATACATTGATATCCAGTCATTGGATTATGGTAAGTGATTAATCTTAGGCTGTGTTGTCTATTGTTATACCTGTCTCTCACAGAACATGGCCGGCCATCTAGCTATGACATCCCCAATGAGAGGTTGATCCCCTATGATCTCCTTTCTGCGCTTGGAGAACGTGGCAGACATCAGCTCATCTATCTGCTGGTGATCTGGGTCTTTTTTTCAGCACTTCCATCTGAATTTGATTGCACAAGAACAGAGGGCACATACTAAGACAAAATAGTAGGCTTCACAGACACAAAAGCAAAGTGTAGGTAGTTAGTATAATATAGGCAGGTATGTATGCAGTAATATTAGACAGGTATGTATGCAGTAATATTAGACAGGTATGATAGGTATGATGCGTATGTGTGATGTACCTCCATCATCCTCCGCTTTTCTTCCATGTCTTCATCACTGAGTCCTTCAGGGGGATCTGGACAGTCAAAAAGTATTGATTTATTTTATTAATAAATTTATTTATTTCCCCAAAAAATAAAATAAAAATTCTTAAATGACCCCAAACTTTTGAAGGTGTTTAATGTTACAAAAGCTTTAGATTTCAGATAAATGCTGTTATTTTTAACTTTCTATTCATCAAAGAATTTTAAAAAAAATTGTACACCTGTTTTCAACACTGATAATGATCATGAATGTTTCTTGAGCATCAAATCATCATATTAGAAGGATTTCTGGTGGATCATGTGACACTGAAGACTGAAAATTCAGCTTTGATCACAGGAATAATTTACAGTTTAAAATATATTAAAATAGAAAACAGCTGTTTTAAATTGGAATACCATTTCACAATATTACTGTTTTTGTTTGTATTTTTAATCAAATAAATGCATGCAGCCGTTGTGAGCAGAAGATAAAAATCTGACTGATCCCAAACTTTTGAACGGTAACGTTAGTGTAACTTAAAGGATAATTCCGGTATTTAACACCTTGAGTCTATATTGTAGTTTGTTTTGGATGAACAAGAGTGGTGGACAACATTTTTTTGACAATGGTTCCTCTCTCGAGTTTTTGACTATAAAAGAATTGGCCATGGACCCATTTAACATGGGAGTCAATGTGCATGTCCGAAAATGTCATTAAAACAACCTTTAACATTATTTTTCAAAACTGTGCAACTCACCGAGTGATTAGTGATGTTAGTTGATGTTCCAGAAACAAAAAGTGTTGCGAAATACAGTTTCTGTCGTGTTTTATTCGTCATTTTGTAAAATCCCATTGTTGAAAAAATAGTTCCACTATAGCAAAATAAACGGATTGGAATCATATATTGCGACGATATATTGTTTATAATCATCAACGAACACCACTAACCACTCGGTGAGTTTAACAGTTTTGTAAAGGAACATTATTGGCTGTTTTAATGACATTTTCGGACATGCACATTGACTCCAATGTTAAATGGGTCCATGGCCAATTCTATTATAGTCAAAAACTCGAGAGAGGAACCATTGTCAAAAAAAATTTGTCCACCACTCTTGTTCATCCAAAACAAACTACAATATAGACTCAAGGTCTTAAATACCGGAATTATCCTTTAACGTTATTTGGCCTTGACATTCGGTCTGTCAGAAATGGTGTTTTCTACAACAGTTTACAGTGAAAACTGGTATTGTCTCAGATAAAGCTTTATCAACCGTCTCTGACTGAACTAAAAGACTGCAAACGTGTTCTAGCTAACATTAAGGGCCGCTGAAATGTGCCTCGCTTAAATGACATCACAGTTGCCGCACATATCAAAAGGTAACGATATGATATACGTTAATCGCGTTATTGGTTTCATCAACGCACATTCATAATATCTACAAAACACGAACACTTACCAATAGCGAAGTTGTTCACGCCAACCCGATCGTCTTGTCTGATGGAAAAATGAGGCACCCGGCCGTTTGAAGTGACTTCTTGCAGGCGCGAAAAACGTGCTTGTCTCGTGGCCTCGTCGTCTGTAGTCTCCCGCACATGCGCAAAGAGCTGTCCTCCACTCAATTTAAAATGGCAAGTTCATTCAAGCACCTGCAATTTGTGATTCATTGAAGTAACTTATGAACCTAAATTGAAAGATTGAAAACTCAAACAATTGAGCTGAAATTTCATAACACATTATGTTATGTCTGAGTTAATGACATATATAAGTTATCATAACTTTTTGATCAGATTATTTTTTACAGTGTAGTTTCCCAAACAAGCATTGAGATGCTACAGCTTCAGGACAGGAATGCAAACGGATGGCTTTCCAGGCATTATTGACCTCTTTGCTCAAAAACCATCACCATCATGAGCATAAATATGGTGAGGAGGGCCTTGTGCCTGTACTTGGGAGGATCTAATGACACAAGAGACCATATTTAATGAGCTGGAAAACTATTAGGTCTTGATGGCGTCTGCTAATGATAGCCAGACTGACAAAAAGGACGTTTACCTTCACCAAGCATTACAAATTAATGTTGCGATTAGCGGCATAATTAAGATGGAAAACTCTCTCGGACGCTTCTCGTTTAAATCTGACTGAGGCGAGTGGGTAAAACTAATGTTATGTTGAACGTAAAACAAGCAACGTGCCCAATCACGGTTAGCGATCGCTGCAAATGACTGTTAAACAGCAGATGCAGACAAAGGATCATAATCAACACGCGTGACACGAAAGGCCCTTCAAATCAATGCGTGATTCTGTGTGACAAACAAACGTTTTATTCCATTCGTCTTCTCATGGGATTATCCATTCTTTTCTTGGGAGCAAGGTCAGGAAAATGTCGTTCAGTTTATAATTAATTTCAGCAGCCCTGGAGGCACATCATTAATCATATTTATGCATAAACTCTAATTTAATATGTGTTTCATCACACTATGAGTGGTTGTAAACATTGGGAACAGGGTACAAATAATTCTCTCCGCTTAGTTTACGCTGCCTGGGATAAAGCGGAGGGAAATTTATGGAAATTGTACCTGTATTGAGATGTTTGTTCCTGGTGCTAAACTGATTAGTAAGATTAACCTAACACAATGTAGACCGAATTATTAAATATCATGAGGTTTATTGTGGAGAACTAATAATTACAATGTAACTTAATCCAATGCTTATTTCATTCTTATCTCACTTGAATTTTGTTTTTAAATGGTGAGATTAGCATATAAATTATTAATATTATTTTTTATTTCCCCAGTGAAAAACAAGTACACTATAGTGTAAATTTATTAAATGCAATTAGCTGGGTTTGAGTTTTTTATTAATTTTTTTTGTCTAACTATAAAATTACTTATATTTAATATTAAAAAAAAATGGTTACATGCATGCAGGGAAAGGCACATCAAAAAAGTTTACTTTTTAAAAGTGTGCTTAAGTGTGAAAGAGCCATACAACTGTACTTTAAGTACACTTAAGTGGGATTTTATTAGTTATTATTATTAGTTATTATTATTTAGGGATTTTTATTTTATAAGTACACTTTTAAGATTTGAAGCACACTAAGTGTACATTTGGTACAATTAAGCGCACTTCTTTTCACAAGGGTAGACAATTATTAAATGAGAAAAAAACAAATGTAAGCCTATAGTAAACTTTCTTGCAATTCACCTTATAAGAGATTTAGAGACTTCACATAATATGCAGACACTTTTATTTTTGTAAATTGCATGAAACAGCAGAAATAAACTTTGTTCAATTGTGTGCAACTATAATCAAAATGTCTTTCATTCAAAGAAGAGCAGTGATTTTTAATTCCATTTTAAACAGTCTACATCACCCCTTTTTTTTTTTAAATTGGCTTTTGATTATAAATTGCCATGCCTCCATAATCATAAATAAAGAACAAAAAGTAATTATTGCTGATTCATGCGTATAGATGAAATGCGTTCTGCTTTTTACACAGAAACAAATGGAAATCATTTGTGTTCAACAGGCAGTGTATAATGATGGAACAATTTAGCAGCACACAATTAAATGGTGGCTTTCAATAAAAAAACTCTGCTTTTGATTTCTAAGCGTACGTGTCAAATATTCGAAAGCATTGTTAAAGGGATAGTTCACCCAAAATTGAAAATTCTGTCATCATTTACTTATGTTGTTCTAAACCTGTATGAATTTTGTTCTTCTGCTGAACACAAAACATGATATTTTGAAGAATGTTGGTAACCAAACAGTTTCTGCTCCCCATTGACTTCCATTTCATTATTATTATGAATTGTTTTTAATGAATGCCAATAGCAACAGTTTGGTTTCCCATATTCTTAAAAAAAAAATCTTCTTTTGTGTTCAGCAGAAGAAATAAATCCATACAGGTTTGGAACAACATGAGGGTTGTTCTCTGAAATGTTTAAATATGCAAATGATGCGTTATCTAATTAAATATGCACTAATGCCAATAGGCACAGAAAGCCTGCAAGACAAGGCATTTCAATGAGACGTGTGTATTATTGCCGTACATGTGCAATACCTGGGTTATTTGTAGAATATCTGACCCAGTTGTTGCATCAGTTGCGTTTACAGCTATGCGCCACATCTGTTGCCAGGACTGAAATGTTTTTTCACATCTTGCGACCGTGTAAGACGCTGTAAATGGCCTATGTGCCCCGTATGACTGAAAGATTTCCGCAGAGAAGAAACGGAAAGGCCTCCATATGTCAGACAAGGACACGCTTTCAGGGGCGTAATATTTTGTGTAGAAGTCATAAAGAATATGATGCATCATAAAAGTCATGCACATTGCTGTAGCTAGCAAGAACTCGTTTATTTATTGAAATAACAATGTTTCAGTCATGTGACTCGCTTTTATAACCATTGTTCAGTGTTGAAAACCCTGTAACACCTTTTGTGTTCCTTGTAAATTGCTTGTAAATCCCTCTCTATGCTACATTATCACCAAATATTGGATTCAATCTCTTTGTCAACTTGTTTTCTATCGATTAGGAAAGGTTGATCGTAGGCCTCCCTGATATGAGATTATGCACCTCAGTTTTTGAATGAAAAAACATTATTTGTGGATAAATTTGACAATATTCAACAAAATATGCACTGCACTAGTGTGCTTTAATATTTAAGCAGGTAGATAAAGCACACTAGTGTGATAAACTGTACAGAATATGTTTACATTTTATGAAATATTGCCAATGCTTATTTTGTCAAAAATCATAAGCCAATAAAGGAGGCCAACAATCAATCAGATCCAAAAAGAAACACATTTAAACTCGCAATTATGCGATAAAAAGTCCCAAATACCTTTTAAATTGCTTTATTCCATGGCGGAAACAACAAGCTACCATGTAAGTGTAACAAAATTACCAAAAATTACCAGAACTCTCTTAAACTTTTGGGCAGGCGTATACCCTGGGTGAGTAAAGCCAGTAAGTTTTAGTCCAGTGCGATAATGGTAAATACAATTTTCGGTAAAAAGAAAATCTTTTTCAGTTCAAAATGGCCCGAACACAACAGATGGTCAATGACAATAGTGTAGAAGGTAATACATTTCCAATAAAATAATGTGCCATGATTGTCAATCTTTTGCCATAAATAATGCAAAATAGTGCCTGGATGACAATAAAACTGGTGGGAAAAACAAAAAAAACACCATTGACTTTTAGTAAATGAGGACCGCAAGCCATGAATATCATATCACTTAAAAAAAATAAGCAACCATTTAGCAACCACTCAGAACACGCCCTAGCAACCATTTAGAACAACCTTAGAAACCACATGGCAACAGAGACCCAGAACTCCTTAGCAACAGGGTAAGAATACATTGGAAATCACTATTAACATCCTAATATGTTTGTGTGGAAGCCGTGAAGAATCTGATGTGTCATATAAATGTGTCTTTTAATGAAGAAGGATCAGTGCAGTCGCTCCACTCGTGAGCATATAAAGAGAGGCATTCCCAGTAGGCAAGGTGATTCGCCAGCATGTACTTCTTATTCTCTCCATCATTTTATTCTTTTCTGTCTCTTTCTGAAAATCTGTACTCATCTCTTTGAAATGTGAGCACCTTCCATTTTATTCTCCAACAAACTTAAAGGGCACCTCAGGCTATTGTCTTGTAAATGTCCATATTTGTCTTTAGAGTTATGAGCATCAAAAATTACAACCAGTTGAAATGTATGAAAATGAACTGAATATTAGTATTCAGTACTCTCGATCGTGAGTTATTGCTTAATTTACAAATTAAATGTATAATCTGTTGAATTAGCATTGTCAGAATCATGATCTCATCGTATGTTCGCTTTGTGACAAACACAATCTCATTCATTTTCAAATAAGTTTAATTGAAAAAAGATTTAACCTTAAAAGATTTAAAGTCATCCCTGTTACAGTTCTGTTGACAAATGATTATTTAAAACTGAATATCTAGAATGATCAGCAATACTCTTTCCAGTAGTGTCATGACCTTGAGAACCAGTGATGTATAAAACCTTCAACCCTGAAGACAGCTTTAATCTCGACATGTGCTTTAGTTGCTTGATGGACAAGAACAAACCTCACTGCTTCTCATATGATGTGCTCGTGTGTTGATCAGTATTCATAATGTAAATTAAAGCCCAAATTGAATCAGTTCATCATAATCTGTACGCCTATTGTGTCAGTTCAAAAGACTATGTTCTAAGGAAACTGAACTCATTTTGTGTGCAAATATATACAGAAATCCTTAGTTATTTTTTTATTGAGAGTATTTTGAGCTTTTTTGAGGTATCGTTTGCAAATAGGACTTGTTCAAAAATGAGCGGCGTGCCTCTGTGGAGTTTAACTGAGTTTTATGAGCCGGAATATAATGCCTTCAGGTAGGCGGTTCAGAAGTGTTAAGTGTATAAACAATCGCTACAAGTTTACTTTTTCGTCAGTGGCTATCAGTCTTTGTAATTTGAACATTTTAAAGGGTTCTTAATGCGTTGTTTGGGCATTTATTAATAACTGAATTTATTTTAAAGCATGTTGTAATACATATTATGATTTATTCATATTTGAATATGGTTTATGTGTTTTAATATGGTTATGTGTATGGATATGTCTGTATTAAGTCTGTTTTGTGTGTTTTAAGCTCCATTGTTGCCCCTTGTGGGATTAATAAAGTGGGAAACTAAACTAAACTAAACTAAACTAAACTAAACTAAACTAAACTAAACTAAACTAAACTTTTCAGTCTGAAGTGTTTTGAGGGAATGGACTTTAAATGAAGAAACAGAAATCTCCCAGGTTTCATTAAACGTATCTTAATTTGTGTTTTGAAGAAGAACGGAAGTCTTCCGGGATTGGAATGATAAGAGGGTGATATGATTTTTTTATTGAATTATCCCTTCAACGTCCCCCTGTGGTGAAATCCAGCTTTTACTGTTGTTTGTATGTCTATGTTTTTTTTATAATATGCTTTAAGGCAAACCTTGTGCAAATTCATAAGTCAACACCATTGCTGATTATTTTCTCCTTAAAACTGTGGACCAAAGACATTCTCAAAAACGTGGTTTGAAATCGCTGGTGTTTCTGACGTCACAACTACCTTGTAACCAATCGGGTCAACGTGTGATCGTCAACGAGTGAATCTCTGAGCTGCTGTGAGTGAGTGGAGGCGGGGTCAATTTGCATATTCATTGCATATTTTTTGGTGCAAATAACAAAAATGCTGCCTGAAAGAAGCAGTTGAAATAGCTAAATTATTTCAACTGAAATGTAAAGATTCCATTTTTACTGAGAAATAAGCCATGCAAGTCACTGGTCATTGATAAAGCTTGGGTAAACAAACTTGTACTAATCTAAAACACTTTAAATGCCTGTATAACGTCATGTCTTTCTGTTGATAACTGCCAACAGCTCCCTCAAAGAGTTTAGAATTCCTAACCAACGAAGGACAATAAATGTTTCTACCATCTCTATGTTTTGTATAAACTCTTTCCTCACCAGCATTTGTTTTAAACATGTTGGCTGTTCATCGCCAGCGTTTTTGATAAAAGAAAATGTCATGGCCCCCAGAATATTTTGTTGTTTGAATATCTGAACATGCAAAATATCAAAAGAAAGAACAGAGCCTCTGCTTAAATACTAACACAGTCTCACGCCAAAACGTCACATACTGACGGGTCTTGACCATACGTCAACATACGACGAAAAGGGTACCCCTATAACGTCCATGTGTGACGATTCGGGTATGGTTGGGTTTAGGTATGCGTTAGGGTACCGCTAGGAGGCGCTGCTGGTGTGCTTATGTCTGCGTCTCATATTGACGTTATAGGGGAACCCTTTTCGTTGTATGTTGACGTATGGTCAAGACCCGTCAGTATATGACGTTTTGGGGTGAGACCGGGTTGTAAACACACACACACACACACACACACACACACACACACACACACACACACACAAGCTGTTTTAAAAGCTTCATGCATTATTTTTTATCAACACTTGGATGTGGGTGAAAGTTTCATAAAAAAAAATAAAAAAAACATTTTGAGCAAAAAGCTGAGAAAATCGAGTTTTTGTCAGAGACTACACCCAGATGGGATTCAGAACGATGATAAAATCATAGATGGAGTAAATCGAGTCCATCAACACCCCTAATGCTTGCACAGTCCTAAACCTCGTCCTGGGCCGACATTTCATTCAGTAACTTTAGGGAATTTTGATTTATTTGTTGTTTAAGGTCGATGATCGCGTTATTTAACATTTTTTATGCTATAGATAGTTCCTGCACTTCACTTGTTCTGATCTGGAGATTCAGCACTCTTTCAGAAGATGCGTAATAGCGCCCCCTACCTTATAACAGTGAAAACATGAAAAAGTCTTTGGGGAAGAGCTTTCTCATAAAAGCCGAGATAAATCGTCAACGGCAGGGAAAGAGTTAACGGTCTGTGAGCCCTATTGTTTGAACTTGAAGTCATCTTTACACAATGTCCACAATGATGTGTTTGCAGACTCCAATGCCTCTGGGCATCAGGCGAACAGTGATGAACGGTGAACCGCGGGGTTTGACGGAGAGGGTGGACCCTTAAAACCTAGTGGCAAGGAAGAGGTCGGCCACATGCTGTTTGGATCATTACACCACCTGAGCCCAGACCTGTGGTGCCAGTCTGATTTATGGTCTCTTGTAGCCCAACCCACCCATTGGAGGCATCCTATCCTGCCCAAACTGAGGCACATCCATCTTGGGTCATGAAGTCGGGCTGCCTTTCAGTATTGTACATCTTGTTGAGCTGTGTTGGCCTCAGTCTTAATCTCGCTCCGTGATTTAATGGGCACATTAAGGGCAGGACTCAATACAGTATGGTAAATTACTGCAGGCCTGCCAGGCAGATAAAATTAATACAGCAGCAAATCTGGAGGTCCCACCTGATCATCACACAACTCTGAGTAATTCATGGTGCTAGTGCAGGAGACATTAGGTTAAAGTAATAGTTTACACAAAAATGAATCTGCCATCATTTATTCACCCTCAAGTCGTTTCAAACTTGTATGAAATGATTTCATAATGTTATGCTTTGAAGAGTATTTACTCTGCTCTTCTCCATACATTGAATGTGGATTGTGACCAGGGGCTGTAAAGCTCCAAAAATGAAAACGTATCATATGATATGAGGAAAGGTGAAGGATGAAAGAATTTTCACATTTGAGTGACTGTCCCATTAAAAGTATGGCTGAAAAAAAATATACTGTATGCAGTGTCATTAACAATTTGGCTGGCGTGTTGAGTTGAGTCGCCTCAGGACTCCAAAAGGGACACAAAGGTCCATTTGCAGACCCATAAAGGCCCCGATATACTTCAAGTAAAATCATAAAACGAACTGGTGTGACGTCATTTCTAACAAAACCAGGCCAAAGCAAAGTTTGTTTGAAGTTTGTTTCGGGAGTTCAAAACCTATCCCGAACTAAACACCGTCACAGTACAATTGGTCCATTGCAATAGGAATAGATAAGTGTGGCTCTGAGGCTCCGCCTTCTTTGGTGGAAATCTTCTCCGGTTCATTTCTTCTGTTCAGTCCGTTCAGATCAGACTCGAGGAAAAAAAACATGAACACAGAGAGCTGCTTTATAGTAGAAACTGAATTAATTGTAACTGAACGCAACACTGACTGTTTTTCAAGTTTATTACAGTAAATCAGCTTGCTTTAAAGGACATATTGTATAAAGTGCTATATAAATACATGTGAAACGACGTGACTGGAGAGCACATATTTACATATTCATCTAAACGTTGCTCTCAGCAGCATGGGCGGTGTCGGGATGTTCGCCAACACTATATCTCTGCTTATTTTTACCCCAAAAAGAACAACTAAAATTGAGATGACATGGGCTGAATAAATCAGATTTAATAAATTACATTTATTTTTTGTAGGCTTATATTGTGTGGCAAAAAAAGGTGTAGTAGTACAGGTGTTCTAACATGTACAGGTGTCCTGTTTGGCCTAAGTGTAGTGGATTTTTACCTCTGAACAGTAACTGTTATATTAAAAAAAAATCTTATATACATTTTGATGCATGAAAATACATATTTGAATCTAAAGTATTGCTTTGATTTCTCTGTTGCGTTTTGAAGTAATAGTTTGGTTCAGTTATACACGATTTATGCCAAAGTGTTGCGAATAGAAAATATTCACATAATTGTAATGTAATTTATGTGTTGTTTTACTGCTGTAGAACTGGTAAGATTTCCGAACAGTTGGAAATAACGTTAACGTAAATTAGCAGGCTTAGCTGCACATCTGTAACAAAACATAAATTGATCAAAATAACTGGAGTGAGAATATTATGTTCGTTGGCAACATCTGTTACGCTACATTTTGTGTTTGTATAAAACCCGAGTTTTAGCAGGACTTCAGAGAACTTCATTGGTCATCCTGCTCTATATGTAGACGAAATCTGTTGTGGATTAAACCCAGTGGCCTCAGCTAAGTGAGGACATTTGCTTCTTGTTTGCAGCACCACCTGTTTGCACAAACCTTGAGCACGACATCAAGAGATGCGAATGAGGTAATACGCGTGAATGCTAATGATATTAGCTGCAATAACCAAATCCTCTCATGTAATCACAGGTTGTGGCGATGAGCACAAGCTGTGTGCGCTCAACTTTGTTGTGTGTCAGAGAGAGTTTAATCAAATCCGACAAGATTGTTTTGAAGCAGCAGCTGTTTGGGCTCATAAATATTACTTCGGCTCGCACGAAAAAAAAACCGAATCATAATTCCTATGAGTGTACGGCTTGATCAAGATGAAGAAGCTGACCTGCAGAGGCAACAATAAATAAGATGGCTTCAGCATGCTAATGCTACTAGCCGGTCTATCCAGTGAGTTAAGAGAGGAAGGAATCCAATTTACACCTGTTAACCCATCACGCTTTCGTTCGTGTGAAAGCCACGCATTCCCAGCACCCCATGCCTCCCGGAGTACCTGCCGTCTAGCAAATAATAAATCAAGCTTATTGCATATCGAACAGCTTACAGTAATGCCAATTTGATGCTCAATGAGATCGTCAACCCAAGGCTAGCGCCAGCTCCCCATCTACGCTAGACTGACACGTCGAAAACAAATGAAAAGCGTCCGTCCCTCGCCGACTCCCCGTGCTTCACCCCTAAAACCAGCTGCATTAGCCAGATGCACACAGCTTGTCTGCTTCCTTTGCCGCCCCAGTAATTCTCATTACAGTAATTGTTGCTTAATGTTTTCATAATCTGCTGCTTAGAGGAAACAGTTTCCCTTCCTCTAATATCATTGCCGGCTCCCTGCGGCCTCCTCCTTGATGCTGGCCTTGCATTTTTATTCTTATTCTCGCCTCCCTGTAATGAATTAGGATCTGTCCCAGCTGGCTGACTTCCCTGATCAGGAGCTGTCTGGGCAAAGGGACGGTTGGCTTGACTCTGTTGGCAGGGAAGGGCCAGCGGGCTCACTCCTCCTGGCTTAATGAGGCGGTCACATGTCCACACGCTGGCAGGCTTGGCTGGCATCTGGTACTCGAGCAACCGAGCGAGCTCACAGAGTTTACTTACAATTCACCTGCACAATTACTCAAAATGAGTGATGAGCTGCTTAAGCACTCCCCTCAGGGTGCGATTCCGCCGAAAGATGGCCGTACGTACTGAAGCGTGGAATGATGGGGTGATTACCCCGGGAACAATAAGAAGTCAGTCTGCATTTGATACACTGTCTGATTACACAACTCACGGTCCCTCTTTATATTAAGTGTCTTTAATGGTATACTTACATCTAAATTAATCGTTTGACAAACTCTTTAAAAGAAAGGTTCCAAAAGGGTTTTTTCGGAATGATGCCATATAAGAACACCTTTTGGTTCCCCAAAGAACCTTTCAGTGAACCAAACCTTTTTCCACAATAAAGAACCATGGAAAGGTTCCATGGAAGATAAAGGTTCTTCATGGAACCATAAGGGGCTTTCGCACCGGAGGAACCTTTTCATAGTTCATAGAACTATTGGCGGAAGTACCCGGATTTTGACGTGTTCGCACCACAGGAACTAGGAGCGATTTTAGTTCTAGGAACTCCTTTTGGAGGAACTAATTTCGCTCCTACTTCAGAGTCGGGTCCAAACCAGCACTGTAGGAACTACCAGTGACATTAGTGTTCGCTGATTGGCCGAACGCACGCGAAACACTCGCCATTTAAAAAAAAGCTGTGTAAACACACAGATTAAAGCCTTTATATTTACACCACAAACTAACTCTACGAACATGGAAAACAGAGATAGATGGACCTCTTAACCTTTACACTGAGGAGAAAATCCAACGCAACTTTGAGGGGACCAAGCGAAGCATGATGTATTTCTGCTCCGCTAGCAACACTGGACATCAACCACAACGCAAACGCTAATACCTGTTCATATACGGTCTACTTTCTATGTATTACAGTTCTATCTAATAACGTATTAGACAGATTGTAAACTAATGAACACAGAAAATACTGTCTGAATACTGGCGTTCTCAGCGCCATCAAAATAAAGGTCCGCTGCGTCGTCAAAATAAAAATCACAACAATAAGCGTGGCTTACGTCACTTCAGACTTCCTACTGGCGGTGCGAATGCAACCAGGAAAATCTTCCTAAAGGAACCATTAGTTATCGGGAAACACCCTGGTGGCTAGATCCTAGAACTAAGTTCCTAGAAATACCCGTTGCAAAAGCAACCCTATTGATGGCAATATCAATCAATATCAAAGAATCTTTTAAGAGTGTACAATGCACTTATATTTAAAAACAACTGCATGTAATTACAGCTGTCATTCATTTCTGCAATTGCATCTATAATAACACTCTTTACCCTTCCTTTGTCTCTTAAGCCACCCCTAAACCTACCCACACCACCAAACCTCACCCGTATCCCATCTCAATAGCAGCAGAAGTATTTTGCAATTCAACAATCACAAGTACCAAACATTTTTTAAGTAAGTACATAGTAAAGACACCTAATATAAAGTGACCCAACGTCCAAACTACCGCGCTGACAAGACCTGAAAATACTAGCTCATGCCGGCTGGTTTGAGATATAGGTTAATGCTACTTTGATGCTTGTCTAGTAATCGATAATAAAGACGTTTCACTAGATATGCGAACACTTTTTCAGTGACGTTACATCACAGCGGCAACACACTGATTTCTGCTGAAAAGGTTGCAGTGTGAGCTACAGCGGAAAAAGTGCATGACCCATGTTGTCTAAAGCACTTTATAAACGCTTTAAAGGTCAAGAGCCTAGAGTATCATGTGGATTGTCAGGCGTGTGCGATTAGCATGAGGGGTGTTTTTTTCCCAGCACATATTTGACATTTGGCTAATATGTTTTACTATAATATGCTTTGCATCCACGCAACAGAAAAGAGGGCAGCACTATTTTTGACAAAAAACATTGATAAAATATTTGTTTACACTACCGTTCAGAAGTTTAAAACTATTTTTTTAAAGAAGTTAATATTTGTATTCAGCAAGGATGCATTTAATTGATCAAAAACTGACAGTAAAGACATTTCTGAAATGACAGAATATTTTGGTAACACTTTATAATAAGTATACAGTAACAGTCTGTATAATAGAAATAGTTGCAAACTATTCGTGTATAGTTAATTTATAAACTGTAGTTAATACATTAATAGACTATATACAAATAGTGAGTTATTCATTCATTGACACTATTACTTTAGATTAGATCATGGAAAATCAGAAAATGTCATTAAAGGGATAGTTCACTTTAAAATTAAAATTCTGTCATCATTTACTCACCCTCAAGTTGTTTCAAACCTGTATTAATTTATTTCTTCTGCTGAACACAAAGAAAGATATTTTGAAGAATGTCAGTAACCAAACAGTAGTCTGTACCCATTGACTTCCATAGTAGGAAAAAAAAATACTATGGAAGTCAATGGGTACAGACTACTGTTTGGTTACTGACATTCTTCAAAATATCTTTCTTTGTGTTCAGCAGAAGAAATAAATTAATACAGGTTTGAAACAACTTGAGGGTGAGTAAATGATGACAGAATTTTAATTTTAAAGTGAACTATCCCTTTAAGTGCTTTAATTCAGCCTTTATTTGACATTTATTACAAGACTATTAAGAGTTCCTTAAGTTCATTAAGTTGATGTTTATATGTAAATAAAAGCCTAAATTTAATCTGTTCATCATATAAAGCGATCATGTCTCTTCCAATAAATGTGGACTGAACCTCTCAATTCATATGGATAGTTTTACAATATCTCTATGAACTTTTTGATGCATCAAAGTGGTAGTTGCGTAGCTGTCAATGGATGGATCAGGAAGCTCTCAGATTTCGTTAAAATACTTCCGTGTTCTGCAGCTGAACGGTTTGGAAAGGCATGAGGGTAAGTAAATGATGAAAGGATTTAATTTTTTTGGGTGAACTAACCCTTTAAACTGTGTCTGTGAAAGTTTTTGTTCCGTCACTTTTGTTATTACTCAGTGTTTTCAACAAATTTCAGAATTCAAAGCCTTCAGCTGCTGCTTTGCTCTGATGTCTGTCATTTGTTTTATGACTTTAATCGAAGGTTCCATGGTCCAATTCCTGATGGATTCTCCCCTGTGCTGTTTTGGCTCTTTAAATTTTATCACGGCATTGATTTTAAGAGCACACACACACGCACACACACACACACACACACACGGACAGACGGGAGCATACAGCTCGCTTCCAGCTATGCACTGATGGCAAGAGCTCTCTGTCAAGATCCCCTGCAGGGTCAAGTAGATTGCTTCTTCTTGTCATTTCTCTGGCTGCTGGTGTAAACTCAATGCCAACAAACCCACCGTTCAATTACACACCCAAACACATCCTCATGGATATGCGTTTTAGCCTACCTAATAACTTTTAAAAGGCCAAACTCATATACAGTGTTAAGGAGTAAGAAGTGTTTCATCAAGTGCACCATATCCCTTCTGAAGAAGTGTGAACTTCTTGTTAAGTGTAATTTAATTTAAATGTGTCATAGTTTAAATTTATATTAAATGCAACTAGCTGAGCTTAAGTATGCTTTTTTGACCCCCTTAAGTAAAACTTAAGAACATCTTTATGTGATTTCATAATTACTTCTATTGTCTTTGAAATATGTTTACCGTTGAATGTTCTGACAAGCATGTATGCCATAATTACAAGCATGTCAAGAATATTTTAGAATATCTAAAATATTCTTGACATACTTGTCATTTCTTTTGAAACGTTTATGTCGTACATATTTATAATGATGAAGTTGCAATTTGTTGAAAATGTAATATCAAATAACACACTTCAGTTAAAATTTTCCCCAAAATTCCCAACATACTTGTAGAAGTGCAATACCGGTAATATGACAAAGCTGGAAACTCTCACATTTTTAACCTTGATTACACTAAGATGCAGGTTTATCATGTCACACAAAATACACAAAATCTTGCATTTCTTGATGATGAAGCCTATTTCACAAACATTTGCATAAAACATGTCATATTCTTTGTTAATAATCAATAGACCTGCAAAACAAAAGCTAGAATACAAAAGAACACTACATGATCAGCAGAGAAAGCAACATCTGATACATTTAGGTAGCCTACAGTAGAGTAAATTAAAAAAGAAATGCATGGAGATGCTATCACATTTACTGCTGTTCTGCACATTTTTGACAGACGAAATCCAGTCATTTCAATAGGAATATACTACTGTCTCAGATCCACCCGTTTCTCCCTCACTATCGTCATCCTCACTCATGCTGCTTGGACTTATCATTAAATAAAGCACTCATTTCCATATCTGAATTTCAGCTCCAGAGGCTTCCTCAGCACTTGATACACAGTGATACGAACAGTAGCGATGGCATCGATTTTACCATATTCATTTTTAAGAATGAAAACATTGGAAGAAGTAGTCAATCAATCTATGTTGTCAATCTACGAGTGGCACGTTTTTATTTAAATTGTCGTTCATTGTAGATGAGATGTTGGATGGAGTTAAACTGCAATAAATTTCAATGAATCAATAAATAATCAATTAATTTTAACCAGAGACTCTTCAAATCCTCATCCTTAGGAAGTGCATGAAAAGTGGATTTGCATTATCGACAACCCGAATCAAACTCTTGCAGTCTCTAGTGCTTCAAAGTAGACATCGTTCACGAGAAGCCAATCAACACCATAGGCTGGCAAGTTACAAAACTACAAAGGTGTGTGCAGAAAGAAAGACTGGAATTACTGATGACTCGTTTCACGCAATTCAGAATCTGACCTTTCTTTTGGGAGACAATAACTCCATTTATTGTATACTTCCTTTGATCTGTGAAACGTTGCAGGCCTTTCACATTGACAAACAGCTATATTACAGGTAATATATGAAAAAGCATAACAGGGGCACTTTGGCATCGTCACTTATAAAATGAGTGACACTTTTTATTAAACACTTTCAATATGAACAGTTGAAGGACAAAGTAAAGCATGTACGGAAGTCAAAGTTATGAGTCTCCTGATGTCAGGTTATTGATGCTTTACCCAAAGCCCATCGTGCTCAGTGCGTAATAATGAAAGTGTCTATCGACCCCGCCATCTGTAGATCAGACAGCTTTTGGGCTTTTCTAATTATCCCGTGCATGCATTCTTAAAGCCCTTGACTGCTGCAGAGGGCTTGAGCGGGGAGCCACAGCAAGGGTTGAGATGCCACCGGGTGATAATGTTCATTTATTGGTCGGCTTTCATCAGCACATTTCTATGCCTTAAGGCCTGATTAAAATCAGATGCATTTCTGCAGGGAAATGTAATAGCCAGGCTTTGAAGGTGAACCTTTGAGGACATCATCTTTGTTTTAAATCGCTTTTTAAACATGGACCCCGCGATGCGTCCGGCGCCACCATTATCTCCCTCGCTTTATGTCCTGCCGCGGTCGCCATGAAGCGAGGAAAGGTGCTTAAGAACTGATATGTTCATGCTTTTCCAGAGTAATTAACACTCAAGGTAATGACATGTCCTTCATAGTCTTTGCTTGTACCTGAATTAATGTAGTTGTCAAGGATAATTAATCGATATGAGGGCACGTTGGAAATCAAATCTAATGAAGACCAAAACCGTTTAAAAAGTAACTGGATACGGAATTGAGCGGGAAAATTATTCGCTTTCCCACAATGCACTCATAAAAACCCACTTCGGTCATAACCATTGGAAATAGTTAAGACGTATTACAGTCTACATGTCCAATTGACTAGGTGGTGGTGGTGGGGGGGGAGGGAGCGTATCAAAGCGTTTGCATTGCGGTCTATTGCATGATTCATGGGCAGACGGGAGCCGCTCCGTGAACTGACAGTCCCGGGACGTGTGATTGATAGCATGCTGTGCTTATCATTGTGGTGTATCGGTTTTATGACAAAAGCTTGAAGGACATTGCTACTTGATATGGTTATTCCACAGCAGGCAGAAGGAGACGTCCATTGCAAAAGGAGCTTCGCATTGTGAGCTAAAGAATGCGTTTCCTACCCAGAGTTCCTGTGAGTGACACACATGACATTCCCAGAAGCGTTGGGGACGCCTCAAATGGATAAGAATAGTGCATGCAGCATTGTTATTCAAATTATGTCATATACTATTCATTCTGTAGTCTCTGCCTGCTCAGTTTATTGCTTTATTGTCCTTTTGTTCACCTTGTTTTGGACGCAGCTTAATGATCTAAAACATTAAATGACATGACAGCTCGAAGCAAATTCATGTACATCCTTAAACGAATCTCGGGAAACCTGTCAAAAACATGTACAAGTGTCATATTTCGCCTCAAAATAAATCAATACACATTATATTTACTGTTATATGTTGCATGTACATGTTCTATTTGTAAAGTATTTATACATCATGGTAGTATTTGCCGTTTCACCTTTAATTTATATAAGTAAAAATAACTAAACAAAAAAAAATACTGTAAAAATACTGTAAGCAATTATAATTCAATGTGAATTACAAGATTCATGACATTTTTAATAATGTGCAAAGTAAAATGTGAAAAATATTAATTGTTGCATTACAATGAAGACTGTAGTATTGTTTTAGTTTGATGTAAACAATTAATTAATTAATTAAAGTGAGCTGTATTACAGCTATCATAATGCTGAGAACTATATTGGGAATTACAGCAATTTACAACGAACACATTTGTGGACATAATGTGGTAATGAGAATGTGGGAAGAAGCTGTGCTTAATTGTCACAATGCCAAAAAAAAAAAAAAAAAAAAAAAAACCTCTTAATGGTCCTATTTTCTTTATGCAACACTTTATTTAGATTTTGTGGTGAAACGTGACCTGACATGCACTAGTTTCAGTGCTAATTTTAATGAGGCTGTCTGTTAAAATAGATGTTTTATCTCTTGCGGATAGATCTTGATTTAATGTTTGAAACGTCTAATTTGCTGGATGGTTGTCTTTGATTTACATACCATTATGCCTTAATCAGCAGTAACCAATGATCTGTGCAGAGACTCTGCCCATTTAATTAGCATGCGTGTGAGCGTCCAACCAGCAGTGGCCGGTTAGGGTATTCAAACATACAAATGTACATTTTTAACACAGAAAATTCCAATAATTAAGCGTGTAATTACACAGAATGCAACGTTCAGGGAGTAATAAGACAACAGAGGGTTAAGATTGTGGAAGAGAGGTGTAAAATGGACTGCATTTTTTAAATTATTCTTCCACAAATCTTTTATTTTTTATATGAGTGCATGATTCAAAAAGGAAAAAAGAGAACAAAACGCATCTAATATTTTATAATAATGTGGGGGGAAATGTATATATTAGTAGTTACTGTAAAGCAAACATGTAAAATATGATCAGACAGACAGACAGATGATAGACAATTCAAGACTATAGATGAAGTGTGTGTGTGTGTGTGTGTGTGTGTGTGTGTGTGTGTGTGTGTGTGTGTGTGTGTGTGTGTGTGTGTGTGTGTGTGTGTGTGTGTGTGTGTGTGTGTGTGTGTGTGTGTGTGTGTTCTTAAAACAAGATTCCTTTAGTTAATGCAAAATAATTCGTTTTTCTTTTGATTTTAATGTGAAATATGACCCATGCATGATCATAGTTCTTTGATTATCCCGAGTGCTTTAATCTAAAATCCAAATTATTTTTTAAACGAACTGAAAAAAAACCCACACATACGAACTTGATAAATGACTCCAACTTTGATTTAAAAAAAAGTAAAAAACAATGACCGAGTAATCATGTCAAACTCCACAGCCCAAGGGAAAAAGTGAAAGCAGAAGGCAGCTTTGAGGACCAGTGATCCATGTCCTGCGTTTGGAGCGCATCCAGACGCTAAGTTAGCCATCAGCAACCCTAATGCAGCAAGGACTCGGCTATAACCTCAAAAAGAAAAAGAAGAGCCAATTTCAGCATCCTCGTTTATGGGATATGCATATCAGAGTCTCTCTTCGCCTGGTGCCGCCCATTTCGTTGGCGTGGGCACATAGCCTTTGACAGAAGGCATTCTGGCTTTAAAGAATGGGCTGCACGCCTGAGCTGTGCCCTGCATCAATGCAGTCGCTTTCTTAACAGGTTTCAATATGTAACCATGGTGAAGGGGAATCCGTCGCCATAGCAGAGCGCCCTGAGAGCCAGCCGAGGCGCAGTGGAGCGGTAAAGCTAAGCAGCCGACCGTGTTTCCTACCTGCATTATAATGCTACGGGAGATGTCATGTGTGAAAGGCTATTTGGGAGGTTCCTCGTCTGCAGGCTTCCATTACGGTCATAACTCTGTGTTGTTGGTGAATACACTCCATGGCAGAATTACATTAGGCCCTGTATATGAATATATTTCACTTTACTACTACTGAAACCATTTTCATTTGCATTGCCCTGCTGTACCGTAAAAAAAAAGTCATTTTCGTTAATAAAATTGTTAAAGGGGTGGTTGAGTATGATTTCACTTTTCACTTTAGTTAGTGTGTAATGTTGCAGTTTGAGCATAAACAACATCTGCAAAGTTACAACGCTCAAAGTTCAAAGCAAAGGAAGATATTCACTTTTAAAGAAAAGGACTACAACAAACGGCTGGTAGGGACTACACGACATTCCTCCCGGGTTAGTGACATCAGCAACCCTAAAATGTACATAAGCCCCGCCCCCGGGAACATGCGGCCCATGTTGAGAAGAGGGAGAGTTGTTGTATAAGAGTACATTTGTGAGTCAGCTCAAACTTTAGCATCCATCTTTTCACATGCAATAGAAAGTCACTTTGTGTGCATCTCACAACAGTTCCTATACGAGCAATTTATAGATTACCATGACAGAATATCCTAATCAATGACTAGAAGATAACTACACATAAGCTATAAGTTCATCAACGAACCATTCAGAGACGTCCTGTTGCTTCTACATGTTGTCACTTCTTCTTGAGTCTCTCCATCTGTCTCCGTTTTAACATTAAAGGCAGAACAGTTTCTGTCATTTTAGTGTGTCTGCGCGAGGTAATCGCAGCTGCTAACACACGGGCGAAACCCCGCCCTCCGCAGCAGCTCATTTGCATTTAAAGGGCCAGGCACAAAACTGTGTGTTTTTGCTAACCCTCAAAAAGTGGTTTAAAAAAAAAACTTTACAAAAAAAACTTTTACATGCTATATAAAAATATATGTGGGGTATTTTGTGCTAAAACTTCACACACACACACTCTGGAGACATCAGATATTTATTTTACCACCCCTTTAATAAAATGAACATTGCGTTACAATGTCGATAGTATGTGTAAATGAACGATGTTAACTCATTCTGAATAATTTTATTTAGCAAGGATCAATTAAAATGGATGAAAAGTGACAAAGACATTAGAAAAGACTAAGTGCTGTTCTTTTCTATTTTCATCAAAGAATCCTGAAAAAAAATGTATATACAAATATTACGCAGCAGTTGATAATAATGAGAAATGTTTCTTCAACAAATGTATTAGAATTATTTCTGGAGGATCATGTGACACTGAAGACTGGAGTAATGATGCTGAAAATACACAGCTTTGATCACAGAAATAGAAAACAGTTATTTTTAAATTGTAACAATATGCTACAATATTACTGCTTTTACTGTCAAAGACATTTAAAAAATAACCCCAAAACCCAAACTTTAGACTGATTCTGCAATATCACGATGTATATGAAAGTATCGTTTTGTAACATGCCGCTGCCACAGTAAGTTTTGCGAGAGTAGAGCGAAAGAAACAGTAAACGGCATTATGTAGTGAATGCTTAATGCAAGCGGTATTGTGAGAGGGTATTCAGAAGGTATTGATGTGCAGCATTAGCTGTGTGTGTGTAAAGCAGAGGTCAGCAGTCATCCTCTGTTTTCTGAAAGGGAAAACACCGCACTGAATGTTGAGAGCTCCTCATGTTCAATTGCGTCGTCATTATAACATTCAGCAGAAGAGGAAGAGTCGCTCTATCTGCCATTATTATCTCTCCATGTAATCGCTCCTGCAATTCTGCAGCTCTAGGAGGGTTTCAATCATACAGCAAACTGAAAAAAAAAAAAAAAAAATAGAAAACAAAAATTCTCCTTTTAAAGTTGTCTTTTTTACCCCGTCTGGCTTAACGTAAAAAAATAAAAAAATAAAAAAATAAAATCAAGGCATTGTGACAGTCTTGATCATAATTAAGAAACAATCAAAAAGTCACTTCATATTTCAAATCTTATATATAGTTTTTATATAGTTCAGTTATGAAACTGATTGGATCACTTAAAGCCAACAGATTTGGATTTATCTGTTTGTTCTAATTACATAACCTATTTATTTCTGTCCCAACATCAATTTTTTCATTCATTCATTTAAGCTACACAAGTTTGTAGCAAAATACTATTCATATTTTTAAAAAGTCCCTCTGCCAAATCAAAATCACTGTCATAACCAGTATGAATGAAGCCATTTTGTTGTCATGTGACAGGGGGGCTAATTTGCTATTAATTATGGACAAATATTCGTATGTATCCGGAAAAATCTCTCTTGACATTTTCAGGTGCAACACATCATTTAGCATGCATCCAAGTCAAGATTATTTCATTTTTGTTTAATTGGATAATTAGTTTTAATGACATGGCAGGGATGTCATAACCCCAATAAAGCTTATTCATCATTAAAAATGACTCTGCAATTTTAAAATAACCAATTTTGGTAAAAAGAAAATACCTTTAAATGTTGATTAAATCATCATTAAACATAATTTAATGATAAATAGTATAAAGGTTCTCAAAATTGATATGGAATAATTGTTTTTAATACATTTTTCTTTCCACAGTCAACAGCAGATAAGAAAAAAAAAATGTCCATTGACTATAAAAAGCGAATGCCTGTAAAACTGAAGAGCAGAATCAAGCCAGAGTTGTTAATTAGATCAGCAGAGTTAATTAAGAGGAGATCAGGTATTATGTTAATTACAGTAACACCCAGATAAGACTCATCTCACTGCATGCCGTATAATGTTCTCTACATTATTATAGTTGTTTGTTCTTTAGACATTATGTACATAATTAAATGCCAACACAGTCCACTTTTGTTTTTACAAGAAAATACTTCTTTCTTTTTTTGACTAATGTTGTACACCTGATTGCTAAATGTGATTTTGTACAAACAATGCCTAGACATGAGTTTTCAATATTATAATTGTGACCTTTAGCAAGTGAGGAAAAGCCCTGTATTTGATCAAATAAAATAAAAACATATTGGTGATGAACAGTCTTTTATCAAGCAAAGTGTCTGGAATCTATTTCTAATTATCTCTGCCCTGTTTCCATTAAAACCTAATGCGGTAAAATCAGTAAACCGCTGACTTATACGACGAAAGACTGAAGATAATCTCTGTGTACTAACAGATTTCTTAGCATACTGGAATGTGAAATGCAGCATCCATTGATAACCTTTTAAAAGATGCATATCTAATTGGAGAAGGACTGTAAATTAAATTAACGATGAAAAAGAGATGAAAAGTGGTCTAATTTAAACGTTATCGCTCAAACCTGGAGTGAATTTGAATGCTAAGGCTGAACAAGTGTTACTTATCACCTGCACACCACATGTGTGTATGTATATATATATATATTCCATTATATGCATGCTCAAAATATATTAAAATGATGGAAAATAAATTACTTCAGCTTGAAATTTAATCTATTCCACATTTTACAGTAGTTGTAAAGTAATTAACTGCTAATTATTTGATGGTTATTAGTGGTGTCCTGAATTATAATTAGGCAGATATGTGTTCTCTTGAAGAAATGTATAAAGTATTCAATTAAATAATTATTATAAATCTTGTGAGCACACAATTATACATATAGATATATTATAAATATAAGTGGGTAATAAAAAGTACATTTACATATTTAGAATTATGTTTCTGTTTTGTAATCAGAAAAATCTGGTCAAAGTCACTTCAACAAAAGACTGAAATGTTTTCAGGCATCATTTTTGAAAAAATATATACAAGCCATGTGTAACTGTAACTCAACAAAAAAATGAATTGACTGATTTGTTCTTAAATGTTGTTCTGCGTCTTTTACACAGTGTCGTTGTAACATTCGCTCTACAGATTTAAAGTCCCTGATTAAAATCTCCACAGTCTATTTTCTCCGTACATTTTGTCAACGGGTGAGCTGGGCTTTTATATAAAAAAGGCAACAATAGCCTAAATCAACTAGTGACCCAGAGGTCAGATCCTGCCTGTCAGTCTTTTTTTTAATGCATTCCTCTGATTAATTTAGATACAATCACTGCGTGATACATCAGAGCACAACACTGAACGATGAGTTCAAAAGCACTCAGAGCCAGCGGTCTACAATTATCACTCAGTGGTCCACTCCAGTCCAGCACGTGAAGTGCTTGTTTAAGCTTTCTCTGCAAAATAGACTCATTGGATTTTTTTCTTTTTTTGGGCAAAACTCCAAAAATGTACCATTACATACAATTCACTGCAGTTTCCAGCTGAAATTAAGCAGCAAAACAGCAACAACTTTTATTCCTTTTCATGTAAATTATGATTACGAGGGGGTGAAATAGTTTTTTAAAGACTTAACTTGAAACATTTGAATATCGTGCAGAAGTTCGTTTATTTCAGTAATTCAACTTAAAAGTAAAAAGTGAGATATTTCAAGCCTTTATTTGTTATAATTTTGATGATTATGGCGTACAGCTTATGCACTGTAAAAAAAAATGTTGGTTTAACTTAAAATTTTTAGTTTGTTGTAATTAAAAAAAATTGTTAATACAATACAATGAAGAAGAATGGTTTAATAAACAGAAACTCAAAATAGTATGTTATCTTCACACATTGTGAAGTCACACACAGTGTGAAATCCCAAAATTATAATATTGTGAAAAGGTTTTCGATAAGCTGTAAGTCATAATCATCAAAATTATAACAACTAAAGGCTTGAAATATCTCACTTTGCATATAATGGGTTTATAGTTTCACCTTTTAAGTTGAATTACTGAAATAAATGAACTTTTGCACGATTTTCACATTTTTCGAGTTTCAACTGTATTTTTTAAGGTTCCTTACACAATACTATATTGTGACCTCAAAACACTTTTACCATATAGTGCATGATTTGAAAACTAATACATTTTGACATTTGCATCACATAATCAGCTCCATATGGCTTTTCGATTATAGTAAACTTGTGGTTGAAATTGAACTTGAAAAACTGAGTCTGAAAAAAAAAAAGAACTTTAAGACATTAGTGAATCAAGGACTCTCATGCCTTTTTTTTGTTACTTTTGGTTGTGAAATCTTGAACTGGACTTGAACAGCAATCCCCTTACTGTCTGTTTTCATTAATTGTTGTGTCATTTGTCATGTGAGGCAAAGGAAAAAATACAAACTTTGTGTGAAAGTTGAATTTCGTGCAACTTTTTTTTTTGCCAAATGTTTTCTTAATATATATATATATATATATATAATTTTTTTTTTTTTTTTTTTTTACCTGAAACCCTTCAATCTCAGAATGTGTGTCATTTAAGCCCTATTCTATGTTATTGTGGTGTTGGAAGGAATTTATTTTGTGTATCAGTGGTTTGAGCTAATTTCGGGGAATATGAACTTACATATATATTTTTTTAACTTGACAAGTTTTGACTTGTCTGGCGCCCGAACAATTTAAAATGTAGTAATCAAATTTGATTTGGGGAAGCCACCGTTACATGGGACAGCACTGGACTTCAACGAGGAGCGCTCGGGTATACGTCCCGTGAAACACGAGTCACCATGAAAGGACTCAAAGACTTTTAGAAACAAACTACGCAGCTTTCATCAATCACTTTTGGTAACACTTTATTTTACAGTGTCCTTGTTACATACATGTTACATGTACTTACCGTAGAAATCACAGTAAATTGTGCATAATTACATGCAACTAACCCTCAACCAAACTCTAGTCCTAACTTAACCCAATAGTACGTACATGTTGTTAATTAATATTACTCGGTACTTAAATGTGTAATTACACTAACAATGTCACCTTTAAAATAAAATCTAACCTTTTTACCCAGCCGTCCAATCACAGAGTAAGGGCGGGACAAATACCACACCGACCAACCGCCACATCCTGCTTGCATAACAACAACAATAACAAGCAGAATCATTTAAAACAAGAGCAAGAGCAAATACTTTACATTATATTGACATTGTAATATTCAGAAGCAAACTCTCTGCGATATCAGATACATTCGACATTTCAGTTTGAAAGAGTCACACAACATGCAAGAAGCAGTGAAATATCATTTTGCACAAATGTCACCACGGGCATGTTTTTTCAATGAGCCTTGGGCATAATTCAGCTTTCCTTGTTTTCCCCAAAATGTCCTTGGACCAATTAGATGAACATATTTTATCAGGTGTAATCGGATGTCTTTAACATGGTTGGGAAATCTGTTTAACCGTCGCGTTATAATTAACACCACAATTAAAAAAAAATAGCACAAACTCATTCCATCACCACCTCCACCCAAACCCTCAGAAGTCAAAAAGCCGAATGCACATCCCTAATTAAAACACAGCCGACACAACAACCTGTACTTCAAAATATCCTCGCCTAATAACAGAGATTCTGTTGAGTGTTTTGACATTTATCTAGGACAGCCATGTCAGGAAAAGCTTCGGAAGAAGCCTTCCCACTGCTTTGTTGACAACAGATCAGCATTTGCGTTCCTTAGTTAGAGGTAACCAGTCATACCTCATTTGCACATTGAATATTGATAGCTAAGGAGTGCACCGCAAATGTTAAGTTAATGTCAATTAAACATCTCGTATTATCCTCCCTGATCATTTTCCAGAATATTCCAGTCCTGTCAGATTGCATGTCTCTTACTGAATAACATGCAGCTTGTTTTATGTGAGGAGGCCAGGGACTGTAAGACTCTGTATTTTTACATTCATAACTCATAACTCATATTTTTGCATCATTTTCCTACTCTACAGATTTAAGTTGTTTCGAAATATATACTGCCGATCTCTAAAATACTGTAAATTAGTGTCAAGTACAAAGAGTGCCTTTGTTACAACATACACCACTCCAGGAGTGTTCAATTTCAATTTTGTTTCAAATTTCACACTATTTTACTGAAAGGTATTAATATGCCAAGTAGTAATTTGAAGTAATGAATATTTTATTATTCCAACACAAGTTTTGCAAAATAATAAATATAGTAAAAAATGTAGGCACATTTATAGACAAGTGTAAATATATACAGAAATATATACTAAATAGATAGGCCCTACTATCAAAATAATAAAACTATCAAAATGGATTTGAATTTTTCCAAACACGCCCACAAAATGTCTGTTTTAAAAAAAACATTTTCAAAAACATGAATACTGACACCAAAATGTAAATCTATTAACGACAGTATAGACTAAGTATATTTAATCGAGTTAAATATTTGAATGAAAGTTTCATATTTATTTTAATATCCTCTTATTAAAATTTATTTTAATTTCATCTAATCTTTCAGGATATACATTTCATCTGTTGATGAACTTCACTCCAGTGTAAATTTACGTGCTCAATGCAATGAATCGGTGTAATAGAAGCCATAGAGTTGCGCATTAATAACACGAGACTCATTTCAGAAGAGTTCAGATCAATCTGCATGCTATGAGCGTCCACCTGCCCCCTAAATTCTGTATTAGGATGCATGTCATCGCGGTGGCACAGCCGTGCAGTTAGACTGCATTAATCGGATCGGAAGCCTCTCCTTTGGGTAATAGCACAGACTCCATGCATGCTGAAACATTAATGCTGATTGGCACTTTGTACATGAGCCATCTTCCAAATGAAATAATACGCACTTATGAGAAAACACAAATATGCACCAGGAAAGCGTTCCTTCACTGTTTTTAAGCATTGAACATAATGTTAAAAATGACATGCAACTGTGATGCACTGTAATGGCGTGCTAGATTGTTGCTTTCCTATCTAGTGATTATTTCTTCATATTAGATGCAAAAACATCCATGAAATTGTTCAGCCATGCACACATGGTCGCTGACGATACAAACCTGTAATTTACTCTTCTTATTTGCTTGATTTTTAGCAATGGTTATTTGAGCAAATATGTTAATGGATGAATACATGGCAAATGGACTGAATACATTTAATTGGAGCAAACACTCTAAAAAGTAGAAATTAGATTATATGCACTTATTCAGGTTTGTCTGGACAAGACCTGTTTATTATTTTATATTATATTAATAACATGGACAAACACTAAAAAAATATATTCTTAATGAGTTCACTTGTAAGGAAACATTGCATTTTTGCACCTTTAAACTTTATATTTAAAACGTAAATGAATGTCATTGGAGTAAGACAAAATACACTTATTATTATACACATATTTTGTTAGCGTTGTTTCTCTAGCAGTTAAAGGTACAATATGTACGAATTTTTTACTAAAATATCCAAAAATCACTTGCGCAGTGTGATATATTTCCTGCAGTTGTGTACTTACAATATCCCAAAAGTCTCCAAAGATTTTTTATTTCAGAGAAATTCCAATTTTAAATAATTGGCCCGTCCCGGAAAAAAAAATGTCGCCTGTCAATGACGCAATATCCGCGTTATCCTCGGTTTCCGTTCGTACTGCCATAGCCATGACGTAACCATGGCGACAGACGTGGATAACTGCATAGTGCGAAACGTTTATTGTAAATGTTCTTATTTCATTTAAACATTATGGACCATCGCAAGCAGACTTTGGGACAAAAAAGAACTAAAATGAGGCTCAATATCAGCGTGGTGTTTTCGAGATGCCGAGAGATCCACATTCGTGACAAACTTGGACTAGACAGAGCTTCACGAGTCACGACTTGACCGTGACACCGCTCTAGCACATGCTTTATTAGACAGGTGAGCAAATGTACATAAAACAAATCAATGGTATATAGCTCAACATGATGAAATGTTAGAATATGATCTTTCTAATGTTGATCTAGCTTACTAGTAATCTGCTAGTTTCATATAGCAAACGAACTAACACATAGAATAACATTATGACTTTCAACACATGCAGTTTAGTATGATAGTGTAACGTTAGACCAAGTGAAACAGCGCTGCGTTACCTCAAAAGTTTAATTTATCAAATAAACTAACCTGTGCGCGTAGTAATTCAGCACTTGCGGGTAGTTCGGCAGAATTAATCCTTTTTCCTTTATATCCGCGGGACTCGCGTGTGATATCTGTCTATTATTAGCAATCGCGATCTGCTTCATACCACTGTAAGGTTAAAAAACATGAATGTTTTCTCTCATCCATTAACATTATAAGATCCATCAGCTTGACAGCAAGTCCCAGCATTCAGCTCGACACTGTCATAAACCTTCACCTTTGTTATTGTAAGAGGTTAGCGACCCCTAGCGGCGAAAAAATTACATATTGTAGCTTTAATCAAGTAACAAAACGATGACTTTTTATTACTATTTTTATTTTGGACATGGTATGATAGCAGTACAACTAGAAGCTGTGTTACTTTTTGTTAGTGTATATGACTAAATAAAACCCTGACTTTGTTGTGACCTTTTCTCTTTCTTGTTGAAAAGAGCGGCTAGCTGAATATGGGTATTTTGTGAATCTGCAGCTGTGATAAAATCTATTCTCGGCTCTCCCCGAGGTGGCGGAGGCTGCACAGTTCAACTTGGGTTAGATTTCCTTTGATCCTTGTAGATGTGATAAGGTCAGGTAATAAAGGTTTAGGGCATTCCCCAGTGTTTATTGAGCAAAATTCAAATGCATCTCGCTGGCCTTGAAATTTGTACCATCATACCAGAATCCTTCCTGCAGCCTCTCACACACAGCTGTTGCAGTTTACGTGTTTGAGGAACCTTGAGAACTCCCGCAGAAATCAATTAAAAGGGTCAGAAGGAGGTTCTTGTGGAGTTTGGTGTGGCCTGACTGGAATAAAGTGTCTGCAAAGGTAAGTAGGAGGTCAAACCTTCGGCTATTCTGCAGTGGAGCTATTAGCATAAATTAATGTATTTTAGGCCAGCATCTACTTCAGCTCCTCTGTTCCCGCACCAGTAATGTCCTTGCTGCGGACTTATTAGGATGCAGACTGTGAAAACAAGTGAGCGTAATAGGGAGTTCAGCCAGGGGTTTTGTACAAACTTTGCCCCGTGTTTGTACAATAAGTGTCAGCAATTTGGTATCAAAAGGTTTAGAGGTAATAAAAAACACCCTTGCGCCAATGACCCGTGAGTGCCATGACCGGTTTTCTGCATAAAATGTCATTCAAAACAAGTTTTAGCAGCCTTGTATTTTTACTTTGAAAACGGAATCACTGCTTCATCGTTGTCTTGCGATACATTATTGACATGTTTCTAAAAGGAGTTATTACACTTTTAAAAAGTGCACTTTGAAATAATGTTAAATTAAAAGTTTTACTTTTAAATAGTACATTTTAAATAATTGTTTTAATCATATTTTGTCATGTTTTGAGGATGTCAACTTATTTGGATGAGTTGATTAACATACTAAAGCACATGCATGTACTTTTTTAATTTAAAAATCATAATCATTTTAACTGAAGTGTGTTATTCATGCGTATTCATTACATACGTGACCCACAAAAGCAGTCACAAGTCGCACCGGTATATTTGTGGCAATAGCCAACAATACATTGGGTCAAAATGATCGATTTTTATTTTATGCCAAAAATCATTAGGGTATTATAAAGATAATTTTCAATGAAGATATTTTGTCAATTTCCTACCGTAAATATACGAAACATTTATTTTTGTGAGTGAATGCAACAAAATCGCAAACATAAATGGACAACTTTTCTCAAGCGATTTTCTCAATGTTTTAATTTTTTTCCAGCCTCACATTCCAGATTTTCTAATAGTTCAAATATTGACATATCCTAACAAATTATACACCCATGGAAATCTTATTTATTTAGCTCTCAGATTATGTATGAATCTTAATTTTAAAAAATGTACCGATGTCACTGGTTTTGTGGTCCATGGTCACATATATTTAAATACATGACAAGTTTCAACAGAAATGACAAATGCTTGTCAGTACATGCGGCAGTACACTTTAACCATATATCAATGACAATATAAGTATTTAAGACATTACTTATAAAGATTCATGTATTTAAGTCTTATTAGGTGTCTAAACAGTTCAGCTATATAATTGCATTTAACATACATTAAACTTACACTAAAGTATACTTTTTTTAAAATTATATTATTTTCGTAATAAGTACTCATTTTAGTATATGCTGAAATTTACTTTTTTTTTAAAGAAAAAATATGTATTTCTTCTGTGGAGCACAAATGGAGATATTTTGTGATATATTCAAGCTGCGCTTTTCCATACAGTAAAAGTAACCATGGACATTGATCTCCAAAAAAGGCATGTGAATGAGGAAAGAATAAGAGCCATCAAGTGAAAATGCATAATGACTGTTTTCAAACAGGTTTCCCCAAACTCTTTCCTCATCTGCTATTGGTCAGAGTAATAGACAGCCACACCCCAAATTCACACTATTAGATGAATGCAAAAGAATAAAAAACTCTTAATTATTAAGTTCCTTCTATTGACTTAAATATTACTGGCAAACAAACAAACAAAAAGTCTACAGGCTAATTAAAGCCAGGTGCACACTGTGCAATTTTGGCCGCGATTTTTTGACCGTTAGTTTGACATGTTCACCGACAGCCGATTATAGACCGTTGCGATCAAACTTTACCTCAGACGAAATTCTGTCAGTGTCAGAAGATTTGACTCACAGTGCAGTGCGACTTGTCCTACGACAACCATCAAATTGTCTTCGTTTTTAAAGACAAGCCGTGACCAAAATTAATGTTAGAGATCTCTTTGTACAACTGAGATCTTACAGTGTGACATGGATTACAGCGAGGATCATGTTCGTACAGTCTGACAAGCAACAATCGCAAAAGGACTATTATAAATCGCACAGTGTGCACCCGGCTTAAATTATTAAAAATGTGTTGCATCATGTGGGTTTACACTTGGCAAAATCATGGGGTACATACAATTGCTTACTACTAACTTCCATATCCCAATTTAATATGTAGAGCTATATTTTAAGGTAAAAAAAAAATTCACTTTTAACACTGTAAACCTCTTCAGTGATAATAATCCATGTGTAGTGCACAAGCTGGGCAGTGCATTCTCACCAATTGGTATTCCTGCCCCATATTATGGCACTGAAATTGTCAGTAAATGACTATGGCATGACATTCAAGAAGGCTTCCTGGTCACTGGCAGCGAGTCTTGTGACTCTTGACACAAAAGACGCTTCGAAGCTTGACATCTCACAGCCCAGTGACTCCAGGACTAAATGACCTGTCAGCTCTACAATCTGTGGCACTGCAACATCTCAATTCCACCTTACATTCAATACAGCTCAGATGGGGGATTCACTGAGAATGGATTGCACTCGCTGGTAGCGCTGTTTATCTGCATGCACCGTCTACATTGTTTTAGTACCCGTTTCACTATACAGGAATTATGCAAATCAAACATGAAAGTCTTTGCTGAACATAATTTGCATGCCATATAGTTTCTGATTTTGTGGGTCGGTTCTGAGTGCTATGTTGGGGAGGATGCAGCAGACTACTACATATTAACATACTTGGGCAAAAATAGACTGTATTGACAATTTATACAAAGGAGGTAACTGCAAACAGACAAACAAAATGTAATTCACATATAGTTAAATTCCTGATTTAGTAGATGAGTGCTGAGTTGTGGAATATACAGCAGACTATTACAATTTTACTTGAATACTAGTGGGGCGACAAACAACAAGGTGACGTAGTCAGAGCCACTATGCATGCGTTTTCCCACCAGCGGAGCTAGTTGATATATTAAACTTTTGCCGTATCCGGTCTGCTAAACTCTATTTTACTCTATTAACACATCTTCCTTTTTTAAGAATGACTTAAGTGTCGTTTTTTGTTCTTTTCTCAAAGAAAAGCTTAACAAAGCCGATTCGAAAGACAGCTGTTTGCCAGCAACAGCAGCCATTCTTTGTTTTCAAGTAGTGGGGAACCGTCGCAACTCTGTCGTCATTATGTTAAGCCCGCCCGCTGACTCTATACTACACGATGTGATTGGCCTAGAATAGAGTTTGGTTTTTACAGCTAGCAAGCTAACCGAGAGTTACTCGACGTAACTGGCTGCAAAATAACATTTGCTGCCGCTAGGCTAGGGTCAGGGCCGGATTAAGAGTTCAGAATACACAATGACTAAGTTATTTGGAAGAATGTGGGTAACCAAACAGTTGATGTACCCCAGAGACTTCATAATAGTTTTTTCCTACTATGGTGTCAATGGGGACCAGCAACCGCCCAGTTAGCCACACTCCTCAAAATATCTTCTTTTGTGTTCAGCACAAGAAAGAAATTAATACAGGTATGGAACAACATTAGAGTGAGTGAGTAAATAATGACATCATTTTTATTTTTGGGTAACTATCCCTTTAAGGACAAGTGGCAGCATGTTTACTATTAGGGCTACTGTCTCTTTAAGATCTGCCCGCGACGAGTCTATAATATACACACATTTGACAATCAGATTGTTTTCTTATTTTTTTTCTACTGTTCTTTCACTTTAGACATAACCAACTTTGTTTATGTAAACCTTGTGTGTATTTGACAGTATTAGAGCAATAAGACTTGAAAGATAACTTAGTCCAGTAACAGGCGCATGTTAGACAGGCTTTAGTGCATGTGCGCGTCGGCGGGTATAAAGTTAACGTTATTGCGCTCAGAAAAGCGCCCGTTAGAACAGCGCATCAGCAGCGAATGACATGTTTACCGGCAAGGCTTTAAAGCACATGCAAATAATTAATTTTTATAAACTACAGTGTCCCGTTCCTCTGCATTTCATGTGAATATACGTTGCGCTGTACAGTATGTTGAGACGGAGGCGCCAGAACTGCAAACTGATAATCCACGATCAAAAATCGTGATATCGCACACCCCTAATCTAACATAATATTTTTTACATAATACATAATAATTTTGCCCAGGGCCCCTTGGATGTCCTGGGCCCCTGGGCAAGTGCCCAGTTGCCCTAATGGTTAATCCGGCCCTGGCTAGGATGCGTCTAGATTTTTAGGCTACTATATTAAATGGTCCTAATTTTGTTTTGGAGGTCTCCTACAATAAGTTTACATGCATCCAAAAAACGCCTACATTTTATCATCGAATTGCAGCATCACCTCTTTTCTCACAGTGTCTGAAATGGTTTGATAAAAGATTCATTCTCTCTAAACTTTCTCACAAACCAAACTCTTCCAGGCTTCAGCTACAAATACAGTGTTTGAGGGCGGGGCAAAGTAGATGTTGTTCGCGATGAGCCAATTAAACCATAGGTGGGCATTGAGACAATTTTTTTTCAATATGTAGATTCGAGCAGGAAGTAATTTGGGAATTACTGGTTACTCATTTCAGGCAGTTCAGAACAAGTTCTCTCTTTGGTAGAAAATAACTATTTATTGTGCACCTTGATCTTTGAAACTTTGCAGACATTGTACATCCACAAACAACTATATTACACACTGCATGAAAGGTCATGAAATTTGTTATTTTTTTTCAAAAAAATAAACAACGAGGCACTTTAAGTTCTCAAGGTGAAGTGATTTAAGCACATTTAGTGCTCGATTAAACTGGATTGCAAGCAGTGAAAGCGTAAGAACCAGGATTTTGTGCTAAAACTCAGTACACAAAAGTGAATTCACAGGCTTTTTTTTTTTACATTGTAATCCACTGTAATTTAAGTGTAGTTATAAAAGGCTATTGTTATGGAAACAATGCATCACATTGATTGTGTATGAGCTGTCGATAAATTAAATATGCACATCCACAACTATGAGCCAGATTGTAGAGACAAAGTACTTGTTTGTTTTAGCTAATGGCACATTTAGTGCAAGATTATTGATTTTACAGTATTCGCTTCATTATAAATGTAAATATATGGGCATACCAAACAAAGCCGCCTTTGAGCAAAAGAAAAAGCTATAATGGTGCCAATCAATAATTCATCACAGCACACACTGATCAGTTATTATGAACTATACATTTCATCATGTTCCACTAATCCCAGTCACAGAAATAGGATGAGACTGATGATATCAAGGGACACTTTTCACTTCAATAAATATTTCCCAGGGTGTGGTTATTTATTAAAGCGAAAATCTGTATAGATCCATACCTTAAAGTCTTGGTTGCAAAAAGCGACTGAACTTTTCCAACATTATTTCCCAGGGAAAACAAATAAGGTTCATTGAACGCCTAACTGTTTTCATAATGAGAACCTATAGATTTGAGAAGAAAAATATATATATTCAAAAAAAAAAACTATCTAGAGTAAAATAAAATAAAAAATTGAGATTTGAGACTATAATGACTTTTCAAAAATGCAAACAGTAAAAAAAAAATCAGAAAATGCATGAAACAGCAAAAAAAGAAAATAATATGACGATAAACCATGGCATACTTATAGTGTGTGATGTATATGTTATTGTTATTTTAATATCGTCATTATAAGTGCTGCAGAATCCACCTGAAGCTTCTCGAGAGGAGTAGCATTACCGTGTCCTGGGATTCATTGAGCGATGAACTTAAGAAACCAGGCTTCTTTTTTCCAAGGGGTGGGACTGCGGTGGAGGAAACCAGCTGTTAGCCATTTGTCTTCATATGGTCAATGAACCAGTATTCAACACACAGCTGCTCCTGAGGATCACACTTATTAAGCACATCTGTTGTGCTGCAGAACACGGCGGGCAGAATTTTCATCTAAAAGTGAAAAATTAAAACGTTTTAAAGATGTTTTCTTTCAAACAACTTGTGTATAGAAAAAAAAAATGTAATTACAATGTAATTACAGTTATAATATCGTTGCTGTCAGGCGGAAACCTTGATATTGGGGCATTATGGTCAGATACTTGCATGTGTCATTTTAGCAACATTTTACCAAAATCAAGCTCAGATAGAGTTATGAGGTTTTTGACCAGTGAATTTCAGAAATACATGATTTTTCTGTCATTAGAACGGCTGCACATGAGAAAGTAAGTGCATCGTATTATGTTTTCATCAACTTACAGGTTATAAAGTTTACTATAGCTATGTGGGTGCTCAGTTTTTCTCTCATTTGGCCAAAATCTCATTTATTAAAAGATGAAGTGCTACCACAGGCTATGTATGACAGTATTGGCTATGACTCTCTACGACAAATGCTAGACTAATACATAAAACACTAGCCTTTATAGATAGTGTTCCTTGAGAAAAGAAAACGATCAAATGAGCAGTTCTTTCTTTACCCTTGCATTGCAAACAAGCAGAGACGGTCCAAAATATGTGGAGTTATGAGGTTTGACTGACAGCTTGAGGATCCAATGGAGTTACAATGTTTAGTCACAAGCTCTTATTAAAGGCCCTGATATAATGCCCTTTTCACAAGATGTCAAATAAGTCTCTGATGTCCCCAGAGTGTGTATGTGAAGTTTAAGCTCAAAATACCCCACAGATATTTTTATATAGCATGTTAAAATTGTAATTTTTTTGAGGGTGAGCAAAAACCCACCGTTTTGTGTCTGTCCCTTTAAATGCAAATGAGCTGCTGCTCATGGCACGGAGGGCGGAGCTTCAACAGCTTGCACTCACACAGACATGCACTGAAAATTAAAAAAAACTTTTAGCCTTTTATGTTCAAACCGGATTCAGACAATGATGAAGAGACTCAAGAAGAAGTGACAACATTTAGAAGCAACAGGACATTTCTGAATGGTTAGTTGATGAATTTATGTACATAGCTAATGTGTAGTTATCTTCTAGTAATTGATTAGCATATTCTGTCGTGATAATCTATAAATCGTGTTCCGGGGGCGGGGTTTATGTACATTTTAGGGTTAGTGATGTCTTCTAACCCGGGAGGAATGTTGTGTAGTCCCTACCAGCCATTTGTTGTAGTCCTTAAAAAAACTATTTCTTTAAAAGCAAATATCTCCCTTTGCTTTGAACTTTGAGCATTGTAACTTTGCAGATGTTGTTTATGCTCAAACAGCAACATTACACACTAACTAAAGTTAAAAAAGTGAAATCATAATCAACCACCCCTTTAATACTTTTCATTGGTTAAATTTTTGCAAAAATCACCCACAGATGTGATCAATAATGATTTGTGAAAAAAGTAAAAATGACGAAATATAGACGTATGGGTTTCCGCCAGACTGCTACGATATGTAAATATACCAAATTTACATACATAATACATATTCTGGTCCCTATATTACTGTATGACACTTCAATGTTAATGCATTTTTGGCCTGTTTTTTTCAAAAATATTAATGAAAAAAATATGATTATGATAATTTCGAAAAGTAAATAACACTAACACACCTCTCGTCAATAAGCACATGATTTGAGGTAACATACATGTCCATAGCACAATCAGTACAGGACCAGTAATAGTGGTACAAAGGCAAGTATGGCTATGAACTGCAAAGGCACTCAACTGAGTTTTCAAAATTGAGGACTGGTGCGCAGAACTCTTTTCTCTCCAGATACACTGTGACATATTCATAATGAAGTGAATGGCGCTCACCTTCCTTTTGTCCTTGCTCCACTCTCGGCCACACTATGGGGTCCACAGAGCTCGAGCGCTCCACTTGCTGTCCGTCTCCCATTGTGCCGGCTCTGAACGGATGGATTTATCTCTATTTGATTAATACGCTACCCTCTGCATTGTCAATATTGTTTCTCTCTGCATGTTATCTCTGGTCCAGAATGTGCATATCGCCAGGCATGGTGAATATGATGAAATACATTCAGAGGATTTTGCTGTGTACTGGTGCATATTGGTTTGAGATTCTTTTGAGGGCAAATAGATTCAGCCTTGATTGATTTTACAAGCAAAACCATTCAGATGATATGCTTGCCTTTGCTTTATGGAAAGTAAAAAGTTTCTGTCTTTATGAGCATTGCGAGGGTGTGTTGTTTTGTTACAATAAAGGATGAACTTTAGTACAGACCTGATGCCGCAAATGCAGAAAATGTTTGTTTTTCTGCTTTAGATATATAATCTATCATTGACATAAAATGTACCATTATGTACGCGGGCATATCCTCAGAGACGAAGATGCAAATGTAGGAGGAATTTCCATAAAATTAGCATCTTTGCAAGGACATGAAAAGGTATTTTGTGTGTTCACCAACGCAATGTATTACAGTTCAATAACTTTAAGAGCAAAAATTACCCTCAGTGTGAGGCCAAATATGTCTTTGAAAGTCTTTGAAAGACTCTGTCTTTGCAATTTAAGGACGGATACTATCAAGTTATTATTTATGAAGTAAAAGTATTTAAATAAAAACATTCTAAATATAAATATATACATATACGTCACACACACATAGTTGTTACAGGGATGCTCATACAGTGTGTGTATATACATATATACATATATATATACATATATATATATATATATATATATGTATATATATATATATATATACACACACTGTATAAGAGCTTCCCCATGTAACTATAGCACCTGTGTCCTCTGTGTTTATAATACATGTAATGATATGCAATTTAAAGACAGATACTGATCAAGTTGTCAATGTTAAACTAGTTACCGCGCATGACTCTTTGCAGCTGTGTTTTGTAACTGTCCTCAATAACAGAGTTTACAAGATGAGGTCACTTTGTTATAAAGTTTCACCACCGTCATTTACTCGCGGCTTTAGTTTACAAGCCTCTGTGGTGTCTAACCTGATTAGAATTAAATCTAAATGCCAATCTGAGATCATTTTCCACTTCAGTGTAGCTCTTCCCAGGAGTATAAATCTCCCTTTAATGTCACTGCTTATTAAAATGGACTATTTATAATTTCCAATTTATTAAGAAATTACGCACCTACAGTCAAGTGGATATAGTCGCATCTGATATTTCTCAAGTTTGTTGCAGAGGACATATTTACAGTAAGCTTAACATTTTATTACAAGTTTTTATATGTTCAGATTTGAAATTTAGTACACAAGAGCTCTATAATTACTGTGTATTATTGTACATAATGAAATGTATTAATGTCTCTGTTCCCTAAGAAACGAGCAGCAAGTTCACAAGACTCTAGACTGATTATGCACATGAAGAGACGTGTTTACTCATAAGATTCTTATTGCCGTCTAACTCACCTTTTGGAGTAAAAAATGTGGGCTTTTTCATTAAAAAAATTGAAGTTTTGGTCTCAGAGGATATCTACTTCAGTCATCGGTCCTTTACATGCAATCTCCAAGCAATCACATAATTACCATATAACACAAGCTGATTGGCCTCTGCAAATCCTGTAGCCAATGAGAATACTTGCTCAACATTTAAAAGTCTGGTTCATTGTTTGCTGTAAGCTAGTTCCGCGGAAACCCTACACCTATGTCTATATATGCAGCTCATCTTACATGCTCACATTTTCTACTAAATTTGATGAATAGTTGTTTATTGTAATTGTATTGGTAAATGGTAACACGTTATTTTGAGGGTCCCTTTTGAAAATTCTGTTGACTATAAATAACTTTGCAACTACATGGCAACTTATTGTAACCCTAACAGTATACTAATACTCGTACTACTCAACTGAGAGTTAGTATGAAGGTGCAACGTTACTTAGAGCCAACAGAATATGTTAAATGGACCATCGAAATAAAGTGCAACCAATATTATGTTTTAAAAGTAGTTACAGTATATTTCCTATCTGTCCATACAATCACAAACATATTTCCAGTATGTTACATTTTGTAAAATTTCTGATATTCGGCTACTATTTTTGCTTACTTTTCACCCAATCAGTCAAATCCTTGGTTCAGTTCATTCCCAAACATTTTACATTCTGCTCAGTTATCGATTCTGATTCAATAAGTCAGTAAGTTGCTAAACCCGTGTAAAATAAAATTATTTTTCAAAGCTGTGAATAGAACAAAGAAGAACAACTTTCTACTTTCATTTCATGTTACTTGCTGTTTCTTTATAATTATTTGTACAAATGTACTAGTCATTTCTGAGTAAAAATGGTTTCTACAGCAAGTTTTCTTCAGTGCAGATTCCAATTAATTGAAAATAGACAAATAGGACATCACTACTTTCTATTATTGTCAATGCCAGCAATCCGTTTCTAGCCAACTCACCCACCTGGTGACTAATCATTTGCAATGTCATGCTATAAAACCTTGTTATTCGTATGGGCATCTTTCCATATTTCATTAGAAAAAAGGCAAAGAAATGCATGTGCTAATGAGGACGGATTACACTATTCAGTATCAACGTCTTGGAAGGATTACCTTGAGCAGACAAAACGACATCCAGAGGTTGCACCCGGGGAAATTAATCTGTTTCAGACGATTGCACACATAAAGTGCCAGCGCATTATCAAAAAAATGAACTGGGAGCGAATTAAATGCCTCCCACTTTTTTGAATGTCATATTAGTGGAACGACGCAAAGGCAAATCCATTGCAGTCTGTAACATTCTTTCCTTCAAAATGAATACTGGCTAAATATCTGAGGCAGATGATGACAGTCATATGATATGTGTCAGCCGCCGGGATGAGAGCCGAGAATCTGCGTCTTTGAATTAAGGAAGGCTCACAGGTTTGGTTGAAAGGGATAGTTCACCCAAAAATGGAAAGTCTGTCATCATTGTTTCAACCTCATAACATTCCAAACATGTACGCTGTTTTTTTCTTCCTCCCATAGAACACAAAAGTAATTCTAAGAGAATCTTCACACAATAACAAGTTTATACTGACCAAGTCAGCTCCAAATTGGACAAAAAACATCATAAAAGCGATTCAATTACTTTTGAAATTAGATAATAGTGAATAATTATGACAGAATTCTTCTTTATTTAACCCTGTAAAGACCCCCCTCCCCAAAAATTTTTTTTACTGGACTGTGAAAAAAAATGCTGCCTTCAATTTTCAAGTACAATCAACTTGGATATTTAAGTCATTTCAACTTAAATTACATTAAACTGACTTAAAAAACAACAACTTTGAGTTGAATCTTCTATAACTTTAAAATTGTAAAATGTTTGAAAAACTTATTTTGATGAATTAACACGTTGTTAAAAACATATTTTTTCATAACTTATTGATCATTAATTTTTTTTTACAGTGTACATGTCTTTATTTATTATACCCACTGCAATGAAATATCATCAAATTATTTAATTAATAAGCTAAATGAATAACACATTATTAAGATGCTAAGTATACTTAAAGTCTTTATGTGTCATGCATTATAAAGGTATTCAGTTTTATTTCAGAAAATGTTGATTATCCTGACAATTAGTTCATCAGGTTTTACAGGGTTAAAGTTAAGGGACCAAAAAGCAACTGTAGATTTTCTCCTTCATAAAACAATCAGGAAATGGCTCCACAATACATCATAACACAGGTGTCATTACCTGATCCAAACATTTAGTGAGGGAAAGCTGGTAACCTCTCCAAGGGTTTTAAATATTTAGTTTAAAAAGCCATCAAAGATATCTGATTCATCCCACATATTTCATCTTGGTTTCTGAAGTCTCACTGTTTCTGTTTTATGTTCACGATTACAAGAAACCTGGAATGAAACAAAACAGGCAGCTTTCAGATTTCTCTGTCAGCTTTCGGCAAACATCAAAAGCAGTGTGCAACAAGGCGCGCTAGGTAAACAATTCATTAAAAGTGGAGGCTGCCCCCAATCCACAAACATGGGCTGGTTCAATGCCCCCGACAGGAAATGCAGAAATAGTGCCACAAACAGGCATCTAATAGGTATTATTCTTTTGAACATCCGTCAGATCAAGCTGAGTGATGTGAAAAATGCAGCAAATTTATGTTTTAAAGCTTGACATTCACAGTGTTTGCTCATAAATAATTAAAGCACAGCTATTGCAGATTTATGGTGCAACAATAGAGAATGTATAAAACCATAAACTGTGTTCAAACATTAAATCTAACAACTTAAATGCACACTATGTAGCCCTCTAGTGGTTAAAAAAAAACTGCATTCATTTTGAGGAAGAACATGGTTTAGGTTGTGCTTCGGTGACTGCTCATAAAACAACCAGTTTAAATGGATAGGATCTCAAGCTGACTATAGCTGAAGACGTTACTGTAGCTTTACCCATTAAAAGACATAGAACTTCCTTAAAGCAACACTAAAGAAAATGTTTTACCTTAAAATAATGTTTCCAAAACTATATCAGTGGTTCATCAAGTCGTAACAGGGTGAAAGGCACTTCTGTAGTTTGAACGAGACATAGGCTAAGAAAACTACAAATTTTACTTGCTTTATGTCAAGCGTTACAATAGGCATTATTTAGTTTTTCTTCGTTTCTGATGTCGCAATACATCATACTTTCATGAAATCATGTAACATACTGTACTCTACCTTGTCTGTGGACATCGTTCATTCCAAAGCCGGTGCTGGATAAACGGCGAGCGTGCGTGCGACAGTAGGCTAAATTATTTACGACAGCGGTAATGGACAATTCCGCTTCCAACCTGTAGGGCGACCGAAGAGGAAAAGTCCTTTAGTGTTGCTTTAAAATGAAATTCCAGCACAACGCTACAACAACCATAATGAAATGATCTTCACAACAGATAATGCTTTACAATCAACTCTGAGAGCTACATGTGACAATTTATATGTTTAATAAAATACCTTATACTCACTTGAGTAATAAAAACGAACATTTCAAATCCCTAAGTTCGCCATCTCTGAAAAGCCAAGCCAATGTTGATTCTTGTTTTATTACGAGCTGTCACATTCTCTTTTTGCCAGGACTTTCCGCAGTTTTTTTTAAACGGGTGATTCACCAGAGGATGGAGATTTAGCTGTTCCATGTCAACCTTTCTCGCTTGTTGTGACAACTAACCTCTGCCACTCACAAGTGACACAGACAAGTGACCAATCCAGAGTTGCTACATCACTACACGCATTCTACCAGAACGATTAGCCAACCGCGCAGAGAATTCCAGGCTGAGAACGGTTTGTAATCGTGCCGTGCCGAACCAGGCTCAAGTGGAAATAAAACTGGTATCGGTCCTTACACTCTAAAAAAATGCTGGGTTGTTTCAACCCAATTTTGGGTCAAATATGGACAAACCCAAGTACGTTGGGTTAAAAATGTTATTTAAAATGTAACCCAACGGCTGGGTTTGTCCATATTTGACCCAAAATTGGGTTGAAACAACCCAGCATTTTTTAGAGTGTACCGTTCTTAGAACTGTTCAACCCGACGCTGGAAAAAGCGGCTATTTAAATTTGGTTCATTTCGCAAAAAAAGTTACATAGTGCACCTTTAAAATAATATACAACTAAATAAGATATTAAATCATACAACCTATTGATGCAATTACTTTACTATGTGAAATTATGAGTTTCACCTGATGCACAGTAAAATGGTTTAACAAAAATCCCATAGGATTGGATTGTAGAAGGATCGGATTTAGCAAGTGTGAACAACAAAAATCACATGAAATAATAAATCCATTGTGAGCTACATTCATATGGGGTTTGAAATCCTATTCAAATCACATTTCTGGAAAACCCTTTCAGTCTGACCACTCTGATTGGATTTCGCGTGATTCATATTACTTTCTCACGCCGGTCAGTTCATGTCTTTTGACTCTGACTGAAATTATTTGTTTATATTACAAGGCTAATTCCGACAAAATAAATCCATTATTTGCTCACAAAATACTGAAAAATAAAGAATAAGTGCATTTTATATCATAAAATGTGTCGAGTTTGTTATCCAATTGCCTTCAAACGTGGCGTTTGCTGCTGCCATTTTGGTTATTTTTCCATGATGTCACACTAGTCAAGTTTAGCGTATATTGATTATTTTACAATGATTTATGCAGTTATGTTTTAGAGCTAGAAGCATATATTTTCTAATAATTCATTATTAACTATGACCATGAGAAGTAAGAGGTGAAGCTACTTACAAGTGCTTGACCACTGCTACTTTGGAAATCACAGTAGCCTACATCTATTTTTCAAGTTCACCTTTTAACCATCTTTTTCAGTTCAGTCTTATGCAGTGGATATAGTTTGCTAAGATGGTCTGAATTAATCCAATTAGTCATTAAAGATTGTTAATACACACAGAATGACCATAAAACGGTTTTGTACTTGGACTTCAAGCTGAACGTTAACTGGCCCACATCGAGGAGTGTTCAGAAGAGAGCGTCCTTCACCTTTGAGAAGGGGCAGATCTGGTAATTACGAAGGAGAGGTCTGTGATGGGGAATGGGATTTTCTGCACTTTTATAAGATCTTATTCCTCTCTAAGGACTCTTCAGGGTTATTAAAGCCCCTTTTCCAGAGGAGATCAGGACATCGTTTGCAATTTTAGATTGGATCTGGCTTTCAGCATGTACTGCTAGGAGGATGTGGACAATTTGCGTCACAGAATCAAAGTTGTTTATCACTTAAACTAAAACTACAAGTTATTTTAATTCTGTAATGTGACATTTTCAAGTGATACAGGACATTTTATAGCTTTATTTTTTCTATTGGGAATTGATTGGATGGTAAAAGTGGATTCATTACCATAATGGTGCCATGAATGAACCCTTTGTTAAAACGTTACCTTGTGACATAATATTGATTCCCACAAAAATACATTGGGATTTCTATTAAAAGCACAATTACAATAGAAGTGAGAATAGAACAATCTGTAAACATTAAAATACTTACTGAATTGTATATCCACACAATGTAAACAATATGTGTTAACATGGTTTCAGTGTTGAAAAAATTGTTTATTAACCATTTCTTTTCTTTTCTTTTATCCAATTTTACAACTTCATTGACATTACAACACAATGGCTTAAATGATTGTAAGACTGACAAGAAGTTAACTGCTTAACTAATACACACATTTTATAGAATAATTAACGTAAAATTTCATAAAATAAGCATCAAATTTCTGCTTTTAAATAATCCATAAATTGGCCTCTTCACTTCCGTTGTAAATGCCTCACTGTTTGTTTTTACTATATTTTTTGTTGTTGTTTTGGGTAATCTATGATATACCATAAATGTTGTCTAAGTCAACTAGAACTATTGTTAGGGAATTGTTTCCTATATACTTCAATGTTTCTATGGCAATGTGACATGCAGAATATGATTATTTGAAGCACAAACTCCCTAATTTATAAACACACTGGAGAAATATGTTTCTCGTTTCTGCCGCTCTCCCATAATAATATCCTTGACATTTATCTTACACCGTGACCTTCCAGCATCGGGGCAGAAATTCGGCGTTCATTAAAGGTGTCATCTGAACCCACTGCCAGTCGTTAACAGCAAACAGGCAGCTTGTTACAATTACTTTCACTCCTCCGCAAATTAGACAGAAAGACAGATGCAGTCGATTGTTTATTTATAATTGTGCAACACTGCGGACAACTCGAAATACTATCGGGAGGCAATGCATTTAGGCATGGGTTTTTTACAGTCTTAACCTGATCCAAACAACATATTTTTATGTGAAATCTTAGCTGTCCAGTGATGAATTAGAGCGCTCTGAATAGTGTGGCATGCAGAAGACTATTTGACTACTGTATGAGCAAATCTCTCACAGCGTTACGCATTGGTAAGAATGAAACCGAGTTTCCTCTATCTATCTTCTCTTGTGTTTTTAATGCTTTAGGGCAAGAAAAGAAATCTGGCAGCTAGACAGGAAGAAGTATTTAGAGCAAGATTTATTAGTGTGATTTAGCCTGGAGGGTTGTGCCAGGCAGTTTAAAGGGGATTTGCTATTCCTGCTGTTTAGCAACATTTTCTTTTGATTGAGACAAAAATGTGACAGCAATAAAGACTAAGATAGTTACAACATGTAAAAATGTAGATCAACACCATTTATACATGCAAATCACACCGGATAAGCCTGATTTGTGGTGGTCATCGAGACAAGCATCACTACTGCTTTTGCTTATTAGTAAATCATTTTAACTATAAAGTATTCAACTTTGGTGTGTAGCGTGCTATTTGTCCAGACATGAATGACCTCAAGCCACGTGGCTTCATGAAGAGATGTTACAAAGCTACATGACTTAAAACGGGACAAAACAATATCATGGATTAGACTTTCAAAACAGGTTTCATGAAGCTTCGGGGAAAAAAAGCTCTGGAACCAGAGCGCATATCAAACTGGCAAAATCGTGTGATTTCAGTAAACAAGGATTTGTTACATCATCGTTTTGAAACTTTTAGAAATTGTAGTGGATCATCCACAGGGGTGATCTCTGAACCCATGAACTAGTGTCTATATTTAAATTTCACCTGCTCTAAGATCAATTTGATTGATTCATTTGTAGATGTTTAATGGCACATTTGTATAGTCTCTTATCGGTCTGATTAATCAAGCACTCCATAAAACATACACAACAAGCCATACACATATTATAAAAACACTTCATAATGGCATTGGATGATTTGTTAAATGCATGTAATAGATCACACCTTCCTTCAATAAAACATTTGTAATTGGTTATGTATGCATGTGTTGGCTGAGTTTACACCGTTGTGACCAGCGTGTTGCCTTTCAAGCACTTTAAAACAGGGAATCATTTTGCGAAGCCATTGATTCAAAGTTTCTAAAAGCTTCATTTCTTCCATCAATGAGCAATATTCAAGCAACCACACAGAACACCTTAACTACTGCTAGCAACTGGCCTTTACTTTAAACCAACCATAAAAACCAAGCAACCAATTAGTATCACTATCACCATACTGAAACCAGCCGGAACACCAAGGCCTGGTTTCACAGGATTAAACCAGGATTAGGCCTTAGTTCAATTAGGACATTTATAAACATGCCTTAAAAAACATTACTGGTGTGTCTTGAGAGCTCAAACATGGATTGTCTGGGACTAGATTTAAGCCTTGTCTGTGAAACTGGAGTAGCCTATAACAACCACACTAATAACATCCCAGCAAGCAGCTAGAAAATCTTATTAATCATCCAAAATACCCTATAGCAAATGAACTGCCTAGCAAGCAGCGATATAGATATCATCCAGACCAGACAACCTAGCAAGAAAAACTCAAGCAACAACATAATATGCATTAGTAACCACCAAGCTTCTAGCAACTAGCTACAACACTTACAAACAGTACAGAACCCCTTAAGGGACATGATGGGGGAAAATTGAAATGGAAGGAAAAATATATATTTCAATGCTTTTTTATTAGGCTACCACAAGAAACTTTGCAAGTGTTCTCAAAACTGTTGTGATGTAAATAATATATTAATCAAAAATATTCAACAGCAGATTAATAATTTAAAAATCCAAACAAACTTAATTAAAAATTGTTTTGCTGTGTTCCAATATGCTAAACATCACATTTATCGGAATAGAGAACTATGGGTAATCGCATGTGAGCTGTTGACAAGAAGTGAATGAGCTTTGTGGAAAAAAAACAGTGAATGTCATGCATTGCAAACCACAAAATGCAAGCAATGCGGGTCAACAGGAGGTGAAGTGTGAAAACTGTCACTATGATTATTGTCACATGAATAGACACTGCTATCAGAATAGATCTTGGTGTTAAACAGCTCACCTGTGGATGTTTATGTGATTTTTTTTTCTCCCGGGGGAAATAAGTGAAGAGCAGAATCAAGTTCCTGTCATGTTTAAGATAAACATCTCCATGTGAGGCAGACAGATATGAATAGGCCTACTTGAGTAGGCCTATCCATGAAAATCCAAAAGTTGTTAGATTTTTTTGTCTGTTTTTTGTTGTTGTTGTTGTTGCTGAAACTTCCTCCATTGTAGCCCAAATTGTGGATACTCAGACGTTGTCAATCCAAATTAATTGAATCAAATTTCGGATAATAAAAGTACTGTTTATACGTAGGCCTATTCAAATTCGTTTACACGCCACGTGCATTTCATTTATTACAGCGTAATAAATGAAATGCACGTGGCGTGTAAACGAATTTGAATAGGCCTACGTATAAACAGTACTTTTATTATCCGAAATTTGATTCAATTAATTTGGATTGACAACGTCTGAGTATCCACAATTTGGGCTACAATGGAGGAAGTTTCTACAATTTGGGCTACAATGCGTCAATCACAAAAAAAAAGAAAAAAAAAAGAAATCCTTACTAAAAAAAAAAAAACGCGAGAAAATCACCAGAAGTTACCGCGAGCAAAATGGCTGGTTTCTTTTAAAAAAACGTGAAATATCTGATTTCGTTTGTATCTCCTTGGTAGGCCTACAACATTAATTTTACAAGAAACAATGTCAAGCTTGAACGCACGAGAGAACTCGATATGATGCCTCGACATAACACGGGACGACACGACAGGTGGGCCTCTGCCAATAAAACAGTTTATTACACTGTTTATTAAAATAAAACTGTTAAGCTGCCATTTTGTATGACCAATAAAACGATCACACGTGTTTATGTGTAGAACTATAAGTTACCCATAGGCTAGCAGTTAATTTTTCATAACAATCAGAATTATAAAAACTAATTGAGTTATTATCTTCATATTCTTTGAATTTAGTCCTATTCTTCATATAAGTCTACACTTCATTTCCTCTGACATGAAATAAAGATATGAAACATCAGTGGGGTGAAGCAAACTACAAAGAAATATCTCATTTTAATTATAGGCTACTGCAGATATCAAAAGCATGCCCTGATGGAGAGGAAGGATTTGCTTGAAGCACCACTGCCATCTTGTGTAAAAGAAAAAAACAACGAATCATTCTGCAGCATTGTCATGTAAAGATTATGCAAGGTGGGTATAATGTTGTAAAGCATTTCACACATTTAAGTTATGGAGGTGTTAAAGCGTGTTAACTATCTTAAACAGGAGGTGAGAGACATAAGCTGGTAACAACACATTCATGTTTAAAGGAACACTCCGACTTTTTGGGACTTTAGCCTATTCAACTTATTCCCCAGAGTTAGATAAGTCCATACATACCTTTTTCATCTCCGTGCGTGCTATAAGTCTGTTTGACGCACCCACCGCTAGCCTAGCTTAGCACAAAGACTGGATGTAAATGGTTGCAGCTAGCATACTAATCCAAATAAGTGACAAAATAAAGCAAACATTTTCCTATTTACATGTTGTTACTTGTATAGTCACAGAGTGTACAAAAAACAAAGTCACATGAGACACAGACATATTTTAACCATATAAATACTGGGAACTATATTCTCTGAAGGCGAAGCACTGCTGCTTGGGCGGAGTGATAACCGCAGCACCTGAGACGCGCCGTGGTGAGGAGCAGAGAGTTCGTTCAGAGCGCGTCTCATGTGCTGCGGTTATCACTCCGCCCAAGCAGCAGTGCTTCGCCTTCAGAGAATATAGTTCCCAGTATTTATATGGTTAAAATATGTCTGTGTCTCATGTGACTTTGTTTTTTGTACACTCTGTGACTATACAAGTAACAACATGTAAATAGGAAAATGTTTGCTTTATTTTGTCACTTATTTGGATTAGTATGCTAGCTGCAACCATTTACATCCAGTCTTTGTGCTAAGCTAGGCTAGCGGTGGGTGCGTCAAACAGACTTATAGCACGCACGGAGATGAAAAAGGTATGTATGGACTTATCTAACTCTGGGGAATAAGTTGAATAGGCTAAAGTCCCAAAAAGTCGGAGTGTTCCTTTAATGAACCTATAAGTGGCTATAGCATTTGAATAAGTAATATCAATTGGACTTTAATATGCTGAGACCATTCTTGCACGATCCATTTAGGATTTTATCAAATAAGATGGTGCACAATAAAAATAATAATAATTTGCTATAGAAAATCTAACTGAAGTTTTCATTTAATCTTTTTCATGAATTGCAAAGCTAGGTTTTTAACCTCATATTTTGAAAAATGCTACAGGTTGTATTTTTCCCTTATTGTATGTGTATGTATTATTCACAATAATGTGAATCTGAAATATCAAGAGCTCTCAATCAGGGGCTCGTAAACAAACTGTGATAGAAATGCTAACTAGCACGGCAAATTTGGTTAATAAAGACTGTTAACTAAACTAGTGTACTAAATAAAAAGTCAGGATTGCAGTTCATTTCTAATGAAACAAAAGACTCTGAACTCGTCAAATGAGGATGGAGACGTCTTTGGCCAACAGATGGTGCCATAACTTGAGAAGTGTTACACCCTTTTGTTTGCCAGTTATATAGTTCTAATGAAATTGTCGTACATGGACTTATATCCCTTGTGATAAACAGATGGTCTTTTTTTATGTTTTGAGTTTTCTTAACACATGCTACACATTGAAATCTCTGCTACTGATTAAAACAATAAAAACGCAAAGAAGTTATTTTCTTTAACAGACATAAAGACCAGCTTTATTTTGTCCAATGACTTTATGACCAAACAAAACTTCCATCCAGTGCCCCTGTAGTCCATAGATTTAGGTGTGTGATTCATTACTAGCAAACAGACAATAAGTATCAGTTCTTGAAATAGCAAATGTAAGAAAAAAACTGAATGTGGCTCTCACTTCTTTGTTTTTTCCGTACTGCAAACAATGTAAAGAGTAAGCATATAAATTACAAAACATAGTTTTTTACTCTTGGCTGATGTTTCCCACATAAAATTAATTTAAGACTACAACTAAATATACGATATTTCATTAGCTTAATTTATTTTAACTATTTGTTGTTTCCCAGTGCAATTGGAAATGTCTGATTCCTAATTTAATTCTCTATCCTAAACCAATGTAAGGCAATAGTGTTACAAAATAATGTTGTGTATAGTTCCTGTTTTCATGTTGTGCTCCTTTTTTGATGAACATGATAATTTGTGTACTGCAACTATAACCCATTTATACTAATACATCATACAGCTTATTTTGCAGTTTTACCACCTCCTTCTCCTTTTTATCACTGTTTTACATACGCATAGTTTTCCATTTCTTCCAGAATACACCAAAAAGCCACTTATTCTGTGAAGTATAAGTATATTCATTCAAACATTCACCTTGAGAGAACTGTAAGCCATTGTTTTAGATAAAAAAAATTCTAACATTGCATGCAGTCAACAAACAATAGATGAACAAACAGTTATTAAAAAAATATGTAGACAGATTGTCTTGGTTGCCACTGTTGCAGAATGTTTCATATATAAATTTGTCTTGACCCTAAAAAGTATTTTTCCACATAAAACACATATATATTATGCCATTAGATACAAAATATCAATCCAATTGGCATTTATTTGTAAGAAAAATAGCACAAGCTCAGAAATCATAGATAATTATTATTTTTTTAATTTAGAAAACAACCAAAGATTCTATTTAAAATTAAGACTTGGTTGTAAGTGGAATATGTCCGTATAGTTAATGTGATGAACTACACCTGTTGTCTATGTGAACTTGAGGGGAATGGACTTCATACAGCCACTGTGACAGCATTTGATTAAAAATAACTGCAAAATCACTGAGTGAAGTTAGTTCTAACATCATTTGTTTGCAGATGCCACTAGATTTTATATTTTGGTGTCTCATGCAAAACACATGCATTTTAAGTGTGGATAAAGCATTCAAATACTTAATGGGATCACTGTATGCATGTAATGTAACTATTTAGTCTGTGACATATTTAAACAAATTGGCAGAACCCCCTGAGATCAGCTCTGTAACATATTATTTCAACTTGTTAATATTGTCAATCAAACAATGCCCATGTTAAAGAGTAAGAGGTCCAAAGTGTATCCATACATTAAGAAAACTTTTTTTGTTGTCGTTGTTTTATTTACAGGGAACAGTAACATAAAACTCTGAGGCATAGTTTTGTTAATATATGATTAGAAATCCATTCTGTTTTCATTACATTTTGGAGATAAGGACACCCTTAGATGTAAACTAAGGCCATCTTTAGATTGTAAACCTTAACAGTTTGCAACTGTATACATGTCATCCCATCAAGCGATGTTTTAAAAGGGTCCATTAGCTGGTTTTGAGGCAAATATTTCAGGATTAAAATGGACATTTCATGTTGATAGCGTCCTTTGTCAATGCCATACTGAAAATTCAAAAGTGATTTTGTCCCAATGTAATGTAGAGAAAAAGAAAATCTCTGGCTTAAAGAGAAGAAAAGCTCCCTCTGTTGTATCCGTTTGCCAGATCATAGGAGACCGGCGGTGTGGAGCAGTCTGTGAAGAAGTTTGAAAAGGTAAGTGCGCATGGCGAGCTCTGTTCCACAGGCACGCTGCCAGAAAGGTCCGTGTGAGTATAAAGATTTGGCTGTACTGGTACCGTCCGCATGTCTCCTGACTTTTTGGGAGTGTCGCTACAAATGCCCCAAGGCTCGGTGTACAAAAACCCACCAGTTACAAAATGGTGGGAGTCATATGGCTCGGGGCCCATGTTCACCTCCTGTTGAATCCTGATAGGTGCGGTGTGGAATAGATCCTGCTCCGAGACCATGTTGCTGTAGTCGGGTCCAAGAAGCTCCAAGAACTCTGCCGCTTCCGGAGTCCCTCGCTCCAGGTCTTTAAGCGACATGCCAGACGTGGATGTAACTCTGGAGCTGTTGGCTGGCTCCGTGAAAAAGGATGGAGGAAGGTTTCGATGCCGCAGCGGGGGCTTCTTGGCCCTCTCTCCTCGTACATCCTTCGCTGGGTTAAAGAGGGCAGCCAGACTCTTGCTTTGCAGGTTGGCCTGTATCCCTTCCTTCTTGGGTGGTGTTTTGCTGGAGAAGTTGCTTGCTGGGTTTTGGGGCGAGCCTTGCTTCTTGCACGGCTCCTGAACCGGTGTGGTCCCTGGCGAGATGATACCCGTGCACCTCTTAATCTGCTTCTGTAGGTACTTTCGGTGGTTGACCTTCCTCTTGGACTTCACAGGTTTGTCCAGTGCAAGTTTGATGTTGCTGGAAGCCGAGTCGATGAAGCTAAGCAGGTCCCTAGTGGGCTCCCTAAAGTCACCCTCACAGTCCACCTCCCCCAGGAGACCCCCTTCCAGACCCTTTTCCATCTCATAATCCATGACCGAGCCAGGAAAACAGAAGTTTAAGAACTGAGAGTTCATGATGGCAGCCTGAACAGCCATCTCCTCTCTCTCTCTCTCTCTCTCTCTCTCTCTCTCTGCCACAAGCACAACACCTTCACGCAGGATGTATGCAATTGTCTTTTAGAGACCCTAAAGCATATTTATAATCTGCATTTCCAGGGTGGTTTGCTAACCCTTGGTCCTGTGCAGGACACCCTTACAGTTCGTCTGCACTCTGTCGAAAGCTGGAATTTGGGGGAAGGGAGGATTATTTTAGGGGGCAGGGCCAATGATGTCAGGACATCAAAGGGGAGGGGCCGAGGGACCCTGGGACTTAACTCTTTGCTCACGCCTGACCACCTGCAACTAAGAGGGATTTGTTTGAGGCATCCCACAGAGTAAAAAGACAATAGCCTCGGGTTCATCTGTCCTGGTCAAGTCTTCTTGTATATGTCTACGGGAATATACACATTGTATGATATTAATTATCTGAGAGCAACTACATTGGACTGCCCACAAGGAATCTGAATTACTTTGATAGATTTTAAGACAGAGTTTTATTTGCTAAATTTGATTTCATCTTTTGAAATGGACAGAGCTTAATAGGTTGTAAGTTAAACACCTGACTCAAAATTTTAGCACATGTATGATCAAATAGCAAATGTTTCCAGACACAACAATGTATGATAGTTTATACTTTGTTCAAGTTAGCTTAAACAGATAGTGTGAAATAAACTCTGAAACACCTTATTTAAATGATTATCAAAATAATTTATCCTATGTACTGATTTTTTTATTAGTTGTGGCATTGTGACATTTTATTCCCCTTGAGATTTAAAAGTCTCATGCAGTGTGATCTACTTTTTTTATTCTCTTCCTTATGTCCCACAAAATACACCTCTTGAATTTGAATGCATATGTTGTATAAACTTGACCAAACCTTCCGGACATGTGCATTTGGTCCTTGAACGCGTAATTAGAGATGCATGCTTTGGGACAGGTACTGTTTGTTTTTCTACATGTTCTTCTAACTTCCTACAACTATCTTAATCTGTTCGTGGTGGAAGTTGATTTCTCGTGCATTCCCGCACCAGTGGGAATTTTAGCCTCTGCCTGACAACTATTATAGGCTGCCTTTGACATACAGCCCTACATGGTCTAAATAGCTTCTATTCTTCCTCGGGCAGTGAAAGGGATCTTTGTGCCAGAGATTCATTAAACTGCACCTCACAGCCCCTTCGTAAAATGAGGCTCAATAATGAACAGTCGATTTAACTAGAAAAGCTGCCGGAGCTGTTAAATTAAAGGGGAATAAAGTGCAGTTCAAGCCCAGTGTGCCAGAAGAAATGTTGACCTTAAGAAATCCTGGGTATGAGTGAAATAGCCGCTGTAAACAATTCAGCATTTGCAGGAAGTTTCTTGGCCAGCAGTGAATACTGAAGAGGGATCCAACACTGGGACTTTCGTTGGGGTACGAACGGATCCTGATCGCAGTGAAAGCACTTAAAGGACGTCTCTCTGGTTTATGGTGGGCTTAGAAAGAAAACACTTGAGGATGTTGGGAGTGTTGGAATGAGGAGAGTATTGATATCAAAGATAAAGTTTGATTTAGTGTTTATCTCAATCAAATAGCTCAGAAACAAGGATTTTTGCTCATTGATACAGAATGTTTTTGGCCCAAAGCGTTGAAATTTGACTTCTCAAAAACATTTAGTCGAAATCCCATGTATAGTTTTGTCCCATCTTTCTTTTGAGAGCCCGTAGATTTGTGTAAAGTCAGTTCAGAGGCACTTAATCTGATCCAATTCCAATTCAGTCCACTAAACTTTACTTTCCCAGGCATTAAACACGTTTATAGAGGACCTTTTTTATCGCATCCATTTCACTTAGCATGTTGTGAAATCACGTGCCAATGGACTGTTTCTGCCATACCCTTTTTCTCTCTCACTTTGAGAGGTTTTCCCAGGGATTTTTTTTTAAATTCCCACCCCATAAGTGCATTTTAAGGTGAGACAGTGAATCATTTGGATGTTGGAAAGGGGGAAAAAAAGGAGAAAGTCTAAGCGCTTTTGAGAGAGGGGGACCATCGAGAGTGTTATTATCATGTAAATTGTGATGTAGAAAAGAGACAGTGAAACTGATAGCAGTGATCTAATTATCTGTAGCCCGGCTCTAGACCCGGTCCTGAATGGGGGTCCCAGAGAAGCTGCCATGGCCTCACAATAAAACTGTGTACCACAATAGAAAAATAGCAACAGTGTAAAAACAAGCTTTTTATCGTTCTTTTTTTTTTATATAGGATTCGCCTTCACATTTCCGAAGTTAATGCTATTTTAAACCACACCAAAGTCCGTTTCCCTCTCACAGAACAGAAGTGACCACTATGATATTTTTAATTAAAGGGATAGTTCACCCAAAAATTACTCAACCTCATGTCGTTCCAAACCCGTAAGACTCGTTCACCTTCAGAACACAAATGAAAATATTTTTTATGAAATCTGAGAACTATCTGACCTCATCATAAACTGCAACGTAATTACTTTCGAGGCCCCCAAATGACATTGTTAAAATAGTCCAAGTGACTACCTGTCAAGTGGTTCAACCTTAATCTTATGATCGACGAGAATACTTTTTGTGTGCAAAATACCCCATAAATAACGACTTTATTCAACAATTTCTATTTTTGTATAAATCTTATTGGAACAAGGGAATGGACAATTTAAGTTTATGTGTTAATATGTTTAAATTTAAGTTTAAGATTTATACAAAATGTTTTATAAAGCTGTATGTTTTTTCTACTCATTTAAAACTCTTAATTCATAATGTGAACAGGATTATTAAATTCAATTTGATAGAATTTTACTATTAATCGAAATGCATGAATCTTGAATGCTTTTTTCTTTTCTTTTTTTGAGTGCATCAAGTCCCTTGAATATATACGTACTTGTCCCTTTAATTTTCCTTTTTCAACAAGCCCCCCTCTTTCTTCTGGAGCCTAATTTTGGCACTGTGACATCACCAGCCTAATGGCTGATATTTTCTTCTCTTCCCGCACAGAGCTTTTGTACATGCTAGTCATTCACGTTTAAGGGCTTGACGCACTAATTCCGGAAACAAGTTTCTATGGCCACATAAAGGCCAGAGGGATCAAAGAGGGTGAGGACTAGAATACTGACAGCAGAAAAAGGAGAAATGCTTGTGTGACGTTAAAGAAAAGAGGCCAATGATATTCCTAAACACTTTGTAAAAGTTGGACAACTGGAAAGTCTATTTTACACTGTCCGTCCAACACATGAAGTTGAAAATAGTTCAATGACATTTGTTTTGGCACTGTTAATTCATTGATTTATTTATTTTTAAAAATATATTTTGCAAATCAAATAAATTTGACTTTATGTGGACCTTAGTTCGGCAGTCTGTGGTCACTGCTAATGACACTAGAGTCAGAAATAATGACACAATTGTACATTTCTGGGTGAACTACCCCTTTAAGATGTAAACAAAATATTTTTTTTTCTTGTTTGTTACAACACTTGACACATTTAACATCATTAAATTAGTTTTTTTTTTTTAAATGGTGATAAAGATTGCACTGACGTACTTAAAGAGATTTATTAAATGAGAGTGTTTCATTTCATTAAGTTGAACATTCTTGCCATTGACCCAAATGCATATTTGTCTAGACTAGAGCATCAGATGATGTGGTCATTGCATGACAATAAATATTTTTTTCTTCCAGGGGAAAACACTAGTGGAAAACAAGCAAAAGAAATCAACAAGGTCAAACTAAGTTGAACAAACTCAGCAGGGGGAAGAACAAATGAGACGGCCGAGGGAACAACATTCATCTTTCCGCTTTCGATTCACGTCCATGGAAAGCTGCTTAAGCAAACGGACCATTGAAAGTGAGTATTGTTTGGTTATCGTTACACACCGCGCACCCCGCCCTCCACCCAGGGAATTTACAAACTCAGCACCCACTCTTTTTTTAACCCCATACCCCCCTCCCCGCAGACACCCTTTCCATGCTCTCCAGTACGACAGTGGGTTACACACACACATATTTTCCCATTGGTGTGTGTGGTCTCAGTGTAACCACAACACATCCAGAACTAAAGACTCTCGGTCAGCGAAATACTAGCAACATATTTGATTGATGAAACTGTCAGGTGAGAAGAAAGGATGTTTAATGGCAACAACAGGGTCCTTAGAAAAGTGCAATTGTGTTTAAACCCCCCACTTACCCTTGATGCGTGTCTACATTTGTATGTTGTAAGTAACCATAAGTTTTTCAGAATGGATTCTATAGATTGTGTTCTCTCTACATTTTTTTGTGACGTGTTAAGGGTTTTTTTCCGCTTGAACATCCAAGTGAACAACATCCAATACATTTGGTAACCAGAAAAATATAGTAACGGTCATCTATATAAATATTTACTGAGACTGAGTTATTCCAGAAACATACACTAGATCTAAACAAACAGATCTAGAAGTCATAAGTGGGAAAATTTTGTTAAAATATCCCACTTCCGACAAAATGTCCAGCTGTCTTGGGATACTTCTCACTTTACAAGTAGGATTTCCAACCCTAATTAGACCTTGAGCCTAATTTATAAAATGCTAATGCATTTTATGTTGAAGACTAAAACATGAAAATATCTTGAGCTTGTGAAACCCTATTTCAAGCTTTAAACTAAAAACCCATTAAAAAAAAAAACATTGACTTCAGGACAATGGAGCCAGAAGTTCTAAAATGAGATCTCGTTTATGGGTTTTGGCCTACAAAATCCTGCAGCACAATGATGTACAAAATCATGTCCCTGCCAACATTTTTTCTTATTTGAGAAGCCGTTACTCTCAGATATAGTCACAATGGGGAAGGCGAAAAGTGTGTTTCGTTTTATTCCTGAGACTATTAACAAAAACTCTTTTATTATACAAATGTCATTAAAAATGTCTGCAAATTTAAACAACTTTTTTTTTTTTTTTACCATATTGTCACTTGTTTATGGGTTCACAGAGATCATCGCCCCCCTAGTGGCAAACCATTGAAATTTCTAGACATTTCTAAACGATTATGAAGTAATGGCGACTCGTTAACTGAAATCACATGACTTTGGCAGTTTGTTATGTGCTCCGAATCACTGGTTCAAAACAAATGATTTACAAATGTTTACGAAGCCAGTTTCGAAAAGCATCCATCTCTAAATTTACCTTTGAAGTTACTTTCAGACTACATAGAAAATAACCAAAAAAACTAAGAAATGAACGCAGAACACTGACCTGTTCATATTTCAGGGAGCAACACAGTGAAAATCATTATCCATCACCTCAAACTCATCTATTCCTCCTCATGACCTTCCCCAACCCCACAACACAACCTGCCCTGCACTCTGGCTGTGATATTAATAATAATATTAGCAGGAGGCAGCTCAGCACAGAGCAGATGATGTCTACGCACCACAATTTGGAGAAGCAGGAGCTGCCAGCGAGTGAATGCAGGTCTGGTGGAGTCCTGCAGGTCCCGGCATGGGGCACAATCTCTGTGTTTTACACCACATGCCTCCCGCTAGCTACTTTATTGCTCGTTTTCTGTCTTTAGGCTTTCATTAAATCACACTGGAGCAGCGTTTGTGGAGGAACAGGAAATAGGACGGGTACGGTAACTTCCGTTCATATGCATTTATTCTGTGGAACATGTTCATGCATCATTTCCAATTAAAAAAACAGTTCCAAATTAAGACAGTAACACTAGTACAAACAAGAGTGTAAACAGTTTGTTCAGAAAACAGAAGACTTGTGGTGATTTTGTATGGACAATGAAAATAACATTGATCACTGGTATTAGGTCCAGCTAATTTCAGTGACTATTTGATTTCTGAATAGTAGAAATTAGCCCTATAATTTAATGTTGCAAATTAATAAAAGGAATAATTTACCCATAACATAGAAAATTCTGTTATCATTTACTCACAATTTCGTTGCAAACCAATTTGATGGGTTTTGTTTCTGTGGCTCACCAAATGAGTTTGAAGAATGTTCACTTTTATACAACAGAAAGCTCCAAAAAGAACAATAAAACCTGCATAAATGTTGCCCACATGACTATATTTAACATTTTTGAGAGAAAAACATATCGAACAGTATATCGGTTTTCACTCAGATTTCAAGTTTGGTTTTTGCATATCTCATAAACTATCACAGCACGTTACATTTGGAAAATGTAGACACATAATACAGGAGTCATATGGAATATTTTATGCTGTCCTTTTGTTTGTTCCTAGAGACAATTTCATTTTGAGTCCCATTGAAGAAAGAAAGTAATACAAGTTCAAAACTACACAAGGGTGAATAAACGAGATAATTTTCATTTCTGGTGAACCATTCCTTTGAAATCAGTTAAAAACCCAAGCTGACAGCAAATATGAATGATTATTATTGCTACAATTTAACTTTGAGGCTTTGGCAAAAGACACCCTGAGTGGTTTTGTAGGCTATTTGGTATTTTCTGAAACTTTACGTTCCGCCAATTTTGTCCGAGAGACTCTAAACAGCAACAAATGTAAAATTGTAATGGCGAAATTCTTGGCTTGCACACACTCAAATAAAGAAGAACTTCCCATCCACTCCCCAATAAAACCATTTTAAGTACCAAGGAAGAGACCACTAACTTTGGCACACAGCAAACAAAAATGGTTCATTTCGGCGTTCTTAAAGTCCTCTTTTCATTTTCGATCAAAAGCTGCCTGTTTGATCCACTGCTTGAAGTAGTTTACTTCCAGCTCCCGTGTTTTGATGACAGACTCTGGGTCAAACTCGTTGTTGTAGCGCAGATCGAGGTGGTGAGCACCTCCATCAATCATAATGGCGACTAGAGATTTGGAAAGACTCTTAGTAACTCCACCGCTCATCCATGGATCAAGATTTCCATTACTGAAAAAGAATACACTTAGTAAGTTAGGTTTAGGTCTCATTACATGCAAAGTGAGATATTTCAAGCCTTTATTTGTTATAATTTTGATGATAATGGCTTATAGCTTATAAAAACCCCAAGGTTTTCATAAGCTGTAAGCCATAATCATCAAAATTATAACAAATAAAGGCTTGAAATATCTCAACCAAGGGCTTCATTAGTTGCACCAGGTTTGCTTAAGCTAGAACACATGAAATATCTGAACTGGCTAGGTTTGTTGAGTGTCACGTTGCAATTGCGGGTTATAACGTCCGAATTGTGAGACATAAACACAAATCTGAGAGAAAAAATAATGTTCAGTTCAATAAAATGTACTATTTTTATTAGTCTAAATAGTTCAAAATTCGCATCCGAAAAAAATTCGGATCAGGTTAGATTTTCTGTGTTTTTCGGATCCGTAGCAAGTATTTTGAATTGTGTTTTGACAATTCAGAACTACCGAATCACGAATATGAAAAAACGCATTTGAAAAATTTCGGACTCAGTGTGCAACGACCTTAAGTTGCGTATTTTTACACTGAGTATTGCACCATTAGCTCAGCAACATGCTAACATAAAACTATTTAATCATGGTATGAAGTAAACATTCAGCTGAAAGTGAAGGCAATGCTCAATATTATACAAACACAAGATGTCCTACCTGAAGATGATGTTGCTGTGAGCACTAATGTTTCTCCCACCATATACAGTTTCTGCCCAGTCTTCCCGTGGTCGCACTCCAAACTGGTTGTAGCACTCGTCAGAGAAGGCCTGGAAGTTCCATGGCTGTGGCTCAAACATGTCAACGATGCCATCTGTGCACATTGGCATCACCATCTCTGTACAGCTCTGCACAAAATGACAACCAGTGTTGCAGTAAAATACTTTGTATTGTATTGAAATGTATTACAATATTGTCTTTCTCTCTAAAAAAAGTAACTAATTGTGGTAGTTACTTTTTATGTAAAGTAATGTGTTACTTAAGCATTACTTTTTCTCATCTGGGCTGGGCTGTTCATTTGCTTATTAATAACAAAAAAAACTATTTTTAGCAAATGTAAAGGCCCTTTCACACCAAAAGTGAAATTAATTAACCGCAAACTGAAGGAGATGCAAATTCACACGTGTACAGTAGCTCAAATAAACCTTTCAGGACTGCAGAAGAACAGGACGCAGGAGAAGAAAGTAAACACTCTTACTTCAGCAATAAAACAAACAAATAATGAAACACAAATGCAATGTTTATCATTTTTAAGTAATTTTTGCTTATTCGTATGGTTGAATTGGATCATCGAAGGTCAGCAGCAAAGACATTGGTTAATGAAGTGAGATTAAATACATAAAGTGCATTTATGTAATTTAACATATTTAATTATTGCAGTGAATGCATGCTCACATTTAGTCTAGAACTACAATAACCACCATGTTTACACAGCGCACACAACGTCTCTGCACTTACTCCCGATTTCTCTCAACAAGGGGACAAGTGAGTTGATCTTTCAATAAATGGGAAAACATTGAAACACTTATTTGAAAAAGTAACTCAGATATTTTGTTGTACATTTAAAAGTAATGTGTTACTTAAAGTAATCTGATTACTTTTATTGCTTCTTTTTTTATTGTTACTTGCAATGCGTTACCCTCATCACCGACAACAACTCATCATGCAATGCTATCACTTGAACAGAAAATAGCTTTTAATATGTACTGTGATCATATAAATAAAACTATACAAAAAATACGTAAAAACACTACAAAGGTATTCGTTGTGTCGCAACTGGTGCACTAAACATTTATGCACTTTTACTATGCACTATGCACTCACCCAAGTTCCAAGTGTATGAATATTATAAGGTTATTTTGTCATTTGACATCAGAGTCTAATAGCTCCGCCCCCTCTACTACGCAAGGACTCATTTTTATTCTGGTTCATTCATTGCATCAATCAAGTATTTAAAGTGTACTTTCTCTTCTTGGAATTTTCCATGTGAAAATTGTGAATTGTGCATAAGTACATGAATTGCATCCCACCTATCATAGAATTAGTGCGGCTCAAGTGTTATATTTCCTACAATAAGTCCTACGATAGTTTTGTGAGAAGAACAGACCAAGTGTGGCCAAACAGACCAACATCTTCTAAGAAATTGCAGAGAAAAATATTTTCTGTGAATAACACATTTGGTCTGTTCCTCACACAAAACGTCATTTGATTTAACACGACTTGGAATACAGCTCAAAAAAACACATTTTGTAGTGTGTGTATTTTTCAACAGCTTCTTTACATAATTCATTTCTATGAATGATAAAAGACCTGCATCAAAATTCGTCAACAATGTGAAACAAATCAAAATAAAACAGAATGGAATTACTTATATTAGTAAATGTGATCATCTTAATATTTTACCTGGTAAAACCAGCCCATGATGCCCAGATCCCCAGTAGCGGTTTGTGAGGTGTTGAGACAGACTGCATCTCCCGTGTAATTGTAGTAAACTCGTACAGCTTGAGAGATACCATTCAACAGCTGCTTGTCTGATACGCCAGTGTCAAAGTGAAGATTCCTGCAGACCACCTGAGAATCAGAAAAACACATGTAAATTATCTCAGAACAAACAGCTGGCTTTGTGTTCAAAGAGATGACAACGGTTCTGCTTCATTGCATTGCAAAGGGGCACATTACAATTGCGATCTGCAAACGAGAAAAGCTTTATCCGCACAAAGATGTTCCATATGTTCCAGTTCTTTTAAAACAATCTTGCTGTGTAAATCCCCAATGCAGCGTTTTCTGTGGGATCATCTGATTTGCATGTGAAATTGAGTGAAATGGAAATCCACTGGTGTGGAATTGATCAACATCAAGCTGGAACAACGTAGTAAGAAGAACGTCACTGTTGCACTGCATGTGGAATTGTCCTAAGGTGCAGGAGTTTTAGAAAGAAGTCATTTTACTCATTTCTCAGATGGTATCTGTCAATCTCCCGATGAGACCAGAGATTTTTCCTGAGAATATGGTACATTGTAGCAGCACTCGTAGATTCATTGACGTGTATACTTCAAGCAAAGCGTTTAATGGCTATGTATTGGAAGAAAGTGGAAAAGCCACCTATTGTACAGTGGATCAATAATATGTCCTTTTGTTTGTCGATGGAAAAGATTACATACATTTTGAAAAGTGAATTGTCTTTTTTTAAGACTATTTGAAACCCTTTTTGTCCTTTATTTCACAATCTGATTTTAGTAATATAGTGAATTATGTAGAAAGAGATAAGATAACTTGATTCTCAAGCTATTTTCAATCGCATATTATTACTACTAAATCATTAGTCATTTAATCATTTACTATTTTTCCTAAATTACCCCCTCTCATAGCATGATTTGCTTCTCTTGTATGCATGATTATTTCCAACTCTTCTTAATGTGTAGCTATCCTAATTGACCTGTGCCTGTTTTTTTTTTGTTTAAGTTTTTTTCCTCTTTTTTATTTGTTTATTATTATGGAAAAAATATCTAACTTTTTTTTTTAAGTAGTCAGAACGTTTTCAAAGACGAAAAACCCCTGACAAACAGATCAAGCAGATCAATATTTGTTGAATTCTTAGTGTTGCCACAAGGGACGCTACAGAGAGCATTAAAGTTCAATTTTGTAAAGGCATGTAATAGATCTTATTGTGAACAATACATCCATGTATATGTTTAATGTAAAATGTCATCATCAAACTTCTCTCAACTGACGCATCTCAGACAATCATTGAGTCCACTTAAACCCTGTCCCTACAAAATTGACTGCAAGTTCACATACATTTTTAAGTGTAATGCCGGCACCTAAAAATCTTTCGATAATCCATTACACTCGAATGTTCGTCACAAAACAGAAGAGAAAAGATCTGTAGCTACTTCTGTTTCATCACAACCTTAATGTAAACCGTCTCCTACAGCCTTTTTTCACGTTGAGTTCAACATCTGTGATGGTGAGGCAACAATTTGTATGTTTGCTAAATGTAATAGCAAAGCTAGTTTCCTGAATAATTCCTGCATTATTATCGTGGCACAATTCTGGAAAAATAGAGAAGCACGTTTTGTTGTTGTTGTTTCAAATAGAGATCACGATTCTGAACAGACATGAGACAACTAAACAAAATAACATATCGGCCTAATTTACTAGATTAAATGTTAATTGCTGCAGTCTATTTAAAATCTTTAATGATTTTTTTTTGTAATCGGTTTGAATGAATGATTCAATGACTCACTTATAAATACTTATTTAATTACTGGGCGAATCATCGTTTTTTTGAACAAATCTCTTGAATGAATGATTCAATGACATACATTTTTAAGTCACTTGTCGCCACCTACTGGCATAATAATGTCATTGATACAATCGTTATTTGAAGCACTAACTTACTTTCAGATGGATTTGCTTCCGTAGACATCAGTGTTGATATCCAAGCTACAAACTTTTATCCCAGTGCTTCGATGATAAATTGAATATTTGTAAACAAGAAATATTGATACTGTATAGTTGAAATGACTGTTTGTGAAGCTGTTTCGTACCTATACATGATAACGACTCTTTCTGGCTCAATGGCAGCACCATTGCCATCGGGAACTCCCAATCCCACAGATCCCAATTGATATGACTGGATTTCAAATGTGAAACTTTGCAGAGAAATAGTAAATGTGACCACAACTTTACTCATGGTGTGAGATAGTTGCGGCACGTCACACACATAACATTTAACGTGCCGATATCTGTCATGTCTGACTTCGAGTGGGTTTGAGAAGGTTGTTGCTAACCTTTTCTTCAGAGGTGGTGGTCTGTGCGCGAGATAAGCTATACGCATGTCCGAGCAAAGATTTATACTATGACAAAAACAGCAGAGGCTGTCCAAAGCACCTTCTTTCTGCTTTTCAGATGGGATTAGGCTTACACATTCATCTCCAGCAACAGATTTCCCACTCCTAAGCCTTCAATACCCCCTTCTCGCAGTCACTCACATAATCACATTAGCTTTGTCATTAAAAAGCCTCCTCTTTGCACCCGCTGCCTAAACTGCTTTAACCACCCATAGGGGTTGCATACATTATCAGATTTAAGGGGAGAGAAAAAGAAAAAATACTCAAAAGTAAACCAAGTCTACGCACTCTGCATATTCATAAGTGCTAGAAATAAGCTAGTTACCAACAAAAAAGCACAGAAGATAATGTACCTAAAAGCTTCTATAAAATAACTAAACTATTTCATCAAAAATCAAAGCTTTTGTGATTCAAATTCCCAGTACTATGCGCATCTCTGTTTCCAAACCTACTGAGCTCCCTGAACTCGACTGTGTACCGCGTCTGGCAGCCAGACACTATGCCAAACAATGTCTATGCCAGACATGACGAGTATAGACAGACAGCTTTGTTGTGTCTGCTTTAGTCTTTGTGACTCCAGTTCAGCGTATTTATTTAAATATGAAACGAATACAATTCATAGGTAAAAAAAACTATTATTTCAGCATGATATCCACACTACACACACAAGAGAGACAATTGACTTCTAAAGAAGCATAAATACACACCACAAACAAATATTAGGTAATAAATAGGTCAGTTTTAAATGGTTGAAACGGGGAACTATTTGATCCAATACTGTTCAACACTAAATGAAATCCAAGTATATCTTGAGACATTTTTCTCATCTCGGTCTGCCATGATTGTTTAATTCATTCTGGCCAACACAATTCACTTCTGCTTGCCTTTCCACTGTTGTCCCACTCTAAAAAATGCTGGGTTGTTTTAACCCAATTTTGGGGCAAATATGGACAAACCCAGCCATTGGGTTAACATTTTATATACAATTTTGGATCCAACGTTTGGGTTTGTCCATATTTGACCCAAAATTGGTTTAAAACAACCCAACATTTTTTAGAGTGAACCAGTCCGCAAATAGATATTCAGGCATTGCTTTAGCGAGCTACTGTCGCATTAAGTCCGGCTTCATCTTGCATGTAATGCCAACTTTTTTTTCTCGTTGACTATCCTCTTTCATTCTGAAATACGGCAAATATGAAAGTAAAATGCACAGCGGATGGCAAGTCAGGTTATTATTTTTTTTAAATGCTCGTAGTCAGTTCATAGCTTTAGGAGAAGAGTGTAAATTATTTTCTTGTTATACACGCTAGGGCTCCTCATATTCATTTCTGTTTGCTTTGTAAGATAGATTTAATGAATGAAAACGCAGAAGCCTCGGGAGTCTTGACAATAAACATGTTTTCTGTCCACGCCACCCTCTAACCAAAACCAAACAAAAACCTGAACAAAAGCTCAATTCTGAGGGTGAAAGAAAACAGAAGCATTATGAATATGAATGAAGCTATTTGCATAATGATGTGGACGGGTACAACAACTGACTTATTATGAGAGGTGACTCAGCATTAATGAGGAATTCATAGAGTGAGAGTGATTCAGACCGAATAGCTGAAATCCAGCTGCTGGAGAATAACTTTATTGTTCATTACTTTTGTGTGTGTGTAATACTTTATTTTAGACCGTGTAAGTCACATTTTACAGAATCATGAATCAAAGAATCATGCCATTTATGTAAAAATTATATTAATTTCAGAGTGGGAGAGGTCTAGCAAAGGGCCAGTTCTAGTGCTCTAAAAATACTTAAATTATAAAATATATATATATATATATTTTACCATGGTAAAAACTATTTTCTTTGGACATGTATCACATAAATACCATGGTACAGTATATTTGGTGATGATTCTGTAATGGTCTATTTTACATGTATGCACTTGGCACACGCTTTCATCCACATCAGCTTACAGTGCATTCAAAATATCCATTTTATCAGAAGGTGTGTGCCACAGCATGTTCTGTAAGCAAGGCCTTGAAAGGGAATTTATCGCACCTTAACAGGCCAGGCTGGGAGTGGCTGAAGGAAGTTGGCTTCGTATGGATAATCCACCATGGCTAAGTTCACCCAGGTTTCCTGCAGCCAAGCCTTGAAGCCGAACACTTCATCTTGAGACTTTAAAGGACCACACAGTCCAAACTCTTGAGACAGCCACTGCAGACCCTCACCTACAAAAGAAAAACTAATCAAATGAGTCCAGGGAAACACAGAAGCTTCAAAAAGAGAGTCTGTACAAAACCACAGAGTCACAAATGAACATGGGATTACAAAATAAAAATAAAAATTACCAGTACATAACAAAGGAAATCAAAATCAGGAAAACAAAAATCAAGCACTTTAAATTTAGTCAGCATAAAAATCTAAATTGAAAATGATTTTTTTCATGGAATAATGCAGTATTTATAATAAATTATTTCATCAGAACACATCATGATATTTTTTTTTTCAATCATGTGCCTCGTAATCTTTAATCAAAATAACTTCTCCCTCTTGCAGTGACATCTCTAGTTCTCTGATGATGCGTTTACTGGCGTGAGGGCGGGGCAACCTGTCACTCACATGAAATCGACCAATAGCAAACCACACCTATCCAATCAATTCCCCATGGACAAAATCAAGCCCCGCCCTACTTTTTTTCTTGTTCAAGATGACGTTTCACTACGCCACAATAGTGAAGAAAAGACTATCACAACTTCCATTTCATGCCGACTTTAATTACACATAAAAACATTACAGGTATTTTTCATCATCACTTATTGATTACCTGTCAGGTAATGGCAATACATGTGTTAATCGTTTACTGATTGTACTCGAAAAAAAATGCTGTAGAAACAATTTTCACTCAGAAATTTCACAAATAATGACAAAGAAAAGGCAAGTAACACATTGAATTTTTAAAAAATGTACACATTTTGACGACAATTTACACGACAATGATGGAAAGGTTTTCCTTTGTGTTTTTTGTGTACAGATGCCAACATGACAAAATAATCCCTGTTCACACAGATCCGCAATAACAACGTAAACTGCTGTATTATGCATGCCAGGGCAAGTAGTTGGCAATGTCTTTAGACTGAACACGTAATATACATGACGTCACCATTTTCACAGGTTCAAGACGATAACGGTATCGTTTTCAAAACACGTTTACAAAGGTTTGCGTTTTCGAAAACGCCATAGTTGTGTAAATGAGCAGCGTAAAACTATTTCTATTTTTTGTTGAAAACGGTGTCGTGTAAATGCTCCCTGAAAAAAAAATCCAAATTATGGGATATAAACTCACAATAGCAAGACAATAAGTCTGAATTGTGAGTTTGCGAGTTATAAAGTTGAATTGCAAGATATAATCTCTCTAAACTCTTTAAACTCTCAATTCTAACTTTTCTCACAATTGCGAGTTTATACCCGGCAATTCAGACTGTTTTTCTCAGAAATGTGAGATATATAGTTGTAATGGCAAAAAGTCGCAATTACCTTTTGTATTTATTTTTATTCCATGGTGGAAACACGCTTCCAGAAAGCACTTGTGTTGCTAATAAATTCGTATTTTAAGAAATATCTTCCTTTTTGCTCCTTTCTGTATACTTGGGAATACTTAAGACTTAGGTCAAAACTAATCATATTAGGTTTCCTAAAAGGTCATGTTATTGATTATCATTGTAAATGTTTGTTTTGTAACCAGAGTACCAGGATCTGCCAAACATTATCATCATCAACATCATCTCTCATAACATGATCATGAAAATGACGCAGGCTGGCAATCCCATTCACCGACCTGTTGCTGAGACCCTGTCAATGGCGGCCCATGAGCTCCTGATGTTGCTGCTGCAGTTGGTGCCACTGATGGTGAAGTCATGTGTGACCACTCTGTAAAACTCTTCACACGGCACAATGAACTGCCAGATGGGAGCGGACGCGGCAAGAGCGCTGAAAACATCAGAAGGTCACAATCACTGATCCCGTCCCATTTCACAGTAGAAAAATCACTTTCTTAATTAAACACATGGTTACACACCACACTTAAGCCTTTCTAAATGTAAGATATTATTAAGTTTCTAGGCATGATACTCCATTAAGTATGCACATACTGTACTTATGCAGTTTCAATAGACTGATATTTCACATTTAGAAATAAACGACACTAGCTGTGACTGTTGAGCGCTTCATATATTAATATACACAGGGTTAGAAATTAATGGCGGGTGAAAATTCAGCTTTGCCATCACAGGAATAAATTACATTTTAAAATATATTACAATACAAAAACAGTTATTTTAAATTGTAATAATATTCTGTTTTTTTTTGTATTTTTGATCAAATAATGCAGCCTTGGTGAGCAGAAGAGACTTCTTTCAAAAACATTAAAAAATTCTTACCGACCCTAAAATAGTACATATTTTCATATCATTTAGTATTATTATTTGTTATTAATATTCTGGTATATACTGTATGTGTAGAATATATATATATATATATATGTATGTACATAATATTATTCTACATGAAAATTAATTTAATATCAATATATTACAATATCATATTTAAAGGGGTATTACATCATATTTCACAAGATGTAAAATAAGTCTTTGATGTCCCCAGAGTGTGTGTGTGAAGTTTTAGCTCAAAATACCCCACAGATATTTTTATATAGCATGTTAAAATGGTCACTTTTTGAGGGTGAGCAAAAACGTGCAGTTTTTGTGTCTGTCCCTTTAAATGCAAATGAGCCGCTGCTCCCGGCACAGGGGGCGGAGCTGCAACAGCTTGTGTCCTCAGCAGCTTCGAGTACCTCACACACACAGACATGCTTTGAAAATTTGAAAAACTTTTAGCCTTTTATGTTCAAACCGGAGTCAGACAAAGATGGAGAAACTCAAGAAGAAGTGACAACATGTAGACAAAATTTCTGAATGGTAAGTTGATGAATTTATGTAGCTTATGTGTAGTTATCTTCAAGTCATTGATTAGCATATTCTGTCATGATAATCTATAAATCGTGTTCCCGGGGGCGGGGTTTATGTAAATTTTAGGGTTTGAGATGTCACTAACTCAGGAGGAACATCGTGTAGTCCCTACTAGCCGTTTGTTGTAGTCCTTAGCATATATAGTAGTGCTTATATAGAAAAGCTATTTCTATATAAGCAAATATCTCCCTTTGCTTTGAACTTTGAGCGTTGTAACTTTGCAGATGTTGTTTATGCTCAAACAGCAACATTACACACTAACTAAAGTTAGAAAAGTGAAATCATAATCAACCCTGTAAATATGAAGAAGGCAAACTCTCACCCTACAACTGCACTGGGATACTTCATCCTGAGCCAGGCCGCCAGCATCCCGCCGTAGGATCCGCCGATGGCGACGACTGCACTCTTCTGAGCTCCAGGCAGGCTTTTCTTCAGTGCTTTGATGAGCACTGCAAAGTCAGCTAAAGCCTGTTCTGAGGTCAGGTAGTTCAGATACTTTGCATTCTGGAGGAAAGGAAAGACATGTCCAGAAGGTCAAGGACGGTGTTTGCTAAATGACCCTTTATTGCTCCACATGACTCACGCTGTAAGACTCCTCTCCGAACGGCATGGACTCTCCGTAGTAGCGATGCTCAGCAAAAACCAGCATGGCTCCCAGCTCTTCTGCAACATCCCACATGAAACCCTTGGGAAGAAGCAGAGGTATAGATACTGAGCTTCAATTTTGACTAAGTGTTAGCATTTTATACTTTTATAAGGTTCTCCTGTGGATGGCAAAATTTAAATTTTCTGCTTCACACACTTGCCGATGCTAGTATTTTTCGCAATGCTGTAACTATGAAGTACATTATGCTGATACTGATAATCGAATGATACTGTCTTTATTATTATCATCATCATCAACTGCTAATGTTTAAGGTCATAATATCTGCCTCACTAAACAGAATACAGTAGAGAGAGAGAGAGAGAGAGAGAGAGAGAGAGAGAAACAATACACTTTACATATAAATATTTGTATGCAAAATATGCATTGTTGGCCATATATATGACAATTACAAATATTTAAGTAGTTTAAGAGGGTAGGGAAAGTGTTATATTGGCATTACTTAGTGGAGATTTTTTGCAGAATCATGGGTAATGTAGTTTTTACACCAGGAACATTGTTGAATACAATTATGTGGAAATAATGTGGGTTGATGGCTTCAACAAAAACATATGCCATCGCTTATCAACCTCATAGCTCACAGTAGGTCCGTCTTTAAAGGTTTATGAATTGTTGTTCAAAAAAAAAAAAATCCCCTATAGAGAAAATAAATGAGATTTTTACGTCGAGAACCTGGCTGTTGCACTCTATGCATGAATAATGACTGTGTCTTTAGGAAATAGCTCCCCGTTTTGTCAGTTGCACAATCCATAAATCACAGAGAATGTTTTTCTGCCATCTCTTCATATCTAGGAGCTGTTCAAAAAGTGCATATTTACAGTGTTGTTGCAGAACCATGTGATGTCTCCTTCATTGCCCGTGTAAAACAGGATCGGGCCTCCTTCCTTGTGCCAGTGCTGGTCATTGAGAAGATACCTCTGCTTGAACGTGCCATTCTCCAAAAAGCCAAAATGGTCAATCTGTAATAAAATAACTCTGATTAATAACTGCTTTTAGTTTAGTTTTTTTAATCACAAGGGGAAAAAAAGAGAATCTGTATGAAATTTTATTTCATTTAATGTGCAGGTGAAACTCGAAAAATTTGAATATTGTGCAAAGGTTCATTTATTTCAGTAATTCAACTTAAAAGGTGAAACTAATATAGACTCATTACATGCAAAGTGAGATATTTCAAGCCTTTATTTGTTATCATTTTGATGATTATGGCTTACAGCTTATGAAAATCCCAAATTCAAAATTAGAATATTGTGAAAAGGTTTTCATAAGCTGTAAGCCATAATCATCAAAATTATAACAAATAAAGGCTTGAAATATCTCACTTTGCATGTAATGAGTCTATATTAGTTTCACCTTTTAAGTTGAATTACTGAAATAAATTAACTTTTGCACCATATTCTAATTTTTCGAGTTTCACCTGTAATTTGTCATGCAAATTATGTCACCATGCAACTTTACCACTGGAAAAATGGGCTCAATAAAACTTGGCTGCCTCTACAGTAAAAAGGTGAAAAGGTTTATGAAATCGATGCAGCCTGACTAGAAAACAGAGGGAAAAAAGCTGTTGTCTTCCCTTTTCCCAAATAGTAGGAAAACGTCAATGCCCATAATGAACTGGGCATAATCCACTCCCACAGTCTGCTATGGATACACTTACCAGAGTCAAATACTGCATTGCTTTAGTAGGAAATACTTCTTAGCAAACTTTTAGTCATAATGATGTCGACTTGTATTGTTTCCCGATGTAAGAATTCAAAGACTCCAGGGAACATGGAGGACTTTTCAAGACCTTTTTAATGCCACTTTGAATGAAATTTAAGACCAAACCTGTGATGAAAATACACATTATATGTAGGGCTGTTAAACGATTAATCGCAATTAATCGCATCCAAAATAAAAGTTTGTGTTTACATAATAAATGTGTGTGTACTGTGTATAATTATTTTATATATATAAATACACACACATGCTTGTATATATTTAAGAAATATTTGCATGTATATACTGTATATAGATTTATATATAATTTATATTTTATATATATATATATATATATAAATAAAAACATTTTCTTAAATATATACATGCACGTGTGTATATTTATATATACAAAATAATTATACACAGTACACACATATTTATTACGTAAAAAAAACTTTTATTTAGGATGTGATTAATCGCGATTAATCGTTTAACATCCCTAATTATATTACATACGTGTATGTAATATTTAATGTTTGACCCAAGTAATTGAAGTAATTTAATATTAACTACTTGTTAATTGAACTAAAATTAATGTAACATTTGAAATCGTGAGAATATTCAAAATAATCATTCTCGCGATTCGATGCTTCACTGGTTATTTGACGGACATTGGGTCCATCAGACTGGAGAAATTTTAGCGGTAAAGTGACCAGAGATATTTAAGACCCATCGAATCTGAATTTAAGACTTTTTAAGGACCCGCGGCCACCCTGCATACCACCTAACCTGTCCCTAACCTTACCCATAATCCCACCTCAATAGCAGCAAGTGTTTCGCAAAACAACATGATCACATTAAGTACTCTGTACCGAACAATTTTTATTTTTTTATATCAAACCTGATAAAGTGGGACCAAATGCTTAATAATGTTTGCTGCTTTTTTTTAACGGATGTCTGTGCTTAACATATACAGTCGCGATACAACACTGTCTTTATTCCTGGGTGTTCCCCTCAATCTTCTGGCCTTCAGCCATCTCATATTTATGAGCGTGAAACCTCGGAGCAGGATGGAGGGATAATTAGCCTCAATTTGTATTAAAATCTAGTGCCAGCGTCAGGGATGCCACATTAGTTCCGGTTTCAGCAGAATTGTGATATCCATTCATCCGGTTCAGAGCTCGTCCACTACATTTCCATAAATTCTCCAAGTTTGAGGGAAGGAGAAAAGGGAATGTTCAATTTTGTTCCCAGAGCTGCAATTCTGCAGTTCTTTACAGTTCTCGCTCTTCTTGAATCCCACCCAACACTTAATAAAGAATGTTCTCTCTAGTGTTTTGTTTTTTTGTAAATACCCTCTTTCTCCTCCCGTTGGCAACAAAAGAGGCAGAAATTTTATGAGCCAGTGACGGCAAAAGGACTCACAGTTACATTCATTCAACAGCAGTCAGAGCCTGGCTGCAGGTCAAACGAGTGTCATCTATATTCACACACTCACAGACTTATTTCTGTGGAAGCTGTTACGTCTGAAGCCTCCAGCTCGAGAAAAATGACTTTTTACATCATTTATAAGTCTATTCGTTTCATTTTCACAGTATTTTATCATGACAGTATATGTGCATTGTCTTATTAATTTGAATAAATATAATAATATTAATAATCCATAATGATAAGGTACTTTATACATTTATTATTTTTTACATTAAATTGACAAAGTATTTCCTTTTATTATATTCTTTATTATATCCTTAAATTATAATTACTAACATTAATATACACAACTGTTCAAAAGTTTGGTGTCTGCGATTTTTGTTTTTGAAAGATGTCCCTTATGCTCACCATTTATTTGATTAAAATTGCGGTAATGTTGAATATAACATTACACACTATTTGAATATAATTTAAAAGTAATTAAAAAAAAAAAAAGCTGAATTTTCAGCATCATTACTCCAGTCTTCAGTGTCACATGATCTTTCAGAAATCATTATAATATGCTGATTTGATGCACAATTAACATTTCCGATGATTGTTGAAAAAAAGTGAACAGGCTTAATATTTTTGTCGAAACGTGATCAATTTTTCCAGGACTCTATGATGAATAGAAAGTTAAAAAGAACACCATTTATTTTACATGGAAGTCTTTTTTAACATTAAAAATGTCAATTTAATGCATCCTATAGCTGAATAAATGTATACATTACTTTTTTTTTTTTTTACTTAATGACCTCAAACTTTTAAAAGGTAGTCTAGCTTCATTTATTATTATACAACATGCCTTATTCTGTTGTGAAATTGCATGTACCATGATATCATCGACATAAACTTTAAAATGACTATGGCAGATTTGAGAACTGAACACAATCTTGAACACAGCATGTGATTTTGTCTGCGGTGGTAAGATGGGTCACATGATGGACAATGTGTTCACAGTGGTTCAGAAATACAGTGCCCCCTTCTGGTTATTAGAGACGTAAAAAAGCAAATGCACAACACTGGAATGAGGAATGAGTCAATCAATCTGCTATGTAAAAATGTGGAAGTGCCACATAGCTAGTTTTGTAACTTACTTTATCATGTCTACATCTTTGAATAAGAACCTGATCTGGAGAAAAGCTGTGGAGCTTAAAACAGCTTTTAAAGAGAAAGTTCAGCCAAAATGAACATTCTTGCACTATTACTCAATCTCAACAGAAGGTTTGAAGAACATTCACGTTGCTCTTTTCCATTAGGCTACATTGAAAGTGAATGGTGACCAACGGCTTCAGTTACTGTTGCCTTTCTATCAGCTGGAACCAGTCCGGCCATTCTCATCTGACCTCTGACATCAACAAGGCATTTACACCCACATAACTGACGCTCAATGGATATTTACTCTTATTCTGACCATTCTCTGTAAAATCTAAAAATGGTTGTGTGTGAAAAATCACAGATCAGCAGTTTCTGAAATATTCAGACCAGCCCGTCTGCCACCAACAACCAAGTAAATCACCTTTCTTCGATGCCCAGTTTGACCTTCAGCAGATCATCTTCACCACGTCTGCAAGCCTAAATGCATTGAATTGCTGCAATGTGATTGGCTTATTAGATACAGTATTTGCGTTAACAAATTGAACAGGTGAATGAACTCATTAGTAGACTATGCGGCGAAGGATCCGTCTGTTGCTTCCTTCATTGTCCGGGAAACGCAGGACGCATTCGAAGGAGCCTTCGAATTGGTAGACTTTGTCGCATCGCTGTGACACATTCAGCCCTTCGAATGCGACCTATGAAGGATGAGCCTCTGAATTGGGACGTAGCTGTTGTTTATATATACTTTAGCAGACTTATGGTCTTCGTAAAATTCTGCCAATAGGGGGTGCAACGGCTAAAAGACATTATAAGTCCGCAACCGTATCACTAAAGTTGATGTCTTGTTTGGAAAATGTCCTATCTCTAATATGATTTGGATACTTCAAAAAACATGGCTGCCAGCAGCCAATCAAATGTAAGCAGCTAATAACATCAAATCTGAGGTTTTGGGGTTCAACCTCTGCACGTAAGAAAATAAGGTCACACTTTAGATAAGGGGGTATCTAATAACAATGACTTTTGCGTCAAACTCCTCATTACTGCTTATTAATAGTTAGTAAGGTAGTTGTTAAATTTAGGTATTGGTGGATTAAGGGATGTAGAATAAGTTTATGCAGAATAAGGCATTAATACGTGCTTTATAAGTACTAATAAACAGCCATTCTTCTAGTAATATGCATGCTAATAAGCAACTTGTTAATAGTGAGAATTGGACCCTAAAATAAAGTGTTACTGAAAATGTTATTAACATGTAAATGAAGCATTCTGGTGCATTCTGACAAGGAAATAAAGGGAAAAGACAATATTTGCTTCAAGTAAAAGAACACAAATGCTTATTGACAGACACTATAGGACCCAGGAGCGCATCTAACTGCAAAATCAGGATGTGCGTAAACGATATAGGGAACCTCAGTTGGTACATCATTATAATATTAAAAGTTCCAGTGAACCGGAAGTTGTGACTGACTTTACTTCAGTATTGTGATGTATTTTCTGTATACTGAATGAGCCGAATACAGGACGTGTCTTGTTTTTTCCCACTGAAAAATGTGCACTAACAAAGTAAATAGGGTCAATTTTAAGTTCATGACAACTTTAAAGGTTAAAATTAACTCATTTGTAGGCTACTTAGTTTTAAATTACACATAAGGAAGTTTTTGTAATAACGTTATAATAATAGATTTTAATGACAATTATAATATAAACATTTAAATGGTGGCTGTCATAAACCAAATTTATTCAAATATACATTGAACATTGAATAACATGTTAAGTCAAATACAATGCAGGATATGCAACATACTGGAGATACATTTATCAAAATGCTCTTCTCCAAGTTAATTTTTCTACAGCAATCTATCGATATGGGAAATTAGCCAATTTTCAATTCTTGTGATGTTTACTGCTTGCAATTTCACCCCGACCAATTATGGATCTCACATGTGAATGGATGTAGCATTGTTTTTCAGAGAAACAAGTATTTGAGAGAATTAAGGGATGCAGCATATGGTCAAGCAAAAGGCATTAATGTGTGCTTTATAAGTACTAATAAACAGACAATTTCTTAGTAATATGCAAGCTAATAAGCAACTAGTTAATAGTGAGAATTGGACCCTAAAGTATGACCCTTTTTTTTGTCAATATTGTGCACATAAATGCTTTTTGTACTGTCTAATGAATTTGAACACATGCAGCTTTGCTCTTGGTTGCTTGTCAAACATTGTTCTCCGTATCATCATCCACAGCCAGCAACAGATGCTGAAGTGATATCCCACGACAACTGTCCAACCGCTCGACAGAGAGAATTAACACAGCTCAACTCGAGCGGGAATGTGAAACGAACCGCAGAGGGAATGTAAGATCCTCAGACCCATGTTTCATTTCCTCTTCGTAGATCCTCATTTTAACAGTCTCGTATGCGCTGCGACATCTGAAGGCTGCCGTTTAAGGCGTACTAAGTGCTGACAAGGACAAAACCGAGACAATGAGGAGCAAGAAAGCCAGGAAATGCGCCCGATCTTCCTGACGGCTCAGAGGATGAGTTGAACAGACACCGTGAAACAATCGCCTTCGCTGTGGTGTGTCCAGGTCAAGAAGTAATTAGGCTCAGAGTACAGCATAACAGGATTGTTTTTGTCTAAAACTAGACGCAAGGCTTTTCCTGCGTCAGCTTTTCACACGGACAGCATGTAAAAGATTAACTGCTAAGCCACTCTTCAGGTAGAAAATGAGATTAGATGTCTCTGAGAAGTAAATGATTAAATAACATCATACGACCCTTATAACCCTTTAAGCAATATACCAAATTATACAGGTGCAACTCAAAAAATTCGGATATGGTGCAAAAGTTAATTTATTTCAGTAATTCAACTTAAAAGGTGAAACTAATATATTATATAGACTCATTACATGCAAAGTGAGATATTTCAAGCCTTTATTTGTTATAATTTTGATGATTATGGCTTACAGCTTATGAAAACCTTTTCACAATATTCTAATTTTGAATTTGGGGTTTTCATAAACTGTAAACCATAATCCTCAAAATTATAAAGGCTTGAGATATCTCACTTTGCAATGAGTCTATTTATTAGTTTCACCTTTTAAGTTGAATCACTGAAATAAATGAACTTTTGCACCATATTCTGATTTTTTTAGTTCCACCTGTACTATATATTACATAATTAAACAAAATAATCACTCAGTGTTTTTTAGTCAATGCATGTTAGAACACCATCAGGAACTGACACATGCGAAATAAAGGGACATTCAAGATTTCTCTTTCAGTTTTAAGTGAAAACGGGCAGATTGCCAACATATGAGCGGTCCCAGAAGGGCAAAGGATCTGCTATTATTCTGCGGGGGCCACAAGGGAAAGGGAATTTCCTGCAGACACAATACGGAGCAGAACGGCACAGATTATGCACACATTAAATAAAGGAAATCCTTAAAGGAAGCCCAGTTGTAAGTTAATGAGCAGCCGCCACCAGAGAGAACTGCTGTGGGCTGCAAAATACGGCCTGGCGATGTGATCGGTCACAAGAGTTTCAGACTGACACAAGCTGACTGCACTGACAATGGTTTACAACTGTGATAAATGAGCTGACCCGTTAACAACAAAACAGTCACATGAGATTCTGATACAGGACCGAAGTTAGAGAAAGACGGTAATCGGTGTAACCACTACAGATTTGTACTCTTTTGTACTTCATTGGTTGTTGAGTGCATTGATAAATTGCACTATTTGGTTGGTTCATATAGGGCTGTGAAACGATTAATTGCGATTAATCGCATCCAAAATAAAAGTTTGTGTTTACCGGTACATAATAAATGTGTGTGTACTGTGTATAATTATTTTGTATATATAAATACACACACATGCTTGTATATATTTAAGAAATAATTGCAAATAGATTTATGTATAATTTATATTATATATAAATATTGTATATATAAATAACACATTTTTCTTAAATATATACATGCAAGTGTGTGTATTTATATATACAAAATAATTATACACAGTACACACACATTTATTATGTACCGGTAAACAAACTTTTTTTCGGGATGCGATTAATCGCGATTAATCGTTTCACAGCCCTAGTTTAATATACTTATTTAATATTTTACCATATTATATTACCTATAAAATATTATACACAATAATATTAATATTAATAACAAGACATATGTTATAGTTATTATTAAAAGCACAGCAGAGCCGTTGTGCATCTCTGAGCAACACAGAAGTGAAAGTTACTGAATTAATCTGTGTTTTTGAATGAATCGGGTGAGTCACTGATTTAGTTCATAAAGACGTTCACTTTCTTCGTTCCTGAATGAATCAGCCGTTTGAACAAATGCTGAATTAATGACTCACTCATTTAGACTGACTTTCATAGGTAGGCCTATCATTTCAAATATTTTCATATTTTAATATTTACATTAAAAAGAAACCAATCTCATACCATTATTTATGTATTTTCAGTGTAATTCATCCATTCACGATTTTTGTGTATATATATTTACTCTTTTGTACTTCATTGGTTATTGAATGCACTGATAAAATGCACTATATTTGGTTGGGTCTCATTGTATGTATTACTGGACCTGCATACACTCATAAATAGATGAAAATAAATGTGCAATCTTTTAGATCGCAAAAAAACTTTGCATAGGCCTAAATAAAGTGGTATAAATAATAATAATAATACAAATAAAACACCTGATTTTTATTGTTATAATTGTTTAGTATTGTTGTTTATACCATTTTATTTATCAAAATGAAAACAGAAGGTTGTTTGCAAAACAATATGTGAAAATGCATATTAAGTTTTTTTTATATAGTAGGCCTAGTCTTAAAATTATTTTAGTTTTTTTTACTATTGTTTGAATTAGTTTTTACTGGGGGAAATCATATTTTTAAAAAAATATCAAAAAAAAAAAAAATTCAGTGATCTCAAGGTAAACAAAGTTATTTCTTGACATGCATTAAAGTCCTATTAAAATTAATGTATTATGCCTAAGAATAAACAGTCAGGCAAGACACACATTGAAATCAATAAGACACTTACCTGTTGATCAAAATATAAAGTTTGGTATGAGAGAGGTCTGTGGTAAGAGAAGGTTTGGACGGTGTGTCTGCCTAGGAGCTGCGGTTTGAAAGCCAGTGCATTACAGCTGATGAAGACAAGGAGGAGGAGGAGGAGGAAGAGCAGAGCAGTGCTGGTCAGTCTCATGGCTGAATGAATGAGTGAGTCCAGTCACAGGTCATCTGGAAATATCAAGCGATGGATCATTTGCATACGCGGAACGAGGAAGGATGTCAAATGACTCGTTGTTGTTATTCCATGACGCAAACTACAAAGTTTTCAACTACAGTAATACAAATAAAAAACACAGGGATATAATGTAATGCCTTAAAAAAATAGCTATATAATACCGTAGCTTTTAAGTTTTAATTGATCAAATTTCAGAGCATTTTAGAAAATGAGCATGCAGTAAGCTATCTGTTCGCCGTGTGTGTGTAGTGATTAAGAGTGTCTTTTTGTCTCAGCGCTCACTCAAAGCGGATTATGTCTGTTGTTTCTGTCGATAAACGGCATGTTTTGTTAACTTCATTTAACGATACAACGTGCTTCCGTATTGTAAACACGTGATCCGCGCGATGCCTTATGGTTATTGTATTTTCTTGTTATTCCTCACCCTTACGAAAATAATAACCGTAGCTTAACGTTAAAATCATATAATATACTATTTAAACGTAATATTATTAGTATTTAGAGTCCCTATTTTTCCCATCATGTATCTGTCCAAATTTCTAGCTTTTAAATCTACTAACCTAAAACTTAAAACCTTCAAACTTAAAGCTGTTAAAACTACTTCAAACTTTCTGGCTAGGCTTTTTAATCTTTAGGAGAACTTTTTAATCTACCTGTATTATAATATTAATTGAATATCAATAAAATTGTATTAGTGAATTATATTAGTAGGCCTATGTATTTAAAAAATATATTTTTATTATAATACTTACCTCATAAGGAATTTGAATCTACTATTTTTTTTTATTCATTTCCCACAACGACAATAATACAGATAGTGTCATAACCATGTTTATTTGGAGAAATGTATTAACTTGCAGTCTATACGCTGAGAATTAAAACACAAAGTTACACACACAGAATTGCTCAAGAAAACATATTTGCAATACTGAATTGCTGCAGTCGTGGGGTTTGTCTCTTTATGATAAATGAATCACAGATGACGCATCACAACTTATATACCAAAAGCACATAAATGTACAGCGAAATAATTGAAGTTTCATCTTCACTAGACAAAAGACTGTTACTCCTTGATGAATATTGTCTTTACATAATGAGACATAATAGCATTGTCCACAGAAAATGTAAGCGCTTAGTAACAACTTATACTTGAAATTAGGGCCTTTAACATAGAAAAGAAATGATTATAGAGTCCCATTGGTACACAATGCAACACATTACAATATGGCGAGTATCTGTAAAACAAAGCTAGACGAAAATACCTGACAGAGAAAATACTGTGCATGGCACGTCAAGTAACATAGAAAGAAAACAGTTTATACAAAACTAGAAAAGGTTATCACTTTAAAATAAAATGTTAATAGAAAAGCTTAATATCATATAAGCAGCAATGCGTAAATATGAGGAAAATGCATTATACTGAAAAGTAATTGGCATGGACAAAAAAAAAAAAAAAAAGGTAAAACAATTGGTCCTCAAGTTAGTGTGTGATTTTGTTGAGTGTTAAAAAAAAAATCACTCTAAACAAAATCATTGAATTATTATCATCATCATCACAAATATAACCAAGCACAAGGCATCTAAAACCCTCAGATGTAATTCCGTCAATTGTGTTAATAAGGAAAAAGGAAAAAGCTCTGTAGCAGCAAGGAAAATACTGACAGTCTATAAAAGAGGAGATTCACAGTTCCATTGTAATGACACAGGTGCAAACAACCTTACAGCACAGCCAAGGTTGGAGGTACAAGATCCAACGGTTTAAAAAGTCATTAAAATGCACAACACAGTTCCAGAAATCAGAAATCAGAACCACTGCATCACACCGTTAAACAACTCCGTCATCTTTTCCTCAATATAATGCGTTGCAACACAAAGACCGTTTGTGCAAGAACTCACTGAAACATCTATGGATATCTCTCATTCACACAAAAACTACACACACACACACACACTGTTCTCTTGGCCTCTTGAGTGCCAAAAGCTTTAAACATCGCTACGGTTATTACAATACTAAAGCTGGACTAAATGAACTACAAAGCATCCTGGTATATTTCAGTTCTTGTAATATGTAATAATGTGTAGGACAGAATATCTCCAAAAGTGAATCAGGAGTATAACAAACTATTAATATGGAATGAAATAAGCATTTTAGACAGTGCATTATTACATTGAGTTCATCGTGTTTACTTTTTAGCATATAATGTGCAAAGCCACTAAAAACCTCTGGACTGGTAGATCTCAGAAAAGCAGTCAAGAACACGCCGTTCAAGGGTTTAAGGTCGTCACATTTTGTAATATGTTTGAGTCTCGTATGTTCACCAAGGCTGTTTATGTGATTAAACAGTCATATTGTGTAATATTATTACAGTTTGAATATATTTGAAAAAGTAATTTATTTCTGTGACGTAAAGCTGAATTTTCAGCATCATTACTCTTCAGTCTTCATGATCCTTCAGAAATCAGTCTAATATGACGATTCGATGCTGAAGAACCATTTCTTGTTATTATTATCAATGTTGAAAACAATTGTGCTGCTTAATATTTTTGTGGAAACTGATACATCAAAAGTGCATTCATTTGAAATAGAAATCTATTCTTTACAGTCTTTACAGTCTAGTCTTTTTTTTAGCAATTTAATGCATCTTTGCTGAATAAAAGAATGAAATTCCTTCATATCAACTGATCCCAAACTTTTGAACGGTTGTGTATTTCACTTCAAAATCATAATTTTTGCAAAGAAAATTTAGCTTATTTTTTTGTGAACAATAAAATGTTTTACATTGTGCTTAATTTCCATTAAAATTATGCACATTTTCCATTCTTATTCTCATGACTAATGCAAAAAAAAAAAAAAAAAAACTTTACAATATGAACATGTTATGATAGAATATGTTGTACTGTGAAAAAAATTATACAAAATATATACAGTAACTGTCTAGACAGGATTATTCCAATTACTGAGATTCTAATGAGAATTATTCTTAAAATAATGAGAACAAACAAACTCAAATGCAAGAGAAAAAACAGACTCGCATCCAGACCAATATATTGACACGATTTGAGTCACATTTTAGTGTGAAACATGACCCAAACATGTACCCCCGAGACTCCCCGGGGCGCCATGTAACGCATCACGACAGGATGGAAATGGCAGAGGCACATTGGGTTTTTGCTGTGACTTATCAAATGACATGGCCTTCATTGAGTATTAACAGCCAGGCTTCCATTCAAGCAGTGGATGTTTAGTGGGTAGTTTATATTCTCCGCCTAATAAACGAGGGGCTTTTACTTCACATCTTCCTGTCACAGATTATTGACGGTAGCTGGCTGTCTGTTTGCATTGTTGACTTTCGTTTAAAAAAAAGAAAAGCATGCATTAGCAACCTCGAACGATCTCGCAAGGAATCATCAAGAAGTGCTTTTTGTGCGAGTAATAAATGTGCACATCAACACACCAATTTTGTGGCAATGGTTCTTAAAGGAGCTGTTCACCCTATCATTTCTATCAGCATTTACTCAACCTCATGTCGTTCCAAACCGTACGCATAATATGGCGTCACAAGACTTGAAATATAGCGCAAAGGTCATATGGACTGCTCTGGTTTTCATTCGGGAAAAGAGCAGCGTGGACATTCTTCAAAACATCTTCTTTTGTGTCCCACGGAAGAAAGTAAGTAATATGGGTTTTGGAATGACATGAGGGTGAATAATTGACGACAGAATGTCAATTTCTGGATGAATTAGTCCTTCAAGTGGGTGAGATTGCGAAGAAAACAAATCTCTAATGTGACAAATACATTGGCTCTCAAGTCAGCAGGGAAATCCCAACTGTTGCATTGTACAGAAGTGTAGAAAAATCTCATTGTCTGACCTACTAGCAAGCATTATTGTGTGACAAGGCCCTTTTTACGGTCCAAAAGCATCTAGGAGCGTCGGACCAACCCCCCCACCACCCCCCTTTAAAAGCAGCAGCATCTTGTTATGTTTTTCCCGAATGTATGTTGTAAAATACTCAGGGATTTGAGAAGGGTAAAAGAAGTAGACGAGAAGTGGCAAAGTGTAACCACTGCAACTACGTAGTGGTCACCAACAATACAACCACTTTGTATGCAATCCATGTTGCGTCCTCAGCCAGACAGGGAGGCCAAGTCTACTTAGTTCATGCTGCAGCAACTCAAGTAATTGATGTTTTTCCCTTCTCCAGGCATGGGGGTGGAGTCGTTGTTGTCCAACGTGTTTTGCTTGGCCTCGCGGATCAGTTCGCAGGCCAGATCCAGAAAGAGCTTCTCCACGTTGTCCGACTCTTTGGCGGAGGTCTCCAGATACAGCATGCTCTGCGCCTCCGCGAACTCCTCCGCTCGCTGCCGGTGGACCTCTCGCTTATCGGCCAAGTCTATCTTATTCCCTGTGAACAACAACAGTATTGAACAGGGCTCAAATGCTCTGGTGACAAGGACATCCAACATATGTTGACAGCTAGAAGGTCTAATGTAAGCGAGTCAGTTTGTTCTGTTAACAAGTACCGGTAAGTTGTTTGCATATCCAACAGCTCCAAAAACGTATTAAAGTAATGTTGATAGATGGTTTTTTCCGACATCTGCATGAGCACCTTGATCAGCAAGTCTATGGGCCCTATTTTAGCGTTCTGAAACGCAAGTATCAAACGCAAAACACAAGTAACTTTGTGGGCGGGTCTTGGGCGCTGTTGCTATTATACCGGCGGGATAAATGACTCTTGCGCCCGACGCAAATCTAAAATGTGTTGGTCTGAAGTAGCTTCATTACTCATAGGTGTGGTTTGGGCGTAACATGCAATAAACCAATCAGAGCGTCATCTCACATTCCCTTTAAGAGCAGGCGTGCTTGTTCCACGGCGGATCGCAATTATAACGGCGGATTTGCCAGCGCACGCCAGGAGCAGTTCACAGCCGAGGAGACCGACGTTCTCGTCAGGGCCGTAAAAGACAGAGAAGTGACATTGTATGAGGATGGGAGAAACCCACACAAATTAGCTTCGGTTAAACAGGCGTATAATAATTTGGGTAAATGTGTAAGTTAGATTTATGCCTATTTTTTTCACATCTTCACGGACACAACAATGATTTCCCTCGTGTGTTAATATTTTTCCTTGTAATAATGTATGATTTGCAAAAATGAAAACTCCTGTGTCTGTTTAGATTAGATAATCAAAGTGTATGCGCGTTGTACACACGCTACATAATGGCCAAGCATGCGCCCTTAAAATAGCATATGACTCAAGTGCAACGCACCACTGACTTTAGACTGGGTTTTTCCTGGTCAGTGGCGGAATTGTTTTCTGAAACTGTAAAATAGCGCCAGGGAGCCTGGAGCGCAAGTTCATTCCCTAATTTACCGACGTGCGTCTGAGGAGGGAAAAGTCCGCTGTGCACGGGTGCAAAATAGGAATGATACATGCGTCGGTGTACAAAGTCAATTGCGCTGGGTGAAAGATAGGGCCCATTGAAACCTTTTTATAAATCACAGATGTCATGTGTTTGAAATTGCGGTGAAACGGAAGTAGCATTTCTCGCATGTCAAGCTAATTTGGTTGAGCTTCCAATGTAGGATCTCTCAGATTTCATTAAAACTGTCTTCATTTGTTTTTCAAAGATGAACAAAAGTACACTACTCAACATTTAAAGTGGATCAAAACCTTTCATCAAAGTTATACATGAATTTTGAACAATACCGTTCTTGTCTTAGGACAACTTTGATTAACTTTTTTGGTCAACTTCAAGTATTGACTACTGTGACTAATGACTAATGACAACTGTATTATGGGTTTGGAATGACATGAGGGTAATTGAACGTTCGCAAAGACCCTTAGTTACTGTTGCTATGTCCGACAAGCTACGCCGCTCTCACGCCACACCATGTTCTCACGCAGAGAAAAACACATCGCGGAGCAGAGAGGAGACTGACAACACACTGACAGACAGGACAGACCAGGTTACTTTTGTAATTAAACATATTTAACAAAGTCTCACCTTTCAAATTTGGCCATTTTTTTTTATTTATATTTAAACAATAAACACCGTTTTGTGGCTCTTTGATGTGTCGTGACAGATCGCTGTAGAGCATCAGTTAAAGCTGCTTGTGAACCGATCATCTCTTCCTTCTAGTTCATTTATAGCATCAAATAAACATGAATGAACAAAAGGAGGAATGTTGTTTTAACCGCGGAAAGGCGTCAGTACACTCCGCTTCTCAAGTTTAAATCCTCCCATGTTAATCTACTAACTCTCCTGACTGCTTTGTCGGACAAAATGGCGGATGGCGAAGTATGATTGGTCAGATCACCTGTCAATCAAGCTCCATGCGAAGGGTCAATTGATGACAGAATTTGTCTTTGGATGGATGGATGGATGGATGGATGGATGGATGGATGGATGGATGGATGGATGGATGGATGGATGGATGGATGGATGGATGGATGGATGGATGGATGGATGGATGGATGGATGGATGGATGGATGGATGGATGGATGGATGGATGGATGGATGGAAATTAAGCTTGAATACTCACCTACTAAGATTGTCACCACTTGGTTGTTGGCATACTGCTCGATCTCCCTCAGCCACTCGGGAAGGCACCGGAAGGAATCTTCACAGGTGATGTCGTAGGTGAGAATGAGGGCGTTGGCACTGCGGTAGTAACTCTGGGTAATTGAGCGGAACCTCTCCTGCCCGGCCGTGTCCCAGATCTGGAGCTGTGGGCATGAGCGGATCAGTCAAGTCACTTAACACGTTTAGCAGAACCCAACACAAACTAGAGCTTTCACTCCATTCCATTAGCAGGAAGTGGAGTGCAATGCTGAAAAAGGCTCAGAGGTGCTTTACAGAAACACATGCTAAATCTGTCACAGTGTTCCAGTGGTCCGAACTGATGCTTCCTACAATTATATAATATAAAAGTAGTTTTTTATAAATACCACTATAATTTCTGTTTGTTGTATACTCATATTTTTCATTCATGTTCTGAATATGGTTAAATGTAAGGATTTGTAGTGGAGTAAGGGAAACTAGAAGACATGTTTATAGTGTTTAGAATGTATGTAAATGTTTCGTTTTATGTATTATTTATTTTGACATTGTTTGTTAATTTAATATTAAAATGTGACATACAGTGATGCAAATGTGTTTTGTTTTTTTTTGCCCGGTGCAACTTGTATAGTATATATATTTAAAGTAAATCCCTATATTACATTGATTTCTCTTATATTTATTAAGAATATAAGAATAAAATAGAAAAAAAGATTAAGAATCCTACTCGTGTTATTTTCACAATCTACCAACAGCCTTGTCAATGGATAATACTTTTAAAAAAAGTTATTTATTATTTGTATTATTATATTGTGAAGTTTCCTTGGGTTTGGAGCTATGTAAATAAAAAAGAAATGATGATAATTACTATTTTTATTATTATATTGTGAAGTGTCCTTGGGTTTGGGCCTATGTCCATAAAAATAAATTATTATTATTATTATTATTTACATAGCCCCTTTCACAAAGGACAGTTCACAGTTCATGACAAAAAGAAATCAAGAGCATAACCAAAAGATTTAGAAGCAATAGAAAGATAACATAAACAGCCTAACTTGATATAAAATAAAGACTGAAAACTTATATCACTTTTCACATTTCTTTATGCATAATGAGTCACACCCACCTTCACTTTCACTCCTTTTATTTCCACAGTTTTAATCATAAAATCGACTCCAATGGTGGCGCCTTGTCCAGGAGGGAACAGCCCCTAGACAACGCAAGATGAAGACGTTTGAATGCAATTATTATTGTGAAATTCTAATACAGGACCATCAAACCTGTAGAAACACTGCACATTGCAAACCTCTAGTGCTGGAAATGATTCCACACACACACACACACCTGAGTGAAGCGTCGGACGAGGCAGGTTTTGCCCACTCCAGCATTTCCAATCAGCACAATTTTGAATAAGTAGTCATAATCCTCCATGCTCACGCTCAGCTGAGGGAACATGAATGAAGACAGAGAGAGAGAGAGAGACAGAGAGAGAGAGAGAGAGAGAGAGAGAGAGAGAGAGGAGAGGCAGATAATACGTGGGTGTTAAAAACTGCAATGCAAAACACACATGGCTGAGAAACATCCCTCTGATAAAACACTGTTTGAAGTAACAGAGCCTCAGCAGCCCTTACAGAACAAACATTTCAATGACACCAGTGATGCATTACTGAGAATAAAATACGCCTGATGTCTCTGGGGACCGTTTTTTTTTTTTTTGGGGGGGGGGGGGGGGGGGGGGGGATTCCATTCTTTAATTGATTGGATCAACAGTGCCTCTGTATTTCACCACACACATTAGCTGTGTTTGTTTCTGAAGTGTTGCTATAGGAGAAGCTGCTATGCATGCGCTCAAACACTGCTGTTGCCAAGGCCTATGGCAGGATGCTGAGAGGAGCGCAATAAAGACACCAGGAATAAAGAGCAACTCCCAGAGGCCTGTCAACACACATGCACACAGGCGAACACTTGTTCAACAGCTAATTAGGAACGGTGCTGGACGTTAGCATACGCAGCTTACAAGATATATAGCTGAAAATGTGCATAAACCCCCTTTTAAAAACTGTTTGGATTCAATAAACTTAACTTGATTTGTTGTATGCATGAACACTCCACCATGTCATTACCACTGCAAACAAACTTCATCTCACAATATATATATAAACTAAAAAATATTAGTTGAGTTTGTGATCAGACAGTCACATTTATATTTAGATCTTTTTGCACACAATTTATGGCATATATTCATATGCATAGTTGTTGTTTTATAGCTATTCATTTGAATTGTTTACTAAAAAATAAATAAAAATAAACGTTTTATGCTATTTAACCCTCACATTACATAGTTTGCTTGCAACATAATGCAACAGGATGAGCACAACTTTTTACACTCATAGAACAACAAAATGTATATTTCATTTGGATCCAGAAATAAATGCTGAAAATAGATCAAATATAACTTTACATATTAAACATTATGACTCTAATATGTGGATTATTTAGAAAACTCACTCTCACTCTCACACACACACTTACATGCATGCATGCATACATACATACATAGCCTACATACATGCATGCATATACACACACACTAATATATATATATATATATATATATATATATATATATATATATATATATTAGCCTACATATATATTAGACATAGCCTACATACATTTACATACATATACATACACACACACACATGCGTACAATAAAGCATGATAAATCATAGAACAGAAAATAAATACTTTATTGATCCCCACTCGGTAGCTATAGATGAAAAAAGATCTGCAATATCTCCAAGCAGAAAACTGAAATCTGATATGCTATATTTGTACATCTGAGCAGAGGAGAAGGAGAAAAGACACAGTCATGGCCTAAATCCTTTTCTTTCTATTTGGACCCTTTATAAATAGTGAAAACTGCAGATTTTATTTTATGATGAAATAAACCCAGCAGGCACAGTGTTCTCCATTAGCTATAGCAGGATGCTCTGCACATTAAAGGTCACATTAAATCATCTTTTCACTTACCAAACACAGGGGATTCACCCCACTCCTTCTATTATTCCGAATGCATTCAGTCTTTTCTTCAGGCTCTTAATCTAAACGATAATAGCAGTCGCGCAGCGCCCAACAGCAACCTCGGCAGATTTTCGGCTCCAGTGTTGCTGCACAATAATCGCAGAGTTTCCTCGGTTTTTTGATAATGACGTCATGCTGCTTCCATCCCCAGTGGAAGACCGAGTCCGGAAAAAACGCCGCTGCATTCTGGGATTTGAAGTTTGGCTTCTACCCGCAGCGACTTTACTTGATTAAACTGTGAAAATGGTCGGGGTGTTTTTTCTTTCTTTTTTTTTCTTCTTCTTCTTCTTCTTCTTCTTCTTCTTCTTCTTCTTCTTCTTCTTCTTCTTCTTCTTCTTCTTCTTCTTCTTTTTACAATTGCCAGGTATAAACTCGTAGGCCTAATTGCAAGATAGGCCTAGCCTACATTTCGCAACTCTGATTTTTCCCCTCAGATTTCTGGATTTAACCTACTTCTGGATTTTCTCAGATTTACATCTCGCAATTTTGATTTTTATTGGAATTTTGAGTTTAATTTTGAGTATAAATTCTGAATCGTCTCGCAATTGTTTTTAACACCAAATAATAGAATAATAAAATTGCTTTTCTATCTATTCCAACTTTTTTTCCTCATAATTGCACATTCATGTCTAGCAATTCTGACTTTTTTCTCATAATTGTGAGATAAAATCTGCTATTGCCTTTTTTATTATTTTACAAATGGCAGAAACAAGCGTCCGAAATCACATACTTAATTGAGTATGTACTTTTTTGAATAAGTAATTACCTCACAACCGCTATATAAAAAAAAGTCCAATCAGTGTGTGCAGGGGCGCCGCTAAGGGGGGAAAAGTTAGGACGATTCTAAGGGCCCACGCACTTTTGGGGCCCCCAGAGATTGATTTTATTAATGGAATGGGTGTGGTGGGGGGCCCAACCTCATATTCTTTCATAGGGCCTAAAATTTCTAGCGGCGCCCCTGAGTGTGTGTATGAATGTAATCTGGACATACTAGATACTACATTCACCATGTTGTCATTATCATGAGATTTACCATTGTCACTCAGTTATGTTGCTTCACTCCCATTCACAAATCCTCTCCTGTGGCCTCATGCCATGGGTCCATCATATGCAAACTTCAGAATCTCACCGGAAGTATTTTTCCAATACTCTTTTACGCGTACTGTGAATTCTGACATAGCATTGTCACAGATTCTGCAGAACCACATACTCAAACTACTCTCACTATTTGTTCAATATCTTTCTATGGCAGAAGTAGTAAGAGTAGTATATAGTATGCGGTTCCGAATTATGCCATGCTGTTTTTCGCCTACTATACAGTAAATAAGTATGCGATTTCGGTATTCATCTATTGAGCCCGCTCCGGAACCCTTGTAACTCGCCGTATGTTTCTCCCCGGACCGGTTACCATTTCCGCCTAAACATTGTCCTTGGTTTCCTCTAGGAGGTGATATGGAAAGTTAAGTGTTCTGACTTCAGAAAAGCCTGTTATCTGGGAACATGGGGCTTCTGCCTGATGAAGCGAAACGTCTGCCTCCTCCGGGGATCCTCAACAGAAATTCGGTGTGGTTCGGGCTGTGCGGCTGGGCGACCGCGATGCTGCACAACAGCTTGAACCGCAGGCCTGCATTCAAAGCCGGTGAGAACAAATCTGCACCAATGCAATTCTAATACATCATACCTGTAATCAAACACATTGTCGATTGATGGCTTAATAATGTCAAATTAATGCGTTCCTGGCTGATTTGACTTTGCAGTATTTACACAAATGAACTGTGGTGGTTCAGACATGGTGGTAGTTTGACATCTGAATGAACACCACATGCATATTCATATGTTGTTATTTACATGGTATTGTGTAAAAAAATAAATACAAAAAATACAATGGTAACTATCATTGGGACATTTTTATTACCAAGACAGACCAATGGAATTACTATTGCACTCGTTCTTATCATCTCTCAGCCAATAATATTGTTTCTGACTGTATATAATTTGCATTTTAGCACTATATATCGATTTCATTTAGTAGTTTAAATATAAACGTGATGTAAAATTGATACAGCAGTCATACCAGCTTTAAATGTAAGCCTTTTCTATTCTATTGTGATGTATTTGAGTGAAACTGTTTCTCAAGTAAGAAAAAATTGGGGGCGGGGCTTGATTTTGTCCATGGGAAATTTATTGGATGATTGTGGTTTGCTATTGGTGGATGTCATGTGAGTGACAGGTTGCCCCGCCCTCACACCGGTAAACATTTCATTAGAGAAGAGAATGTTGATGCAAGAAATAAATCATGTAAAGTAAATTGTTCAATATTATTTAAAACATAAGAATTGTCGTTTTTTATTTAATGGTGACTTTAATATATACGTTTAAAAAAATTTGCCTATTACCAGTAAATATAACAGAGTTTGAATGAAGATTAAAACATCAATTGTACATGAAACAGCAAGCATGCAAAACAGTCATTTGATTATGCAAACATATCTTGTGCAGTGCTTTGACTTTCCTCACGTTTTTATTTATTTATTTTTATATACAGGTGTTCATCGCCAAGCGCTGTTCATAACCGTTGGATGGTTCATTGGTTATCATCTCACAAAATATGAGAATTACAAACATGCCTCATTGAACAGGGACATGAATGAGTACGTCCGACGGCATCCTGTTGAGTTTCAAGAGAAAGGTAACACCAGCACATGGAAATCCAGCCACATTAGTGTGTTTTAAATCACTGTGCATGTTGCCACAATACGTTCATTCCTTTAACTTTTTCATTTTTTTTCTTTCTCAAACCAGAACGGAAGACATTTGCCGAAATTGTGGAGCCGTTTCATCCAATCCGTTGAGTGGATGTAGTTGTCACAAACATGAAGACTATAGTTGAAAATCTGGTTTAACAGGCTTTTCTGTTATAAATACTCTTATATTGATTTATTAAGTTGTGTACTCAATGTCATTAAACTATTTAAAAGAACCTGATTTCTTTATTTGGGCTTTCATTTGGTTTCCAATGCAAATCCAGATTAGTTTATTTTAGGGACAGTCAACACACAACTAAACCATTATTTACCCAGCCTCAAAAAACACGATTAACAGCCAGAAAACACTTCAAAATGTATAATAATCTGTGAAATGACATGAAGGTGATTAAATGATGGCAGAATTTTATTTTTTGGGTGATCTGTTCCTTTCACGGTCAGAATTGTTATGCATGTGAAGGAAACTGATTATGTAATTATGCATGGCATAATGTCAAAAAGCATGTTGCATCATTCAAGGGCATGCATACACGAGGCCCTCAGAATCCCTGAAATGACCTTACAAATGTGTGTGCCACCAGGTAAGCTCTGCCCACAAAACACACCACTGTTTGCAAACACCAAAATCGTCTGACATTTGAATGTTCTTTCATGTCGTACACAATATATTTATTTATTTTCTGACCATTTGTGACCCTGGACCACAAAAACCTGAGGGATATTTTATTTATTTATTGAGATTTATACATAACCTGGAAGCTGAATAAATAAGCTTTCCATTGATGTATGGTTTGTTAGGATAGGACATTTGCCCGAGATACAACTATATGAAAATCTGAGGAAAATCTAAATATTGAGAAAATCTCCTTTAAAGTTGTGCATTTATGTTCGCGGTTGTGCTGCATTCACTCACAAAAATAAATTTTTGATATATTTAAGATAGCAAATTTACAAAATATCTTCATGGATCATGATCTTTACTTAATATCCTAATGATTTTTGGCATAAAAGAAAAATCAATAACTTTGACCCAGCTAATGTTTTGTTGGCTATTGCCACAAATATACCAGTGTGACTTGTGACTGGTTTTGTGATCCAGAGTCACATTTATTAACTGATCTGCTTTTAAAGGGACGTGAGTTGTCTAAGAAAATGTACACCATACCCATACATTATAATCATAGTATTTTTTGATATGTTGTTCAATTGTCCCTGACAGGTTGGGCATTTTTGATCTATTTCATTGATTTGGTTTAATACAAGATTACATTTATTTACCCAGAGCTTGACCAAAGCAATTTTTCAGATGTTTTACATGTCCGTATCATGATTCAACAAATCTCTTTTAACACTGAGTTTGATTTTCTAAACCTTCTGATGTCCAGAGCTGATTTCAGTTAGACTTTGGCACGGGTTGTACCGATCGCTCGTCTCATGCAACCATGTGCAATCCCAGGAGTTTTGCAACAGATTCAGTTACTCTTGGTTTACTTTGGAAGCTCATCGATTTATTTTCTTCTTCTTTTGTCATAAATTCACAGTTAAAAACTAGTTTATTCCAGTTAAATAAAAAATTATTATAGTATTTTCTAGAAAGTGTGTGCTTAAGAGTTATTATCATTAACCAAACCTAAAACTACATTGTTAAATTAAATAAAGCTACGATATCAATATTAGAAAGGGGAAACTTAAACTGAATGAAATATTGATAGCCTTGGCAACTAAAATTAGTTGAAGCACTAATATTTTTACCTGGGGAAAAAATAAATAAATGAATTAAACAAAATTCTAGTATTTAAAATACACAATTTGACCCAAACATAGGTTGAAACAATCCAGCATTTTTTTAGTGCAATAATTACAATAAAAATGGCAAAATCACATAACAAATTTACTAAAAATAAAAGCTGTTCATAAAACCTATGATATAAATGGTAACACTTTACAATAAGGTTCATTAGTTAACCGTAATGTGTTTACCAACATGAACTAATCATGAGTAATACATTTTTTACAGTATTTGTTAATCTTTGTTAATGTTCGTTAATAAAATTACAGCTGTACATTGTTTGTTAGTTCATGGTGCATTCACTAATGTTGAGAAATACAACCTTTGATGTTAATAACGTATTAGTAAATGTTGAAATTAATATTAACTAAGATTAATAAATGCTGAAGGTTCATTCTCAGTTCATATTAACTAAAGTAGTTAACTAATGTAATGTTAACTAATGAACCTTATTGTAACCATATAAATACTTAAAAGCGCTGGTGTACATACAGTAATTTTGCGATATTGACATGAATTGTCTTGCGATATTGACATGAATTGGCTTATATTTGTTGCATTTCACGATGTACTGGTTATTTTGACTGAAATGACACTTGAAGTCATATATATGTAATATGACCTACAAATGATGTACAATTATATCTTCTGAAGTTCTTTTATAAGCGTTTCAATGATCTTGTGTATGTACTTTACAAAAATAATATTCTCCAATTTCTCATATGAGGAAGCAGTTATTTTTTTAGATAGGCCTATCAAATAAAAAAATAAAATCCTCACAATAGTTTACTGACAATAAAAAAAAAAAATGCAAAGCTAAATGTAAAGGATGAAAAAAAAAAGATTAGGAGACATATAATATTAAATATTAAATAAAATTCTAAAACAAAATTCTTTTTCAGATTTTTTATTGCATGTCACATAGATAGTGACAAGGATGTAAACAGCTTTCCAGGTAACTTTATTGCTTCCACCTCGAGATGGATTCTTCCTCAAGATGTGCTGAATCCTAATGGCGGACCCCAATGATGTCCAAGTATTTCTCAGTCAAGTTCTGGGACTTGTTTGCGAGCGCAGCCATGACTGTGAACAGGCCCCGCAGATGGAAGTGGAAAAGCGCCTCGGGTTCGGCCTCCAGCAGCGGCTCCAGGCCTTTGTGCAGGGCGGCGTGACTCTTGGTCTTGGCGTCGTCGTGCATGGGGAAGAGCCCGCTCTCCACCGTGTTCTTGATGGCTTTCAGCATAAGGTAGGACTCGTACAGGTCCATGCTGTTGTCTGCGGCCTCGCAGTCCTGAGCCTCGTCGTACGGCACGTCTCTCAGGAGGCTGGGAAGCAGGACGGTCTGCTCCATGTTGTGCACCACTGTGCTGTAGCGCCTCAGGGCCAGCTGGAGGGAGTTTCGGTTAAGCCTAGTGTCGGTGGACTGCATGATGTCTCGTGGGTTTCAGGCTGAGGTCTTGAGAAGATGGTGAAGTGGCTGAGGCCTGGATGCAGTGCAAGTTCTGGAGAAAGAGGCTCTTTTTATAGCGTGTGTATGGGACAGTTATGCAACATAGTGGCCTGATCTGGCTACAGCTAAAGCGTTTGTTTGCGCTAACACACCCCTCCCTAAAGTTTATTTCTTCACAGCGTGATATTCTGGCTGCCGTGCAGTTTACAGAAGGACACTGACCCCAAAATGGCATGGTTTACACCAGAGCCTCTCTTGGGAAAGTGTCGTATTGAGTATTAACTGTATTGAATATGCACTTATAGTGCAATTTTATACGTATATTTTTAATAAACGGTACTTGCAGACACTATTATTTTTGAAATAAAAAGGCATTTTTATGTAGGCTACTTAAAGAGTATAATTTACCATTTTAAAAAGTGTACTTTTTTTGAATTGTCAAATTAAAAGTATTAATTAGCTTTTTAAATAATTATGTTTTAATAATCTTTAGTAGTGCTTTACTTTCCCCAAAACTGATACTAATATATTGTTAACTGTACAAAAAAGTCTCCATTTGTCAACATTAGTTAATTAACATGAACCAATAATGAAAAATACTTCGAAAGCATTTATTAATCAGAGTTAGTTTAATTTCAACATTTACTAAGACATTATTCAAATCGAAAGATGTTAAATCAAAAGATCTGTTAATATGATTTAATGGATATAAACTAACAGAACTAACAATGTCATTTTATTAACTAATGTTAACAATTATTATTAAATACAAATGCATTGGTCAGTGTTTGTTAATGTTAGTTAATGCATCAACAAACGTTAACTAGGACCTTATTGTAAAGTATTACCAATATATTATTGCAACTTCATCAAATGTGTAATTACAAAAATATTTGGTGTAGGCCTATATATGGTTGGTTCTTATAAGAAGTTTCGAGAAATAACATTAAAGTATATTTTAGTTAGTTCAGTTTAATTCATTTACTATAAATGCTTGTCCATAATTTCAAAGGCAATAGAAATAATTCTGAATTTAAATATAGAGATGTACTATATATAAATTAATTAGTTTAACATGCAGTTACGTGTCTGAAAACACATGCATTATTTTCATATTTAAATATATTATTTTGAAGTATCTTTAAATGTACATGTAACTTTAATTTAAATTGAGTTTAAATGTCAAAACATCATAAGTCCTACTTCCCAAACATGTTTTTGTCTTAACCTGATTCACTATAAACCTACTAGCATTTATATTTTAGACCTGTTGGGATGGTTTAGTGGGAAATTGCATACATCGAGAAAAGGCTGCTTTGACGTGTGTATGGTGTGGGATGTGAGTGGCAGAGGTTAGTTGTCACAACGAGAGAAAAAGGTTGACATGGAGCAGCTAAATCTCAGACCTCCGGGGAATCACCCGTTTAAACAAACGCTGAACAGAGCTATTTTCCATCTGAAGTGGTTGAAAGAGGTGGGAACCGACGAACCGGCGGGAAGCCCCTCACGGACTACTGGCACACACACAAAAACACAAGATAAAAAAATGTCCAGGACTGGTCCTCTCTCGACCTTCACTGCCGTCGCTCCTCCTTTTATGCTTCCGTAGCTCCTCCGTGAGATACGTTAGTAATCCGTAATCACACACGTTATCGGCCTCACACCGTTCTCTCACGGCCCTCGGCCTCATCCTGCTTGCCACACTGGTTAAACCGATGATAACCATATACAACCTAAACAATGGTCTTCCTCAAAATACATGCATTTTCAGTTTAAAGTTATATGTTTTTTTTTTTTTAAGTATGCTTTAGTGTACTTTTTCACAAGAGATTTATTTCCTCAAATCAGTCAAGATCAACTCAAGTGACGGCACTGTATAATCTGATTACTAAAGAGGTTAAGAGCACCAATGCCACTTTAAAAGTGTGTGTTACATTTATAAATGTAAAGTCTGTGAATTTTTACAGGATTGAAAGGCTATAAAGGGAGAGATTAATATGATTTGATTTCTGATCAATTAAAGTGCAAAGACATTCAAGGTCCGATCTGTTTGGATTGGCTCCGATCTGTAATTGTGCACGTACAGACCGATATCTGAGCGGCTGCTTCATGCAACCAGACTGTACAACATCACTCATGTTTGGAAAGCACAGTCAGACTGTTTACACAATGTCTGTGATGAAATAAAATCATTTTTTGGAACATAAAATGGGGTTATGAAATCTTTTCAAACAGACATTGGGCATTGCAAGTTAAAGTTCATTTCTAAGAGTTAACTTCACTCAAATGTTGAAAAATATATATATATATGTATATATGTTTTTCTTCTTCAAGATTACGCTCCTGCATACATCAGACACACATAGGGGCTTTAAAGTGAAAATGATTTGGAAAGTTAGTGTACAGTGCAAAGAGCTTTAGATGAAATATGAGACATGTGAAGGTGTATTATGAGCAGAATTTGTAATTTCCTTCAAATTATGCAAAAAAAAGTGAATCTTCAGGCCAGCTGGGTTCTTAACAGTATTTTTAGGGAAACATGTGAAGACATTTTGCCACACTTTCATTAGTTATTCGTGTCAAACAGCATATTACTTTTCAAGGTGACATTTATGACTGATGATTAGTCATCCTGATGACTTTGATTAGGTTGTGCAAGTTTGTTGGAGCTAAACTGTGCAGGAAAGTGGATCTCGAGGCCCATTCCTGCAGAAGAATAATGCATAAAGTTCCTGTAGCTCAAACAGTAAAGTGTGGCACTAGCGAGGCCAAGATCATACGTTCAATTCTAAGGGAAGGCATGACCTGATAAAGTATAGCTTTAACACAATATGTAAATAACTTACCGTTTTCTCCTAAAGCATGGGTGCAAAACTCAGTACCTAAAGGACCACAGCCCTGCAGAGTTTATTTCCATCCCTGCTTCAAAACTCATTTCAAATAAGTCTGAAGGACTTGATTACTCGGATCAGGTGCATTTAATTAGGATTGAAGCTAAACTGAACTGAATCTGCATCAGAAAGCTTATAGCTGACTTGTTGCCCTATCAGGCAATGAGTTCGCAGGCAGCAGAAGACACCTCACAAAACTGATATCGGACATACTTCCGAGGCATGCAGCATAACAGATTAATAATCTACAAAATAGAGAGAGCTTTGTTGATAACCAAGCAAATATGTAATAACCACAATACAAATTTATTGCTAGAAATTACATCAAAAGTGGATAATGTTGGTCAAAATGTGATATTTACACACAAAAAGCAACATTCAGACGGCATATTTATTTTTAACTCAACTGGCGCGGAACGGAACGCACAGGATTGCCACCGCCATGAAAAAAGTAGTGTATATCGAATTAAAGTTTATACAATTTAATATTTATACAATTTATACATATTTATATATACATGTACAGTATACTGAAATATTTTTTTCCACTTTTCCTTTCCCACTTTGTTGCTTGATTCTTGTGCTTTCCAGGGACCAGAATGGGAATACATTTAGTTGTAGCGTTTTTTTTAAAGTTTTTTTTACTTTAAAATAGGCCTAACCCCCAGTAATTGATTTATAAGTCTATACTTCATGATTTTAAACCATATTTTTTCATAAGTAGGCCTACTAATCCTTTATTTAGGTAATATATATATATATATATATATATAAAATTTTAAAGGCCTTCTCTCTAATTTAAAGCAAAAGTGACAGTGAAGACAGGAATCAGTAGTCCAAATGTGCATTAGACTGCATTTATTTATATAAGGCAATGGTTACAAGTTAAAATTGCAACGTTGACTATATGATTCAGCACAAAATCTTAAAAGTCAGAATGAAGATTACATACATCAATAGAAAAACTGTACAATTATATATAATACTGGCCCCTCAATACACAGCGTCCCCAACACAGTATTTGGACACTTGTAGTAAGTCTTAAAACTTAACACGTTTGAATGTTTATCCCATTAGATAGAAAATATCAAACAAAGTGGTCTTGATGCCCAAGTTCATGACACTCACTCTCATTACACAACCCGAAAGTCCAAGTATGTTTAGTCTTCATTTTGAACAGTAAATCTATTGCTTTATTAAAATGTCTATTTGTGAAATGTTTTGCTGGAAAAGTGTGCTTGTGCTATCTTTAACATTGCAATAATAATGAAGGTAAAAAAACGACTTGTCCCGCTTGACTGCTTCAGATTCATTTCGGCATTGATAGTTTTGCCATAACTCATAATCCCGAGTCTGAGAATGTGAACAGCTCCAAGTAGAACGCCTCAGGTTGCCATCTTTTAATTACGGTAATTGCGACATGGTGTGAACCCAGCATAAGCGTGTTATTTAGGTTCAGGAGGAACGGTAAAGGTGGCTTCTGCTGTTTGCAGCATTCTGTGACGGTGCATAGCCTCATGTTCACGCTGGTGACGTGTGATGTCTACGCGAGCAGGTGCATGGAGGTATGCAAACACATATGTTGACAGGCAGGTATATCCGAATGCAATGATTGGACGAACATTTTTTGGTCCTGAAAGTTCCACAATTTTTTTGAATATTTGGACCACTTCTATTATTCATTGCTATCAGGATGCGAACAGAGTTTTAACTAGTATACCAATTTAAACCATGGATTATTTTCAGACTTGTAAAGGTGATGCAGTTTAAAGAGGGGAAAGAGAGCTCCGCTAACTAGATAGGCACAGAGACAGAGAGAAAGTGTTTGAAAGACAGATGTTGTTGACGATGATGATCGCTCATGTCCACCTCTGAGACGCTGCTAGCATGTTTCACGTTCTACGGAGTCTGTTTTACGCTTTCCAGCCACAGAGTTGATCATCTTCAGTTAGGAGGGGATCCTTTTATTGTCCAATGCATCATACATTGGCAGTCACTCCTTCTTTTTCTGCCCGTTGACTATGATCTCCAGGACGTGTGTGAGGTCCATCATCTTGGTGAGCATCTCCATGATGTCAGGATGTTCTTTAGCGCCTGTGATGAACTCCTCCAATGTCAACTCACCTGCCGAAAGTACAGACATTTTAAGGGTGACTCCTTATAGTATTATTATATATAAAACATAATAAATAAAAATATACACATATCATTTTATAAAGGCCCGTTCACATCAAGGACGATAACTGTAATATATAGTATGTATATAATATACGGTATAATATATATATATATGATGAATATATATGATGAATATATAGAGTTAACAATGATGGCACAGAGAAACAATATTGTTGGAATCACTTTCAGACTTTTTTTTCCCAGCTGATGAACAATAAAAACATTGAAAGCCAATCAGAATTCATGCAAAACTCAGTGTACACTTATAACAGAACGCTCGGTGTGGATGTAGACCCTTATTAAAGGCAGTAGTGACGTTAGCCTAATGGTTTTAAATGTGGGCTGCTAATACGGATCAAAGGTTGCAGGTTCAATCCTGAACAGAAATGACTTGTAGAGTGCAACTCTGTGTAAATGTTTATCTTGAGCAAAACACAAACGCCACAGTGCACATCTGCATTCTCTAATCAAACTCATACCCGTTCATTTCCAGACTCACAACAGCCGCATTCTCGTCATGTGTGCGAGAGAGCCGCTCTGTAACTTACAGCGAAGGAGATATGACCTGTGTGACATCTGAAGGTTTTAGATTTAGATCTGTCGGTTAATGAAGATTTGATGGATTAACTTGTGGCTCGATTGACTCTTGTCATGTCAAAGGTGATAAGACTTTTCAGTTTTATGGACGACGCCATCTTTGATATTACCTTGGTCACTGTCACTATGATTACTGATAAGAGAATATGGGTTTGACTCCCGTGTCTTGTTCAAACAGATGCTATTGCGTGAACAGGACATTTTGAGACTCACACCTGTAAGTAAATGCAGTTGTCAATCCCAAAAACTGACCGTGTGAACGTAGCATGATCTGGCAGCTCTTACCTTCATTATTAACATCAATCCTCTCATAGATCAGAGTCACAATATCATCTGGAGGGATCTCATAACTCCGGGTAATGTCTTGGATGGCCTGGAAAAGATTAATAAAAATACTGTATTCATATTTTGTGTTTTACTACCTTCACTGTCTTACTGACCCATGTCTAATTTCCCTAGATGCGATCAATACACATAACTCGACCAATTTGTCTCATTTAAACAACAAAGAGGTACAAAACGGTCTAAATAATGATGTGCCATGGACAGGTGTAATAGGATAGAAACTCTATTTTGAAAATAAGGGAGCTCAGCCAATGGACATCATGGGCTCAGGTTAGGATTAAAAACAAAGGACTTTCCCAAGTCTAATCTCTAGTCGGTTTAAAAGTACACATGAAGCAGGTCACCTCCATGTTGAGGTCACATGACCAGTCAAAATCTACTCGCTTTGTCTCCATTATCTCCCTGTTACTGGACACTTTTGCTTTTTGAATAAATGAATCATGGCTAACTGTGTACAGTTTATTTCTACAATGGCATCAGTAACAAAAACATTTATTTTACGAGTGATTGCACCTTTAAAACAGAACTCTAGTGTGAACAATTGGTTCTACATCAAAGATCATAGAGTTCACTGAGTGCAGAAAAAAATAATACTTTACTTTGAATATGGTCTCCATTTCATCTCTGTCAATCTTGCCGTTTCCATCCTGATCGAAGAGTTTGAAGTACCACTTCAGTTTCTGGTTTATTTCTCCTTTCAGTAGCAGACTTACAGCTGCGATGTATTCTACAAAATCGATATAGCCATCCTGAGGAGAAAAAAAGGAAAAGAAAAAATCAGAAATAAAGAAAGAAATATATCAATATATATGTTATTATATGCTATAGCAAAAAAGCCTTTCAGACATTACGTGTTGTTACGTTGTGAAACCGAGATGAGGCACAACATCATGGAACAGACTGCAAGGCTCTCAAGATGCATTTTGAATATTTAAACTTTTATCCTTACATACCATTTCATAATTTTCGTCATCAGCATTAGTCAGCTGATGTCAGCGAACCGTTCACATACACTTTAGCCCAGTTTTTGACATCAGAGTGTAAGTGATTTGAGTGCTCAAAAACAAAAGTCCTCTAGATAGTGAGGACCCTTTTCACATTTACGGGGTTCTCCGAAACGCAAATCTTCATAGTGGGTAAACTTCTTTAGTAGTGAATGGGATAATTATTTGTATACTCCCATTTGCTCCAATAGCACCAGAAAAAACCCATGATAGTATTTCCACAACTTTCCAAAAGAGGTGAAAAATATTGATTGATTACAGCAGTCAGAAGAGAGAATGATGTGAAATTATCCGTCACTCCTTCAGTCGTTATATTAGAAACACCCTCACAGAAGCATTAATGACATTATTACTGCCAAGTTAATATAACACAACTTTGTGTTATAAATGTATATATATATGTAGACATACAATTTTTTTAATATGAAAAACTTTACTAGATTTGCGATGTTGATAACTGAAAACCTGTGAAAAAGTGTCAAAATGCCGCATTCACGCTATGCCGTTATACCGTAATTTCGAGACGACAACGCTTGACTTTCTACTCGGAGCTGGTTCTCTCCTCAGACTGGGAATTATGCATTTTTATTGCAACATTATCAACGCCTAAATTAATCTGCAGTGGTCAGGTGGTACAAGTAGAAGCACTCAGAGTAAGTTCGAGCTCTATGAGGACGTGAACGCTTTTTGAAATCTCATAATTACGGTAATTACGACATGGCAGGAACGCACCTTCAGCCTACTTTGAAAGGCTTGCGCACTCAACTGTGTGGAGAGTGAAGTATATCTGGGCCTTTAGTCATGACTGCATGATGTACATTCATGAGTTTTTGTTTTATTACGGTCACCGTCCACATTAAGCCTGAAGTATACTTGGCTTAGCAATTCGAACACCTGAGTATAGCCTATGTCACTCACGACTTGCGTACTAAAGTGTCATCCTTGTCCAGTATCTAAGCTATTTCTCTCCACAAGTTATGATCAATAAATATGTATTTCACCCCTTTCTCTGTACCGTCTCATTAGTTTCTTCTTCGACTGAGAAACAACGGACTTGACAAAACGATTGCACGAAACGATTTTACACGCCACATAGTTAGAAAAATCTGACTATGCACATAGTAAGCTAATGACGAAATTTGCATACCTTAGCATATGCGTAAAAAACGTTTTAAAAGAGTTTTAAAGCGTTTTCCAAAATGAAAATGCTTTAATCACCTTATTGCGCTTACATAAAACATAATATAAGCTGTCTGAGATGATACAGAGAGACCATTTTCATGGCACGATCATTTTAATAGCAAAATATTCCACCATTTACTGGTTCATTCATGTCACACTCAAAATCACGCTTCCACATGGCCGGATATGCAATTGACATATTTCCACAATTACGAATAAATCTTGGGTCAGGTGCAAATTAACATTTATCTTTAACAACACTGTGAAAGTGAACAGCAAGACAACAATGCTGATACAACTGTTCTGTAGATATCTATGGATCACATGACTAAATGTGTGTCATCATTGTTTTTGAATACCTCCATTTTCACAGTCCACACTACAATGCAAAATAAGCATTTTCAAATTGATCCACTTGGGATCCACAGTTTTCACTGGATAAAAATGGCATCTCATTGTGGACAGAAGGTCAAAAACATAAAGAAAAATATGAGTTTTCAGATTGATCTGGATTAAAGTGGACGCAGTCTACCTAGGACAGATTAACTGGATTGCAAAAAGGATTCCTGTGGACTGTAGGCCAGTAATAGGATTATGTTCGTTCATGTAGACATTTGACTTTCGATGATTTAATGATTTACTGTCACAATGTGGTAATGTCTTTTTGTTTAAGTTTTAGGGCTTTTCCCAGCAAATATAATTTTTTGCAATTAATTGTAATTTGATTAACATTATAATAGATTTGTTAAACAAAAATGCATGCACAATACTGAAGAGATTTTGGTGTCCTCTAAGATCATGAATGGCCGATATGCAATATATACCTTCCATTCACACATTGACGTCAGTAAAATAAGAGTTTTCTCTCACCCCATCCATGTCGAAGGTGAAGAAGACCTGGTCCACAAAGCTGCCGGCTTCCTCGGTCATCCCCTGCATCTGTAGCATGGTCTTGAGTTCAAAGAGCGTGATGAGACCCGAAGGCGATTCCCTCATGAATTTGTTGTACCAGTGGTGCATGTCCTCAGCCAAGACCTCATCCATGCTGGATCCGTGGGCACCCATTACTCCTCAGAAGACCTCTTTCTGAATGAAATGTGGAAATGGTGTGTCAAATCCAGAAGTTCGGCAGTAGCAGCAGTCTATTCAGTGTGAGATGTGAGGAGTGTCGCAGATCCAAGCCGGGATTGACTGTTGATGATGGCACAAATCCTAAGAGCCTTGCAGACTAGGCAACTAAAAGGAGAGATAACCCTTTAATTGGATAACTGTTGAACCCTTCCAAGAACTAAAGGACATCTATGGCTGACAAAGAGAGAACTCTGCAAGTATAGTGACGGACTTACCCCTCCCACTGGGTAGGAAAGGTCGTGATTTGTCGTGATCCTGAACTTCCTTGCCTTGTCTGAGAGGGCTTAACAGAATGATCAATCACTTTCCATGGAGAGGTCAGCCAATATAGGCTTTAATGTTCCTGGCCGCTCTGAGTAAACCCCGCCCAGCGTGACTTGTTTCTCAAGCTTATGTAATTGACCAAAGGATTTCTAAGGATGGCGGGTTCTCATATGGGGAAACCCTTTAGAGAAGGCTATATTTGAGTCTACCAAAGTGTGGAACATAACTGGGGCGGAGGATATTTTAAGAAGCGAACATTCGAACTGTACCAAGGGGCAATATGTAGGAGGTCTCTGTTCAATTTAAAGGCACTTAAGTAATTAAATTTTTTTTACTCTATATGAAACTATGTTTTATTAACGCCAGTATTACTTGTATTGTTGTTCATATTTTGAGTTTGACTTTCTTTGAACTCATCCTGCACCATTTGTGCTATGGACATAATTATACTTTGATGGGTCGAGTATTACTTTTCTAAATGAAGACTTACAATTTCTGATTGTTTCACTAACTAGTGACCAGTCTCCTTAGAAAACATTTAGAGTACACAAGAGTAACTGCATAGCAACATTCTACAAATAACTCAGAACACCTGCAACTGCATATAAACACCCTAGCAACCACTCAAAACACAAATAGCATTGTGGCTGCAAGTTTAGCACAAGCAAACACATTACAAAATAAAATGTTGTTGGTGTTTTCATTCAGAAATCGCAAGTAAATTTCACACTTAATTACAAAGAAACTGAATTGAATTAAACGTGAAATTTTGAAGTAGAAAACCTGAAACAGTATTTTCGTGTAATACATACTTCAATAATCAAACAACGCAGAAATGTCATTTTTACAGTGCACTTTATATGACAGTGTTGAAAACAGTTCCAGTAATAATCTGTGTTTTATAGTCAGGAACATTTCTACCACATCTACCACAACGTTATTTTTGTGATAAAACTTTTTTGGAATAAAATAGCTGACTTATTTACGAATTTACGAATCGTTGATTTTTAAAAATGCACAGACAATAGTGAGTGATTCAAGCCATGTTTTATTTCTAATATATTGGAAATACATGTATCAGCTTCTGCCATCAGGGAGACGGTATAAAGTCACGTGTAAGAGTAACCGTCACAAAAAATAATTTATTCCTGTATATGTTAAATAGCAAGATGTAGTCATGTAGTGTTATTTTTTTTTTTACTCCTTTCTTTTTGGTTTGTATGTGTATGTATATGTTGTGTACGAATGCAGCTTTGAGTCCAAGACAAATTTCCTGAAAAAAGACAATAAAGTATACTAACTACCTATTGTTCTTGATATGGCTATTTTTTTGTGTGTGCAAAATTTGAAAATCTACAGCTTGGAAATGACAGACAATAAAATATTGTGTTACCCTTTCATTGTTTTTCTTCACACATCACTTGTCTTATATTTCATCATGCTCTTCACTAGCTATGTTTCCATCCAAAGTTATGAATTTAACTTGGAAAAATGGGAATATCACACAAAACATTTGTGAAAAAATGTGTCACTTCCTGATAAACCTGCACTAAATATCACTAAGAAAAGTAGGATAAGCCACTGTATATATAATTTTCGTAAAATGATCATTCAAAATGATCAATAAATTATCATTTTTATAATCTATGCGCATCTCTGCATTTCCATCTAGTGTTTTTTTTATGCAATATCCCAACATGCGCATAAAAACAGGTGGATTTACAGTATTGTATGTATGATAAACAAGTATACAAACTCTTGAAAAAAAAATGGAAATGGGGTGGAAATTATATGCAACAATGGTCATAATGTAAAAAAAAAAATACTATAGGTTTTTTTAATACTGCATGTCACTCATCAATATCTTTTCATAGCAATTAAAACTAGTTAATGCTTTTTAAATAAAACATTTTTAAGTGGCCTTTAACCCTCTTTAGCCACAGACACAAACACACAGCATGTTTATTCAACATGGCTGACCCATGTGTGACCCTGATCTCTGATCAGCATGAGCTTGTGCATGATCCACTCAGGATCACAAAGTGTCACCACATTTAGATCAGATGCAGCGGATAAATCAATCAGACTATCAAAGATCAGTGTTCCCGTTATAGTAAATCTGGCTTCAGACGATTAACAATTTCCAAAACAGATTACATTCATTCTGTTGAGATTCTTGGGACTTCTTATATAATATCCCCTGCAACGAATACCCTCATAAATGAAATATAGTATAGGATGTATTAAAATAAAATCTAGTATATTACTATCTTATATGATGATAATAATCATAAACATTCTGTAATATTAAAGATATAATAATATTATTCATTATTTAGGATCGTTTTAAAAGTATTGAAAAAAGTGGTTTGAGTAAAATGTGTCTAAATTGAGATTTTTAAATGATAATTTTAAATCTTAGACATGCAGTTAAACAGTTTTAACCTAGAAAAGTGCAATAACACTTTGATTTTTACATGTACTGGAAACATGTAAGGTAAAAATACTTTGTGTTGAAAATTTTTCTCCAATACAATTTCAAGTAATCTACTCAGGATTTTCTATTAATAAATGTAGGATTAAATAGAGAATTAAAAGAGGTATTTGATTAATTGGACAGATGGCGTGGCCAAAGCATGCCAATCTGATTTAAGCAGTACTATGCTGATTAATGAAGTAAATCTCTTTAGATTTCAAATGATCTTTTTACTGTTTATTGTTCTATATATGCTCATGTGTTAGTTTTTATGACTTCTGATGATAGATCTCTGGAGATCAATATATCATCTCAAACTATGTGTCTGCCAATACCTGGTCAGTAGCCCCATTCTGCAGAACAATACACCAACATAACCAGTCAGATATAATACATTATATAGCCTAATATAGAGAATATATACCAGACTGTAATTCATGAAAATGGTCACCAGGTGTGGACAAAACTCAACTTTTTAAAATCCATCACTATGTAAAATTAAAATCACTATTTTCAGAATTTTTGCAGGCTAAAGTTTAAAATATTGTGATATTTAACAAACTATATATTGAGGTTTTGCATTTCATTTGACAATGCATTTGATAGGGCACAATGGCCTATATTATAAAACTTAACAATATGGCATAGCAAGTTAAATTACACTGTCATAGACATTTTCCTCAGTTGTAAGTCGCTTTGGATAAAAGCGTCTGCTAAATGACTAAATGTAAATGTAAATTAATTCCATGCACTCATAACTTGTGTGGATTTAAAATTGGCAACAAAAGAACAGAAATCATTTCTGGATATGCCAACATTGTCTATCTTAGAAAAAGAAATGACAATAAATTGTTCAAGTAAAGGCTTGATTTTATCATTATACAATATGCTGTCAGGATCAAAAGACTCTTCAAACTACAAACTGTAAGCCTGGAGATTGGATATTAACGAGGATATTCAGATGGAGGACTGGATGGAAGCATGTAAAGAGGCTCAATCACAAACAATGAACACACGTCTGAAACTGCTACAATATAAGTGGTTGATGCGGATTTATATAACTCCAGTCGTATATAAATATAATGAAAATGTCCCTGACACTTGCTTAAGATGCAGTGAGTCTGAAGGTACATTATACCATTGTATATGGGAGTGCGAAGAAGTCAAAACATTTTGGAAAGGTGTGAAAGAAATGATAGAGAAGATTATTGATGTTAACATTCCATTACATGTATTTCCTAAGGATATCAAGTTAAAAAAGAAAGAGTATATATTTATAAATATATGCATTCTTCAAGCAAAACGGCATATTTTTTTAGATTGGAAGAGTATTTGTGCACCAAGTATAGGACGTTGGCTAAAAGAAATGATAAAAAAATATGTCAATGGAAAACACACACTGACCTCCTTGAGCTTTTATTTAGGCACTTCCAGTTACCGGCATTTTGAATTTGCATATTAGTAGTTAAATATTTAGTTTCACCCGAAACATTCAACATTTTCAAAATTTAGATTTAGATTTAACAGTTAGATTTAGATTTAACATTTAGATTTAGATTTAACATTTAGATTTAGATGTAACATTTAATATTTAGATTTAACATTTAGATTTAGATTTAAATTTTAGATTTAACATTTAGATGTAGATTTAGATTTAACATTTAGATTTAGATTAGGCTTTAGATTAACATTTAACATTTAGGTGTAACATTTAATATTTAGATTTAACTATTTAAAATATCTCTAAGTTGACCAATATTGTTGTAAATGTGCTGAAAAGTGACGGTCAAAAATTCATACCAGTTTTTTAAAAATTGTTTGAAGCTAAATGTGACAAAATGTTGCTGTTATTTTCAGCGTGAGCCGCTTTACAAACGGCACCCCATAAAAAGAAATACCATTCTCCCATTATAATAAACAAAGCAGTCTATCTTGCTCAATACATTTAATTCACTTTTGTTTGTGGTTTGTTGATTACAATGGAAGAGTGTTTGTTTAGAATATACAGTACAGTCTTACACTGTCTACATTATGATCAAACAGAGCATTATCTAGCGAATCCAAAAAAACTCAAAATTGCCAAGACTGCTTTTAGCCACATATTTTCATGCATAAAATTGATTCTCCTTATTCACCATCAGCTGATCCTGAGGAAACTGAACTGACGTCTAAATACTAAGAGTCCTACAATAAAACACACAGACAGTCACATATGAGTATGAGACATTACTGCTGTCACATCACATCTGGGCCCAGTTTTTCAAAAGTAATCCAGTGGGATTCCAAACTAAGATCAGAGCATGTAATCCTATTTTACATGTAAATGGTAAATGGACTGCATTTATATAGCGCTTGCACAGACCCAATGACCACCAAAGCACTTTACAAGTTGCCTCACATTCACCCATTCATACACCGACGGAGGTGTCAGCCATGCAAGGCACCATCCAGCTCGTCGGGAGCAGCTGGGGTTAGGTGTCTTGCTCATGGACACCTCGACACCTGGTCAGGTGGAACCGGGGATTGAACCACCAACCTTCCGGTTTGTAGACAACCTACATGAACCACTGAGCCACTGCCGCCCCATGTGATCACTTTGAACTCGGTTTGGGATCCATTTGATTAAAAAAAAAAAAAAAAAAAAAAAAAAACAGGATTATCCTAATCCCATCAGAAGGGTGGATTCAGAGTTTTTTTTAAGTGAAAGATCACAACATCAATGTTTATTGATGATATATACATTTCTTCATATTTGAAGCATAGTGCAGGGGTTCTCAAACATTTTGGAGCCAGGGACCCCTTACAGGGGAAAAAAAATATTTATAACAGTGATTGAGCCCATATTTAATGTGGGAGCGGCTAATGAAATATTTTTGCACAAATGGTCTCCACCCAGGGTCATATGTAGGAAGTTTTCAATAGCCTAGTGAGGTCTCAAAAGTGATCTTGCTAGGGGCGTTCGGGGGCATGCTCCCCTGAGGAATTTTTAATTTTCTTGCTCTACACGTGCATTTTAAGGTGTTTTAAGGCCCCAAAATTGGATAATTAAAGCTTTAAAAGCATGTCAGTTGGCAGTGCGTACATTTTTTGTCAAGCAGATGACAGTTTAAATTTGACAATGAATGATGCACATACATGGAAATGCAAAATGTATATGATTATTGTTCACATGTACATCAAAACACAATCACATATTCCAAACAGCAATGGCTTTAAATGAGAAATGTTTCAAGGATTATTTTGCATAGATGTTAAATTCCAATATTTGAACACATTTGAGGTACACAAATATAGCTTATATTTATACAACAATAATGCCAATATGTTTAATAGGTGCTTGTGTTGTTAAATTGAGCTTATATCCACTGTGATTAGCGAAAAAACATACAGAATATATGTGTTAAATAGGAATCCGTCTCTGTCTCCTTTCTGGCACACATGCCCCAAAATCAACCAAAACAGCGAATAGTCTACTTGACGCACAGACATAAGAAATAGGCTACAGATAGATTATCTATAGAAACCTTTAAAGTGCCTACTTTGTATTATTTGACGTTAAATGCATTATATAAGTCACTTTGGAATAAATAGCATGTTTTCAGATGATAAAGAAAACACGAATTACAGTCCGGAAAAAAACGGTAGGCTGTTATAAATTATTTCACGGACCCCACTTTGAGAACCACTCTAGTGTACCCAGAACAATACTAAATTGCTAATGGTTATTTCCAGGGCTTATTTTCTTGGGCCACTGCATAAAAAAGTGAGTTTTAAAATACACAAGTTAAGACAAGTTTGTATATAAGTTCAGGTCCTGTAATAGATCATTGGGGAACACTGTAATTGAGAATAACAGACACACTCTAAAAAATGCTGGGTTGTTTCAACCCAATTTTGGGTCAAATATAGACAAACCCAGCCGTTGGGTTGCATTTTTAAATTACATGCAACGTTTGGGTTTGTCCATATTTGACCCAAAATTGGATTGAAACAACCCAGCATATTTTAGAGTGCAAAAAGATAAGAAACTGGTGTGAAGTCACACACATGTCAGTGTGATCACGGTGTGTTTCTGTGTCTTCAGTCTTTGTAGCGGCTCCGTATTCACCATCAGCTGATCCTGAGGAAACTGGACTGCGAGTCCTACAATAAAACCCACAGACAGTCACATATGAGTGTGAGACATTACTGCTGTTGATATTGTAGCAAATTAGCTCTAAAGACATTAATAATCAATCACAACTTGTTATAATTGATTATGAATATTTGGATCAGTTAATAGAATTAACTTAATGTAGTAAAATTAATATTGCAATTAATCCACCTGTTCGTCCTGTGAACAATCAGTGTTAATTGTTCATTAATTCTAAGAAATTTTGATTTCCGGGGAAGGGAAATGTCTTTCTTACTGTACAGTACAAAGAGCCTGTAGTCAAAATCTAAATCGTAAAATTGTGGAGCACTTTTATGGACTTCGAAACAGACACAGCCATTCACTGCCATTATAAAGCTTGGAAGAGCCAGGCCATTGTTTTATATAACTCCGATTGTATTCGTCTGAAAGAAGAATATCATATACACCTAGGATGACTTGACGGTGAGTAAATCATGGGCTAATTTAAATGTTTGGGTGAACTATACCTTTAACACAGTATACAGAGACTAAAGTGGAGCTGAATTATTACCGGTATCTTATATATGAGACCTGTTACTTAACTTAAGTCAATTTAAAGGCTTGAAATAAAGATATACTCACAGTAGAGTAATGTATCCAGTTTATAATGTGGATCATCCTTCAGATCAGAGAGCAACTTCACTCCTGAATCTCCTATTTTATTCCCAGACAGATTGAGTTCTCTCAGGTGTTCAGGGTTTGATCTCAGAGCTGAAGCCAGAGCAGCACACTCTTCATCTGTGATGCCACAATCCCTCAACCTGTAGAGAACAATGACACACTCTTCACTCTCTCAGTTTAGATCAGTTTAGCAGTGAATCCATTATTAAAGAGAAAGTACAAACTTGGATCAGGATCTGTATTTTCTTTGTCTAATCTATTTTAATTAATACATTTTATGGTTATTTATACATATTTATGAATTTATGAATCATTGATTTGTTTATGAGAATTTTTTTTCAAAGAAGACCACAAAAAAAACAACTTTATGTAATTCTACGCAGTCAACAAATTGCAAAATGTTTTCTTTTCATAATGATAAAGTATCTCTTTAAAAGTCCAGATAGTTTCGAAATTCAATTAATACAGGGTTTAAAAAAAAAAAATTATTTGATTTGAAAAGCTGTTTGAAAACAGTCACTACATCCCAGTCAACTCCAAAATCAATTCTGTTTCATGATTAAATTGACATTTTCACTGGGCCTACTAGAAAAGCAAGCAAACATTCCTCACCCTTTGTTTTAAAATATTTAAAACCAAGAATTAAAAAATACACATTAAAACCATTGAAATCAGCAAATGAAAATATTTTTGTTTTGTTTCCATCACTCCACAATAACAGAACTGACCTTGTGATGGGTTGTGTTTACCCATCAGAGACAATAATGTATCATTAAGACGTAATCTGAATGTTAACACCTCCTCTTTCCGTTATCTCCCTGTATTATCCAGGACTTCATTCACAAATGCTTAAATAAAATGCCCACTGATGTACCAAAACACTCTTATGAGAAAAATTGCGTATTATGATTTGTGAACAATGGTACAATACCTCTGTTTTATTTAGAGTCATTTAATCATGCTATTTTTGCAGAACCTCCCACCCCCTTTAAATGAATGGATGACATTTTAAAAATGCAAGGAGAGAGCAAGGTTCCACTTCATTAAAAATCTTACTGAATCAATGAAGATCAGAAAAATAAACATTCAACACCGCTCTTTCCCACAGTAGACTGTAAGAAACTATGGTTACTAAAATCTGTCTTCATGTGACTGAGATGGATAGTTGATCAGCACAGAGTTCCTCTTCATACACTGATAACACAGTGTTTTTCTTTGATTCAAGTCTGTTTAAAGTCAAGAGACTGAAATGTTGATTGTGTGTGAAAGTGTGTATTTCAGTGTGACTCTCAGTCCTGCAGTTTCATGTTATTGAGGATCAGCTCATGTGTTCAATCATTTACAGCTCAACCAGCTGAACTCACAGCAGCAGAAAGAGGCTGAACACTTCAAACACACTTTACATTGTGATTCATGTGTGAGAGTCAAATATGATCTTACCACAGTGTCTCCAGTTTACAGTGAGGATTCTGTAGTACATCAGACAGCAGATTCACTGATTCTCCTATTTTATTCACAGACAGATCCAGTTCTCTCAGGTGTTCAGGGTTTGATCTCAGAGCTGAAGTCAGAGCAGCACAACCTTCATCTATGATGCCACAATCAATCAACCTGTAGAGAACAATGACAGGTACAAAAAATAAACTGACTAACCTCGATTTACAAGTCACAATTCTATACAGACTATTAAATTGTTTTAATTGATCAGTCATAAAAACAATTCAAAAATAATAAATAAATTCAAAAAGCTTTTAACAAGTGCTTCAAAAATTCCAATTTAAATGGAAAGTTGAATAATAAAAGAGCCACTAAGGAAATATGATCTCCATTTGTTATATTTGTTAATCACTGTATTACTTCTGATGTTGTGAAGGATAAAACAAAATCATCTTATTGTGAAACTGATTTAGATTTTAGACCCAGTGCAAAAATATGTTGATAACTATTAACCCTTAAAAAGATAGGGACAAGTAAAGGAGTATTAATCAAACTAGCAGAAGAAACTGAGCTTACTAAACCAGCCTAAACATGGTTTGCTTCTCATAATTGGTGTCCCAGCTTGGTCAGGCTGGTCTGTTGCCTGGGGCCTCATTTATAACCGCTGCTTATGCACAAAACAGGCCCTGAAACTCTGACCCATGCGTACGAACATTTTGGACACAGAGCAGTTTGGCGACACCGATGGTGAGCTGAGGGACTGACGGCAGATGAAGGAAAACCATTTTAAATCTTGATTATGAGTCCTAAACATAAATACAGTGCATGTTCACAATATGTTTAAATAAATAAAAGAATGATTTAAACTGTTTTACATATACACATTTAGATTAAATATGCTATTATCATTAATGGAGTTAAGCACTTGCAGGAAATCATTACCGAGAAGTTAAAACATTTTTCATATTTGAATAAATAAAAGTATTTATTGAGGATGCGATGCTTTTGAACACTTTTCCTGTGCTATGCTGTGTTTGAATGTTTTAACAACAGCAAGGATTGCTTAGCGCATGATAATAGCAGAACTCATGGTCTGAGGAAATATTTTCGTGCAAATAATGATCAATAAAGCACAATAAGGCTCTGTTTCAATTAAAAAAAATAAAGCAATTAAAAATACCAGTTGACCAGATTTAAAAAAGATTGAGAAAAACTTTTTCTGAAATATATTTTATACTCTATTGATTTATTGATTCAAAAACAAGGCAAGGATAGGTAAATGATTCTTAGCAATGTAATGTGACGACACATCCGTATCTCATATTTTTGTCTTGTAGCGTTAAACATGGTATCACTTGGATGAATATGCATATGCAAATGATATGCAGATGAGGATATGCATAGTAAAACGAGGCGTTGTAAGCGCCATATTATTATTTCGGGGAGGAGACGCATGTGCGCACAATCGTCCGCTGACTGGGATTTATAAAATACATTTTGCACAGTTTCTGGCGTACGCAAGTAGGTTTATAAATTTGTGGAAACTGTGGATTTATTGACTGTTTGTTTGGATTCTTGATTACTTGAAATGAAGACCAGTCACGGTAGAATAAATCTACGACTGCAAGCATATTAACTTGTGCTGCTTTAAGTAATGGACTTGGCTGCTTACAATACCCCTGGTTTTACAGAGTTTTTGGGCACATTCAGCTGGTTAAGCAGGGAGATCAGCAGATATAAGCAATTTTTTAAGCATGGTGGTTTTTGTCAAAAACATGAGTCCTAGACAGTGTTAATCTTGTCAATGTCAAATTAACTTAAAATAAATGGTCATTAACAGTTTTTCTTCATCACCAATAACAAAGACAAGAGGTATAACAAATAGGGATGTATTAGTATACCCCAACCCTTAACTTCAGAAACACAACTTTGAACACTTTAACAACAAACTATTTAACTGCATGATATTATCAATGATCTAACAATGTTTTGATGAAGTAAATCCCAAATAATACTCAATAACAACAGGGACTGCCGTTTGAGCTGTGTATGGCATTATGCTAATAATTCACATTGTAATGTAGACATTAGAGGAAGTAAAATCTGGACTTTAATCAAGACATTTTAGGCAGGTCTGGATCAGTGTGTTCTGTTAGAAAGCAACTGAAGCTCCAGTAAATGTTTGGTGGGTCAAAAACAGGAGCAACAGGTCATGTGATGTGATGGAGATGAATGAAATGAACTTCAGTCTTTTGTGCTGTGATTTAGTGTGTTTAAAGAACATTTCTAAAATGTACATTAAAGGACATTTCTTACTGAGGAGAAAGACACGTGTGAATATCAGAGAGATGATCTCACCTCAGTATCTCTAGCTTACAGCGAGGATCCTGCAGTAGAGGAGAGAGAAGCTTCACTGAATTTCCTATTTTATTCCATGACAGATCCAGTACTCTCAGGTGTTCAGGGTTTGATCTCAGTGCTGAAGCCAGAGCAGCACACTCTTCATCTGTGACGCCACAAATCCTCAACCTGTAGAGAACAATGACAAACTCTTCATTCTCTCAGTTTAGATCAGATCAGTTTAGCAGTGAAACCAGAATTAAAGAGAAAGTACTAACTTAAGCAAAAATCTATATGTTTGATGGACCAATGCACTGAGATCTAAAATGTCACAGAGCACAAAACATTAGCCTAATGTAAGAAAGATAAATAATATTTCCTTATTGCACAATGTCATTGGTTTAAACATTACAAATATTTCAATTCCAAATTTGTTTTAATTTTTATTTGCAAAAATATTTTTAATAACTGATCGAACTGAAATATTTCTTCATATGCAACTTCTCCGACTTCTCAAACTTATGGTGTTACTGATAAAAAAAAAAAAATCTAAACACTGAAGTTGAACACTAAACTCTAGACAGCATCTGCAGCACGGGAGATTTATTAACTCTTATTTTCTAAATATTTTAACAGTAAATTGATTGTTCTCAGTGACACTTACTGAACTGATCTGAATTCTTTAATCACAGGAAGCAGCTTCTGAAGAACATTTAGTTTTTCAGTTTTATTGTCTCTTCCAACAAAATCATTAATATCAAACTTGTCCAGCTTCTCCTCTGATGTCAACAACACAAAGACTACAGCTGACCACTGAGATGAAGAGAGTTTGGCTTCCTTTATTCTTCCAGATTTCAGATTCTGTTGTATTTCCTCCACTAGAGAATGATCACCCAGTTCATTCAGACAGTGGAACAGATTGATGGATTTCTCTGGAGAGTCAATGGTCCTGATCTTCATCTTGATGTACTCAACTGTTTCCTCATTGCTGTCAGATCTGCTTGACTGTTTCATTAGTCTCTGTAGGAGAATCTGATGAGACTCCACTGACAGACCCAGAAGGAACCGCAGGAAAAGGTCCAGATGTCCATTTTTACTCTGTACAGCCCCATTCACAGCCTTCTGATGTAGGTCAGATAAAGTATATGTAAAAAACATAGATAAGTCAGAAAATACACTAGAGAAAACCTGCGAGCAGTTCTTTATTAAAAAGAGGTGCACATATAGAGCCGCTAGATGTTCCTGAACGCTCAGATGAACAAAGCAGAAGACTTTCCCCTGATACCAGCCAGACTCCTCTCTGAAGATCTGAGTGCACAATCCTGAGTACACTGATGCTTCTGTCACATCAATGCCACACTCTCTCAGGTCTTCCTCATAGAAGATCACATTGCCTTTCACAAGCTGCTGAAAAGCCACTTTCCCCAGTTTGAGGATCAGGTCTTCATCTGTCACGTTGTTCTCATAGTCCTTCTCATGTTTGATGTTGGTCTGAAGGATCAGGAAGTGTGTGTACATCTGAGTGAGAGTCTTGGGAATCTCTCCTCTCTCTGCTTCGCTCAACATCTTCTCCAGAACAGTGGCTGAGATCCAGCAGAACACGGGGATGTGGCACATGATGTAGAGGCTCCTTGATGACTTCAGGTGTGCGATGATTGTATTGGCCAGACTCTGATCACTGATTCTCTTCATGAAGTATTCCTCTTTCTGTGGATCATTGAAGCCTCGTATCTCTGTCACTCGATGGACACACTCAGAGGGGACGAGATCGGCTGCTGCTGGTCTGGAGGTGATCCAGATGAGAGCAGAGGGAAGCAGATTCCCTACAATGAGGTTCATCAGCAGCACGTCCACTGAGGCTGATTCACTTACATCACACAACCTCACATCGCTCTGAAAATCCAGAGACAGACGACACTCGTCCAGACCATCAAAGATGAACAACACTTTATATTCATCACTGGATATTTCCATTTCTTTTGTTTCAGGAAAAGAGACAAGAAGAAGATCTGAAAGACTGAGTGTTTTGTCCTTCATCAGATTGATCTCTCTGAAAGGAAGTGGAAATATGAGCTGGACGTCCTGATTCTCTTTCTCTTCAGCCCAGTCCAGGATGAACTTCTGCACAGAGACTGTTTTTCCAATGCCAGCGACTCCCTTTGTCAGCACAGTTCTGATGGGTTTGTCTTGTCCAGGTAAAGGTCTAAAGATGTCATTGCATTTGATCGGTGTGTCCTCTGTTGCTGCTCTCCTGGATTGTGTCTCAATCTGTCTCACCTCATGTTCATTACTGATCTCTCCACTCTCACTCTCTGTGATGTAGAGCTCTGTGTAGATCTCATTCAGGAGTGTTGGGTTTCCCTGCTTTTCTGTTCCCTCATACAGACTCTCAAACTTCTTCCTCAGATTTGATCTAAAAGTGTTGAGGAATTCATGGCTGTAAAATTAACATACCAAATTATTACACAAGTTATTAAGCAATAAGTATTTTTTGTATTATCATAATCAAACCATATCTTTCACAGAAACGTTATACCTGAGATTAGTCTGTGTATCTCCACTCTTAAACTCTATTATATGATCCACAGATGCGTCACTCCTCATAAACACACAGCTGGGCTCTGGTTCTGAACTCTTCTGATGAACTGAACTATACAGAGATTAAAGTGAATTCAATTTCTGTATTTCAGTTACTGTATTTAAAAAACGTATTGTACGCATAGAAACACTTCAAAGGTTTTTATTTACACTATGTTGATGTTGATACAAAAACTGTACTTTTAACTAAGCACTCTCATAGATGTGTGTCTCTGTGAGCAACTCTATATACGTTCAAATATCAGAATTAAAAAAAACTATAAACAATGTACAAAAAATAATTATTTAATATCACAATACTATTCTGATAATACAAAATGCCATACTATAATCATATTTTTATAGAAATTATTTACCTGCAAACAGTCTTGGTATCTCCACTCATAAAATTTACTGGCCAATCCATAGACTTGTCACTCCTCATAGACACACAGCTGGGCTCTGGATCTGATCTCTTCTGATCAACTGAACTAAAACAGAACAGATTTGATCCTTTATGATTATAATCATTTTAGGGCTGCACGATTAATCACAATCAACATGGAAATTGCGCTTAAACAGTTTTATATTATTGCGATCAGGGCAGGACTTAGGGTGCTGGGGGCCCCTGGGCTTGAGTTTATGTTTGGGCCCTACTATCGCTACAATGCACACCAGCCCACATTACCCTCCCAGCTCCCACAGTCCCACCCACAGACACAGGTATTCAAATGTGAAGTTAGGGGGATTTGGGGGCATGCCCCTGAGAAAATTAGTATTTCTCGGACCTACACATGTGCAATTTAAGACTTTTGAAGGCCAAAAATAAATGGATAAGAAACAGCTTTAAAACCATGGCAGTGGGCATTAGATTATTTGTCAATACCTGCTCTCTCCTCATCTCGCATCTTTCTTTTTCTCTCAGTCTCCTTATCCTGCCCTAGTTCTTCCCCTCCTAAAGCTGAACTTTGACTGATAGTCTTTTTATTTTCGTCTGTGTCAGTGAAGAAAGTTAACATAAATAGGCTCAACTGACATTTATATGTTTTATGAATGCTTTTCTTAGACAAGTTAATTTACTCAAGGCTACCAGGAAAGCTGTAGCCTAAGTCAGTATTGCCAATAGGAACCTTCTACAAGCTTTGGAATTTGAAAATGTCTGTTTTTAAATGTTAAAAGTAATTTTAAATAATACAAATTATGCTCTGTTTAATGCGGTTGGTGTAATTGGCAGACGCGTTCCCTTGGGCATCATGCGCTGTGGAAACACGTCAAAGCAGCTATAGCGCACGTAGGTGATTTTGAATGAATATTTTATGTCGATATACAATGGTTAGTTACTGTTAAAACTAATTCTGCTATTGATATATCTTTGCAAGACTGCCGACCCTATAGGCTATAGAACAGTGGCAAGGGAAAATAATTGTCCGGCGAATATCGAAACTAAAACTAACTTTACTGCGCTCAACCACCGTGAGTGCATTTCATGTAGGCTATGCCTATAGGGATGTTCGCCGGAGTCAAATGTGACGTCACGATATGGGCGTGGTCGCGAACTGGTTGGCAGAAAGAACCAAAATATGTCGCAGACTCGCAGCAGTCTACCTGTGTTTTGTCAGCATATGCTAATTATTTGTCCGAAGAACCAAAAAAGAGATATAAGGTTAAGCTTTTATATAACCAGGGTTCATGTTCTCTGCCTGATCAATATCACCTGAGTGAGAATTGGAGCAAAAGCCCGGACACATGGCCAGATTTGACATTCGGCGACATCTATCTGTATCTCATCGACACGCCATCTATGTTTACCAGAGAGTCGATGAAGGCGTACAAATCTTTAGATGCCTATAAATTAAGTAATAATTACGAATATTACTTGTTGTAACTAAGGATAACTGGTAAATATGTTACAACTAGAGTAAAAATACAGGTGTAATTTATCCATGGGCTATATTTTGAATCAAAATTATACCTCTGATATATAACATTGGTTAACATATACGTAAAATGTATGAATGAAAATACAATAATTTGCCCTTAATTTATAAGGGTATGTCAGTGTTATTATACTTCCATTGCTCAGTCACAGCATGCACAAAAAGTTATGTAAACAAACACTTTGACACGTCTTCCGCGGTATTTTGTACAGTTATTCATTTATTAATTAACCCAACAATGCGATAGAACCTACTAGTAACATTTATTTACAAAATTAGTTTTAATTTTTAACGCAAAATGTAGGTAGCAGACGCGATCGTGGTCCGCTGGCTCCCATTGTTTTCCGCTGGGTATAGACGCCTAATTGCAGAAATTCAAAGCTTTCTTTCTTGATTCAGGCTGTTTAGGTACGCGGTAGAAGCTCTTGGGGTTATTACTCTTATCGAACCTGTTAACACAGCCGATCACAAAGCACGATACAACCATTTTCTTCTGTGTTTGCGCTGCGCTTTAAGCGGTCATTACTTTTCTTCTGCCAACCAGAGCGCGTCGTGACGTCACGGCGAACATCCCTATTCCTGTATTGTGATGGCAGTGGAGAGAGCGCTCAAAACTCTCCAGAAAACATAATTTAGTGAACAAAAATTATAGAAAGTATCATTCTCAAGCATTGAGACGTGAACATATGATAATTTATCCAGATGTTTCTAAATGTGTGCTCTTTTGGACTAAAAGCCTAATTGAAGCTGTTAAGTAGCCGATCGCAATGGAGCAGCATGCATGTTCTCTTACGTAGAGTTCTCTCGTACTGCGTCGAAGAACGCTACGGGAAAGATATTTCTTTGTCGAGATTGAAGCCAAAAATTAATCCTTAATTTTGTAATATTGTAAAACGCTTTTCTGAAGCATACAACCTAGGCGGAGCAATACAGCTCACCCATTGGCTGCTCTGCCAGAAAAGCACAGCCTATGCGAGGCCAGGACGCTGACCAATGAGGACGCTTCGCGCCCTTCTGCGTCACCTCCCGCCCAAACAGGCGTGGCCTAGGCCTATAAATACGAGCATAGCTGTCTAACACGCCGATTTTCTTAAATTCACGAAGCTGCACGCATCGTTGGATTGGATTCGAGCCGCCACAGCCGTTTGGATACAAGCACCTCAGCAGGACGCGCCTCTTACCTGAAGCCGCTGGTCATCGCCGCCTTCAGCCGCCGTTCCCTGCTGCGCTTCTCCGGCGTGGAATATCCTTTACATTATGTGTGTGTGTTTTGTGTGTGTGTTCGCCGTCGCGTCACACAGTTTTTCCACACTAAAAGAGCCGAGCGTCTTTTTCAAGATGTCTCGCACCTCCTGTGGCTCGTGTAGAGCCCCGCTCAGCGACGGGGACCACGTGCTTGTGTTTCCTGCCTGTGAGTATCACGCAGCTTCAGCTCTCGTCGATGGCGGCTGCCATCACTGTGATTTGATGCCTACGGTGACTCTGCGGACTCGCCTGGCGTTCATTTACTGAAGCTGCACCCTTTTCCGCCCGCTGTAGTGCCGCGCCGTGAAAAGCGCCGTGCTCAGCGGAGCCCGGAACCTCCCTTCACCACGAGGTGCTCGCCGCTGCTGCCGCTAGCTTCTCCGCCCGCTTCGCTCGACTCTCTGACCGACGGACAAGGGCCGCTGTGTGCCGCCGCGTCCGTCATGGATGAGGAAGATGAAGCCGTGTCTGTGAAGGACGACTGCTGTTCTCTCCTCGCTTCGGGTAGCGAGGGATGGGCGAGCTCCGAGGATCTCCCCTCCCCCGCCGCTCGTGAGCGTCGACGGAGAAAGACCAGCATCGATGCGCTTACCGGCTGGATGGCTGCTTTTCTGCAGAGGAACGTACGTTACCGTCCTCACGACCCGCGCCTTTTTCTTCCTGAATTCACGAAGAAATCGCGGAGTCCCGGAAAGCCCCGTTTTCAGCCAGGATGCGCATTTTCTGCTTCGAGGAAAGCTACAGTGTTAAAATCCCGCCGCGGCCGGATTTCACTAAAATGTCTCGCTCGCACAGTCCCAACATTCGCGACCGTGCCAGTGTATTTTGCAGTCACCAAATCGGCATCAATGCCCGTTTGCCTGCACACAGACGCCGTTTTCACGACGCCCCAGGTAAATCTGAAAATGTATTTACTGGTGTCCCGGCCACGGCCGGTGGTGTAATGTGTGTATCCGTAATGCCCACGACCTAGTGCCCATTCGTACACACAAGCACAGCCCTACACAATACAGGGCTTGCACACATAAAATCGACTCATGTCGGTTGTGCTTCACATGTAAGTTAGTGAACGTGCCCGCTTTTCAGTGCCCACAATCACTACACACTGCATGTCCCGTGGTTTCTGTAAAAACGAAACGAATGCACGGTCAGTCGGTTCTGATAGACAGTACTCTCTGTGCTACACGGTGTCCCGGCCACAGCCGATGATGTAATGTGTGTATCCGTAATGCCCACGACCTAGTGCCCATTCGTACACACAAGCACAGCCCTACACATACAGGGTGTGCACACATAAATCGACTCATTTCGATTGTGCATTATATGTAGTGAGCGTGCCCGTTTTCAAGCGCCCACAATCACTACAAACTACATGTCACACGGTTTCTATGAAACAAAACCAATGCACGGTCAGTCAGTTCTAATAGACAGTACTTCCCAGTGCTATAAATGTACCCGCGTTCACGCACCCACATTTATTCTCAAACATGCCGAGCCGTACGGGGCTCGCACCGCGCGCTCTCTCTTTCAGCTGAGAGAGCTGAGAGCGCGCGCGGGCTGCCCGCTCGATTAAGCGCGCCCCCGCATCACGCTGCAATGGCGCCCATGTTACAGCACACGACTGCTCTCGTGTCGCCGCCATTTCGCGACCAGAGCCCGGTTTTTCAACCCGTGCAAGCACAGCCCTGAACAACACAGGGTCTGCACACATAAAATCGGCTCATGCCGATTGTGTTTTACATGTAGTGAGCGTGACCCACTGCCAAGTGCCCACAACCACTACACACTGCACGTTCCGCGGTTTTCTGTAAAAACGAAACTAACGAACGGTCAGTCAGTACACAAAAACAGTGTTCCCGGTGTTATAAATGTGCCCGCCACCAAGCGCCCACGTTTATTCACAAACATCACGAGCCCTACGGGACTCGTCCCGCGCGCTCTCTCTCGACACAGAGAGCTGAGCGCGCGCGGGATGCATACTGTGTTAAACATGCCCCCCGCCTCACACGCCACGGCGTCCATGTCACAGCACACGGTTGCTCTCGTGTCGCCGCCATTTCGCGACCAGGGCCCAGATTACATTCAACCCCTAGTCACACGTGCAGATGCATGGGAATGACTTCCCGGGGTCTCAGAATGGGTGCTAGAGACTATAAAAAGAGGCTATTCGCTACAGTTTCATCGACGCCCTCCCCGTTTCACGGAGAAAGTCGAAACTACGGTGAAAACAGAAGTAGCACATCTACTTCGAGCCGAAATAGCGAAGCTATTGAGCAAAGGGGCCATAGAGCCTTTATCTCAAGCTCAGAGCGAAAGGGGTCTGTACAGCAGATATTTTCTGGAACCGAAAAAAGACGGGGGTCTCAGACCCATTTTAGATCTCAGGCATCTGAACAAAGCGCTGACAAAGCGAAAGTTCAGAATGCTCACGACCAGAGCTATCCTCGCGCAGATTCGCCGAGGAGACTGGTTTATGGCAATAGATCTGAAAGACGCGTATTTTCATACAAATTGCGTCACGTCACAGGCGATTTTTGAGATTCGCCTTCGGGGGCCAGGCATATCAGTACACAGTCCTGCCATTCGGCCTGTCTCTAGCACCTCGTACATTTACAGTGTGCATGGACGCGGCGCTGGCACCCCTGAGACTCCGCGGCATTCGAATTCTGAATTATTTGGACGATTGGCTGATTCTAGCTCAATCACCTTCAGAACGCATCCGCCACAAGACCCTAATTCTCGATCACCTCGAGTGCTTAGGTCTGAGAGTCAATTGGGAGAAAAGTTCACTGTTTCCCAGTCAAAGGATCTCCTTTTTAGGACTGGATCTGAACTCACTGTCTATGACAGCACAGCTGTCATCACAGCGCAGGCAAAATACCCTGCAAATGGCGAAATCCTTCCTCAGCGGCCACATAGTGCCACTCAGGAGATTTCAGAAAATGCTGGGCCTCATGGCCTCAGCCTCAACAGTGCTGCAGTTGGGCCTGCTGCGCATGCGCCCACTACAGTTCTGGTTGAGAGCGCGCGTACCGCGCCGAGCATGGTTACACGGTCGTTATCGCCTCAAGGTCACTCAGGAATGCATTTCAGCCCTGACACCATGGAGAGCGTCAGACTGGTACCGGTCAGGTGTAAGCCTGGGGACTTCCTCGAGCCTGAAGGTGGTGTCCACGGACGCGTCCACCTCAGGCTGGGGAGCACTGCTCGACGGCAGTCCGCTCTTTGGCCAGTGGTCAGAGCGAGCCGAACTACCGCACATAAACTGCCTGGAAATGATGGCAGTGGACTTTGCGCTGAGGCGCTTCTGTCCCCGGATAAAAGGACACCACGTCCTGGTCCGCTCGGACAACATGTCGGTAGTAGCCTACATAAACCGCCAGGGTGGCGTGAGATCCCGGAACCTATTCAGGTTAGCGGAACGCATACTGGTGTGGGCCCAGCACAACCTGCGCTCGTTAAGAGCAATGCACGTGCCAGGCCACTTGAACGTAGGCCCGGACAGACTCTCACGGAACAACGTTCCTACGGGAGAGTGGTCCCTACACACACAGACAGTGCGTCTGCTGTGGAAAACGTTCGGCAGAGCGGAAATAGACCTGTTTGCAAACCAGGAAAACGCTCATTGCCCAGAATTCTTTTCGAAGAGCGCGAACGCGCTGGCCAGAGTCTGGCCCCGCCGCCCGCTCTATGCTTTTCCTCCTGTCTCACTCCTGCCTCAAGTGCTGGAGCGTATCAAGGAGAGCGGATGCTCAGTACTGCTAGTTGCTCCATTCTGGACGAATCAGACCTGGTTCCCAGCTTTGACGCGACTGAAAAGTACTGCCCCGTGGCCGATTCCAGTGAGGAGAGACCTCCTCTCACAGGCCAAGGGCTCGATTCTGCATCCTCACCCCGAGCTTTGGTCCCTACACGTATGGGCCATAAACGGGTACCCGCTAACCTCCCAAGAGGAGTGTTAGACACGATCGAACAAGCTAGGGCTCCGTCTACTAGACGGCTCTACGCTTCCAAATGGTCGGTGTTCTCTGGATGGTGTTCAGATCAAGGTCTGTCACCACTTCAGTGTGGAGAACCGGAGATTCTCTCCTTCTTGCAAGAGCTATTGGATAAGGGAAGAACCCCATCCACGCTCAAAGTCTATGTGGCTGCCATATCAGCGTTCGTTAATCCAACGCTTGGCCGTTCACTAGGCAGGAACGACCTGGTGGTCCGCTTCCTGAGAGGCGCCAGGAGGTTAAACCCTCCAAGGCCTCCTTCAGTCCCCGTTTGGGACCTTTCTACAGTGTTGAACGCTATGAAAGGGGCCCCTTTCGAGCCTATTCACTCAGTTGACATGAAACACCTGTCTCTCAAGACCGAGTTTCTTTTGGCTCTCGCTTCAGTGAAGCGTGTGGGAGACTTGCAAGCGCTCTCAGTGAGAGCTTCTTGTATGGAGTTCGGGCCAAACGACTCTATAGTCGTATTGAAACCGAAGCATGGGTACGTGCCTAAGTCCCTCAACACACCGTTCAGGGCTCAGGTCATCTCCCTGTCGGCCATGCCGGCCTCAGAGGACGGAAATAGCTCCCTTTGCCCGGTCAGGGCATTAAGAGCTTACGTGTCCCGCTCCGCTGTTTTTCGACAGACGGAGCAGCTCTTTGTTTCGTTCAGCGGGCGCTTCAAGGGACGAGCCGCAACGAAACAGAGTCTATCTCGATGGGTAGTGGACGCCATTGCGCTAGCCTACGCATCTAGAGGCTTGGAATGCCCTTTGGGCATCAGAGCACATTCCACGAGAGGCATGGCCTCTTCATGGGCTTGGTATAGCGGAATCTCGTTACATGATATCTGTATGGCGGCAGGCTGGGCCTCCCCGTCTACATTTATTAGGTTCTATAACCTAGAGGTTCCTGCGTTGCAGGCTAAACTGCTCTCGGTCTAGAAGACTATGTATAAGTGTTCCTGCCCCGCGCTGCGGCCCAGGTCACTTCAATGGTAATATGTACAAGTGCTCCTGCCCCGCGCTGCGGCCCAGGTCACTTCAATGCCTAATATGTATAAGTGTTCCTGCCCCAAGCTGCGGCCCAGGTCACTTCAATGTTTAAGCATCACTCACTGACAATGTGTCCCATGAGCATGCTATTACCCTTCATATATATCTATATTTACATATATATGCTATTATGCCTTAAGAGGCACTACTATAAGGGATGATGCTATTTTAGCCGCTCTCCCTATACTTCTTGGGGTAGGCGCTTGTATACCAGGGCGCGCGCGCCCTTAGGTGTCTGTGTCGATCCAAGAACACGCACGGCGGTTTGCATAGGGTTCCCGTAGCGTTCTTCGACGCAGTACGAGAGAACTCTACGTAAGAGAACGTACTCGGTTACTAACGTAACCTCGGTTCTCTCTAGGAGAGGGAACGAGTACTGCGTCTCATGCCGTGCGTGTCCACGCTGCGTCGCTTCATTGACGAAAATCGGCGTGTTAGACAGCTATGCTCGTATTTATAGGCCTAGGCCACGCCTGTTTGGGCGGGAGGTGACGCAGAAGGGCGCGAAGCATCCTCATTGGTCAGCGTCCTGGCCTCGCATAGGCTGTGCTTTTCTGGCAGAGCAGCCAATGGGTGAGCTGTATTGCTCCGCCTAGGTTGTATGCTTCAGAAAAGCGTTTTACAATATTACAAAATTAAGGATTAATTTTTGGCTTCAATCTCGACAAAGAAATATCTTTCCCGTAGCGTTCTTCGACGCAGTACTCGTTCCCTCTCCTAGAGAGAACCGAGGTTACGTTAGTAACCGAGTACGTTATTCTTTGTGAAATGAAGATAAATATCAGGTTGCGCCATTTGATTATGGCCTCGAAGCTCTCAGTCGGAGGATATTAAGGCCCGGGTATTTTATCCCGTGCTCCCCTCCGTCTTTCAAACTTTCAAACTACTCCGTAACCGGGGAAAGATGCATTCGGTGCGTGTGCGCGCACTATAGTGTATTGGATTTTGTTTTCAAGCGCTCAAGTCACTACTTTGGGCTGATTATAGCCCTCGCTCGCACATGGGCAGACAGTGGAAATACGGCTAATAATTTCTGAATATCTGGCATATAAGTTAACCGAACAAAACAAACGAACGAAAACAGGTAAGGGAGGGGGCCCCCTACTGGGCAAGGCCCATGGGCTGCAGCCCAGTCAAGCCCAATGGTAAGTCCGGCCTTGATTGCGATTATGAAATGGCAAAGGGTGCGATTATTTTTTTATGTGCAGCTTGTCAGTGACGTACGGCTCTGATTAGTAGTAAATGCTACTACATCTGTAAGCACTGCGAGTTTGAGTCGCTTATAACGTGCATTTGAAAAAGCAACACGCATCAAACATCTTTCCAAACATGAGAAACATTTATGAACCTCTTGTCCAACAAAAGACAACATTTAATAAATAAATTAAAGCATTTCAATCTTCTGTTTATTCAGCTACATTTAGTATGATGCCCATAGGGATTTCCTGGAATGACGTGCATCATCTACTTCTGCGGCGAGGCATATTTGGAGTTTCTGCGTGAGACGCCCTCTGGCTTTCAGATGGAGCCGCTTTTACTACCGATCATCCGTTCTGCACTGACAAGCTGCGTGCTTAATATTAATGGGTATGAAATAATAATAATAATAATAATAATTTGTTACATTTATATAGCGCTTTTTCTGAGACCTCAAAGCGCTTTACATAGAAGGGGGGTGAATCTCCTCAACCACCACCAATGTGCAGTATCAACTTGGATGATGCGACGGCAGCCATATTGCGCCAGAACGCCCACCACACACCAGCTTACTGGTGGAGAGGAGACAGTGATGAAGCCAATCAGTATATGGGGATGATTAGGAGGCCATGATGGACAGAGGCCACTGGGCATATTTTGGCCAGGATGCCGGGGTTACACCCCTAGGCAGTCAGGTTTTATAAAAGGAAGACATATTTGTAATAATATCAGACTTTTATTAGATAGATTATAGTGAAATTATCAATGAAAATAGTTTTATTCTGTTTGTTGATTTTTACAAGGCTTTTGATACAATCGAACATGACTTTATTTTAAAAAAGCCCTCACATTTTATGGTTTTGGGGACACATTTCAAAAAGTAATCAGAACCCATATAATTGTCACAGTTGTGTTCTGTTTAGTTTGTTTTCATTGGACTTGTCTGCTGTCTTCACATCACGTGTAGTCTTCAGGGTTATTGTTCATCTGTATCGCCTGTGTCTAGTTAATCATCATCTGTATAACCTGTTCTGTTAATCAGTGTTCATCTGTGTTTGTATTTAAATTCCTTCAGTTCAGTCACTCTTTGTCCGTTCTCCGTTGTATTTAGTGTGTGTGTGTGTGTGTGTGTGTGTGTGTGTGTGTGTGTGTGTGTGTGTGTGTGTGTGTGTGTGTGTGTGTGTGTGTGTGTGTGAACCTTCTGCCTGCCTGTACCTTTGAGTTATATCGTATTTGTTAGTAAAATGTTTGCATTGGAACTTCTGACTCTTCGTCTTCTTCTGCCTGCACCACACCGTGACAATAATAAGATTAATATAGCTCTGTAAAATTGGTATATGGAACTTCTCATAGATTCAAAATTAAAGGGGGGATTTGACAGGGCCCTATTAGGCCATTGCTTTTTTTTGTTGGTTACACATTTTGGCCATTCATATTAAGTAAGATATTTTCCGTGGTATCAGAATAGAAGATATAGAAATTAAATGCACACAATTAGCCGATGACACCACCCTTTTCTTAAGAGACTATACTGAAGTTGAAAAAGCAATTATGCATTTTTTTCATCTGTATCTGGTCTTTCCATGAATATTAATAAATGTGAAAAGAAACTGAATTCTTGGCTGACGAGAGATCTCTCTTTAGCCGTGTGTTATTGGTTAAACCTGAGGGTTTATCTAGGTTGGTATAGGCTACACTGCTGAAGTGTTAGCTTCAGATAATTAAAATACCCCCCTCGTTAATTAAAATGATAGACACCAGACTTTTTACATTTATTTGGAAGAACAAATCAAATTGAATGTGATTTGAATGATTTTAAGACCTCTAACATATTAAAAATAAAATGGTAATAAGCATAGGCCTATATTTTAAAAAAAGAATTATATATATTTTTTCATATTTATAACTTTTTATAGTTGATCCTCTCTCTCTCTCTCTCTCTCTCTCTCTCTCTCTCTCTCTCTCTCTCTCTCTCTCTCTCTCTCCCCCCTTTGTTTACCCCTGACATGTAGCCTATGGTTAGGCTATATGTAGGCTACTCCTATATGTAAATTATGTTTTGTTCTTATTAAAATGCGATAAAATATATATATATAAAAAACGTTTTAAATAAAACTGACAAGGTGAGCAAACGCAGCTTTTGCCAATCGCGTGCGGTTTCATTTCGACCAATCGCTTTTATTATAAAGCCTTAAAAAGGATTTTTCGTCAAAAGCACTTTAGGCTGGTCTTCTTCGTAATCAAAATTTAACGTAACAAATACATTTTATATTTTAAACAGGCTAATTTATGTTTTTTCAAACCTGCATCCTGGAGAAAAATCTTCGTCTCTAACGTTAGATGTTTGTGTGTGATCCATGATGAATCTGAACAGTTACAGAATCTGATCTCGAACACTGACTCTGGATGGAAATGACAAAAACAACAATTCAGTTCAACGGGTCAGAAAGGATCACGAGACGGCGACGTTCACTCATTGTTAACACAAATGCTAAAATACACCACAGACAACACAACAAAAAAACAACAATGAAACCACATTAATTTGTTATGAAATAAAAAGATAAAACATCATACCTGAACCTAACCCGAAGAACTAGCAGTCCTTCGGAGAAAATATTCCTAATGCAGAAGTCACACGAAAGCGTCAGATCTATTCTCCAGACTCAGAGAATACAGATGCTTATTTTCACCTTTCAAGTAACTACACGCAAACTCATTACAAGGTTCCCGTTAAACACACGGATACGTTATTTTAAATGATCGATTCTGGCTGATAAAATGGCGAACATGAACTCTTACCTTGCCCAAATAGCCTACCCACACTTGCGGTCTCTGCACTTGACCACTCGTCTACTTGCATTACGTATTTCCTCTATTTGGCCCAAGTGGTCAAGGTGCGTAGAGACCGCAGGTGTGATTTGCCCCATTGGCCGCTAGATCGTATCAACGGCGCCGACATATTTCTCCGGGCAACTTGCTGTAACTCACACAAATAGACTGAAGAAAAGTTGCCTTACTGTTTTGAGGTTTTACAAAACGTCTCAAACCAGATCTCGGGGAATTACCTTTCACGGGTAAGACACAGTCGTTTTTGGTCGTATTTGTTCATTAAAACATTATGTTGACAGCTGCAAGTGAAAAGACGTGGGCCTCTTTTTATCTTTTTTAATATGGTGTTTCCACCATATGACGTAGAAATGTAAAATGGTTGTAACATGTTTTACTGGATCCATGAATTATCTTATAATTAGGTCTAAGCTGTGATATTAATCTTAATGGAATTAAAAACTGAACTGAAGCATTAGGCAGTTGAAGGTGTTCAGTATTCAATCATGTTAATTTTGTGTCCTCGGTTCCTCTTTGTTCTCTGTGTAAAATGACGGCTGTCCTCAAGAAGTGTGAGATATGCAAACATCCTTTCTACATTTGCTCAGAATACTAGTCAGGGCAATTAGCCTAAAATAATTTTAGAGCTAATACTTCAGAATTTTTTGGTGCTGGTATAAATTTCTATGAATAGGGCACACCATTTCTAGTAAATATTGAAACAATCTTCTGATGCACAACAGTCTAGGACCTTCCCCTTAAGAAGACTCTACAACCTCTCTCTCTGTCAGTGTTATAGAGTCCCCGTTATTTGCTACACACATTATTCATTGACACATTATGATCATCTGTATCAAATCTACTATAAAACGTTTTATTCACATATCTGCTAATCATAATATTAAAGGGTGAAAATTAAAAAGGAAAAAAAGTGTCATAAATTACTCCTGTTGTTCCAAACCTGTAAGACTTTTGTTCATCTTCAAAACACAAATACAGATATTTTATCTTGGAATATTTTAGGTCGGAAATGTTAAATATCTGGGATTGTTTCTGGATAATAATTTGAACTTAACTCTAAATATGGACTGTATCTATAAAAAGTCTAGAAACTATATATTTTGAGGAAATTAAGTAGTTTTGATGCGAGTAAAGACGTGCTTGAAATGGTACATACAGAACTTGAGTGTCCTGAGATAGACAAATTTTCATGCAAATTAAATGGACATTAAAAATATTTCTGTTTCTGTGACAGAAGGCAGTTCTTTTCCTATATGAATATAAAGTAAGAAATTAAGCAAGGTTGTCTGTTATATCACTGCTTTTTGTTGTTGGCTTTTAGCTAGTTGGCTTTAGAAATACTTGCCATAAAGAATAATAAGAGTCAACATAGCAATTAGCAGTTAATGGTGCTCAGAGGCAGGAGGTAAAATAAACCAGTAAAAGAATGTGAAGATTTAGGTGGAAACTTTAATAGCTGGTCATATACACAAATAGATAAATACAAAAAAAATATTTTACAGAAAGAAATGTTCGGTGAAATTATTTGCATAATCTTTGTCTCCCTCTGCTGGTAGAAAAATGTACAACATTTATCTTTTCTGTAGTCTCAGACTTTTGAAACAATTCAAAGGTGTTATTTTCAGCACTCATTTTAATGAGCCATTACTATAAAACAAAAAACTGATGTGAAATCACACAGTCAGTGCGATCGCTGAGTGTCTCAGTGTCTTCAGTCTCTGTAGCGGCTCCTTATTCAAGTCCTATAAAACACACAGAAAGTCACATATGAGTGTGAGATATTACTGGTATCATTTTACAGCCAGAGATATTAGTGAAAAACAAATAGATTAATAACAGTAAATGATAACTCTCACTTTAACACACACACACACACGCACACACACGCGCACACACACGCACACACAGTCTAAAGTGGAGCTGAATTATTATCTTATATTCTCCAGTTTCTCTTCGGTCGGTCAGTCGACGCCATGTCGAAACCGACGAATAGGAATCTCGCTAGAGGGGCCAATCTACTTCGCGTAAAACTAAACAAGCCAATACACATTGGCGTGTAATCATTTGCATCAGCTGTTCAGTCTCGCAGCACGGGCATATAACGAGCAGCTGGTGGTGATTGCACTTCAGCTTTATGCTTCGGAGCCAAGCACTTCGATGCCTTCTTCAAACCTGTCTACACAGCTTTGTGAAACGAGAAAGCAAGCCTCTTCAGGACCTCTCCACCTCGGTGACAGCATGACAGCACTAGAGGATGGATACCTGACCTGAGCCCGAAGGGACCCTTTGGACCGGGCCGGGCCGGGTTTGGACAGATATTTATAAATTATGTTCGGGTCGGGCTCGGTCACATAAGGCATAAGGCATTGAACATTTTAAATTTAAAACAGCTTATTATGTAGGTAGCCAATGTGCCTGATGCTTTCACTTGATGCAAACGTTTGTTTTTGTGATTAAAATACTTGTAAAATATTACCTTAAAGCTTCAGTAGGTAACTACTGAAACAGAAAAATTCGATCCACAGAAATACAGAAAAATTCGGCCCGATCCACACTCTAGACAGCACAGCATGTACTATGCGTGACACACAGCAGCGTGCATAGCAGCACAGCGTGACAGCACAGCACTGCGAACGGTCTTTTATTCTCTCTCTTTCTCTCTCCTTTTTTGTTTTTGAAAAACTGAGCAAAACAAAAAAGCTGTTGTCACAGCTGGTAAGGTGCGCCGGTTAGAGCGTTCAAAACCTATTTTTACAGCTTGTACCAGCAAGAGAGAAACAGCGCACAGACAGGTGCACATTCCTGTCTGTGATCACGGTGACCGCTCCATTGCGTGCTTCAGCACCAGCGAGAGCAGTCCCGAAAAGAGCTTACACAGATAGAAACGCGTCTTTTTAAAGATGACTTTCTATCTGTGTGTTTCTGGACATGGTCGTTACCTGGGGCCACGGGATGGTCACAATCGCTGCTTCGTGTGTCTGGGCATTGAACAAGCTGAGGCAGCTTTTGTGGATGAGTCGCGGAGCTGCGAGACTCTTGTTCCTGCAAATGGGCGGAGTCCCCGCACCTCTGCCTCGATCTAACCCTCCTCAGCGGGTTACTTCAGGCAGTGATGCGGGTAACCTGAGGATCACAGTGAGTGCGCTTCCTTCGGGGAACCAACCCCCTAGGAACCCTCATTCCTCCCATGCTCCGCAGCCAGTAGAGCTGCTGATGGATCGTGCTGGACCATCCACGAGGTGTGTACCAGTCGCTTCCTTCGGCGCTCCCCGCGATGAACAGATGTCGATCGCTGCATCGGAGGGTGGGTCAGACTTCTCTGCAGATGACGATTCGGCGCCACTGCCCCCTTCGGATGTGTCAGCGGTGCCCGAGACGGACCCGGAGATGATGGCCATGCTTTCCCGGGCGCCAACAGGATCGGGCTCGTATGGAACCCTCCACCGTGTCCGAGCCCTCGGGGCTGGACGACTGGTATCTTGCGGTGGCGCACGCTGGTTCTCAGCAACCCACCCCAGTGCCTTTCTTCCCGGAGGTGCATGAGGAGCTCACGGGGGCATGGACGGCACCTTTTACTGCCAGAAACCGCCCCCGTGCCTCCTCCTCCCTTACCACCCTTGATGGCGGGGCAGCTAAGGGTTACTTCTCACAGCAGTTCTCGGCTGTACAAGAGCAGACGGAGGCTATCAAACACATCCTGCCCCTCAGCGACGGGCGACCTAGAGATGGAAGGGACTGCTCTGCAGGAGACGATGAACGCATCTCTGGTTCCGAAGAGGGCGGAGAGATAATCCTCACCACTCTCATCCGCCTCTTCCATCGCTAGCGGGCAGCAGTGTGCGGTTCGAGAATGTAACCAAGCCGCCTCCTGCACCTCCTGCCCTGTGGAGCAGCAGCAGCAGTGGTAACCCCACTTGGGGGTGGCATCACGGCACTCACCGGGTGGCAATCACACCGTGCCGCCAGACCTTCAGCCCGTGGTCAGATCCCTCAGACCCCCCTGCGGGCAGGAGTGCCCTTGGAACAGGTGTCCAGGCATGCTATGGTATTCACAGATGCCTCTGCCACCGGCTGGGGTGCCACTTACAACGGGCATGCAGTGTCAGAGGTGTGGACGGCTCCCCAACTGCATTGGCACATCAACTGCCTCGAGTTGCTGGCAGTACATCTCGCTCTGAGCCGCTTAAAGAGGCCGCTACAGGGCAGAGAAGTGCTGGTCCGTACGGACAACACTGCGACCATTGCGTACATCAACCGGCAAGGTGGTCTACGCTCCCGTCGCATGTCGCAACTCGCCGTCATCTCCTCCTCTGGAGTCAGAAGCATCTGAGGTCGCTTCAAGCCATGTTTGTCCCCGGTGTGCTCAACCGTGTGCCGACGAGCTATCACAAGCTGTGCTCCCGGGAGTGCCCCCGTTCGTGCTCTACGTGTGTTTTACAGAACTCAAAGCATCAGGACCTCAGACCAGCTCTTTGTCTGTTACGGAGGCCAGCAGTTTATGTATGTAGCCAATGTGTATTGGCTTGTTTTAAGTTTCACTTGAAGTAGATTGGCCTATCTAGCAAGATTCCCATTCGTCGGTCTCGACGTGGCGTCTCTGTTCCCTCCCTCAGGGAACGAGGGTTACCATATGTAACCGAGACGTTACACACATATGAGACCTGTTACTGAAATTGGGTCAATTAAAAGGCTTGAAATAAAAATATACTCACAGTAGAATAATGTCTCCAGTTTATAATGTGGATCATTTTTCAGATCAGAGAGCAACGTCACTCCTGAATATCCTAGTTTATTCCCAGACAGATTCAGTTCTCTGAGATGTTCAGGGTTTGATCTCAGAGCTGAAGCCAGAACAGCACAACCTTCATCTGTGACGTCACAATCACTCAACCTGTAGAGAACAATGACACACTCTTCACTTCAGATCAGATCAGATCAGATCAGGGGAGTGTTTCCCGAAAGCATCGTTGGCCGACTATGGTTGCAAGTTCCGTCGTTATCAGCATAGTTCAACGATTTGGTGTTTCCCGAAACCATCGTTCCAACGAACGTTAGCAAACAGCATCGCAAACTTGTGTTGTTGGAACGACAGCTCTCGAGCTGTGGTTAGAAGCATAGTTTCTAGTTTACATGACATGTAGACTGAATAAATCCTTATCTTTAGCAAAATAAGCAAGCTGACATTCAGTACAACCCGTGTTATTTATTTATAATACATACAAATGTAATTTACGTCTTTTAGTTTGTCAAGCGATTTTAAGCACCGTTTTTGAAGACTGCGCATGTGCGAACGTGCTCTACTATGTAAGAACGAGCCAAATAATGAGTCTGGTAATAAAGCAAAATAACTAAAGAAAAATTTGAATTGGTATTCAGATGCCATGTCTGTAACTTATATGACAAAATCTAGCGTTAATTCGATCTCAAACAGATTAATTAAAATAAGTTATTAGTCCACCACGTGCGAGACGTCATAAACCAACGTGGTTGAACGATACTTTGCGACATACGGTTACGGGAAACAGTCGTGACTAGCTAGTTGATTTCTCCAACGATGCATCGTACCATGTTAGTTAAGCAGCGAGCTATATAGTTGTACGGGAAACGCACCCCAGTTTAGCAGTGAATCCATTATTAAAGAGAAAGTTCAAACTTAAAGCTAGTAATGGGCGATATAAACGATATGCGATATAAACTATACAAAATTGGCCTACGATAGAGATTTTTATTCTATTGCACTATCGCGATAATGCATGTTGATGACGCAATCTACCCGCGAAATTTAGAGCCACAAGCTGCAACCGGCTGAAACGCATCATATTCGTCGTCATCTTGAGTAAACATGGCTGACAGCGAAACGGAGGCGCTGGTGAAAAAGATCGGTGCAACATCCATTATTTGGACTTGGTTCCGATTTAAGCCGTCCGACGAGCAGCAGCAAACTATACAGAGTGCGTGGGGAAACCGTTCGGGGTAACACACACGACAAATCTGTTCTACCACCTCAAAACGAAACATGTCACTGAATACCAGCGCGTATTCACAAAATAGTGGTGTAAACACAAAATCTCTGTGTGTTCCCGATTTTAAGATTCGTTGTTGTGTTGCTTTTTAACTGAGAAGACATCAGTTTTTTTGCTCTTTGCATCTTTTGTGTCCTTTAAAAAAATAGCCAAACTAAAACTACATTTGGAGTGCCTTCTGCACTGTTTTGCACGTTTTACTGTCTATGGCATGGCACTACTGTAAATAAACTTTTATACTTGAAGCATTTTCTTTAGTTGACGTATACAGGTGAAACTCGAAAAATTAGAATATCATGCAAAGGTAAAACTAATATATTATATAGACTCATTACATGCAAAGTGAGATATTACAAGGCTTTATTTGTTATAATTTTGATGATTATGGCTTACAGCTTTATGAAAACCTTTTCACAATATTCTAATTTAGAATTTGGGGTTTTTATAAGCTGCTAGCCATAATATAAACATTAGGGCTACTTAAAGTCTCTGCAGCTAGTGTTCTTGAATTTTATTTATCTGCAACATTGTTGTATAATTACAGTTTTGCACAATAAATGTTCTCAAAACGACATACACCGTTTCTTTCTTTCTTTCGTTAAAAAAAAAAAATATATATATTTAGCAGTTGTTTGGCTTTCCTTAGGGTCTGTGTAACCTGTTCTGAAATGAAAGCTTTAGCATAAGTTCTGCCGGGAAGACTCAATTACTACGTCAACTTTTGCTTCACTTCTATCCAATCATATTCTTATGCTCACTGTATAAAAGCTCGGTACTTACACATGTTTGAGTTCGCAGATACTGAAGCGACGATTACCCCCATCCTCCCCACCACCACCAGGATGGTCCTGTCCATACCTCCCGGGGGGGTCGGCTACGCCAAATGACTTTGTATATTATCAGCTTGCTGAGCTGTCAATAAATGTATGATTGTTGAAATAATTCTCCCGAGTCTTTCTGGTAGAAATGGTTTTATTATAATTTATATATCGTGATATATATCGTTATCGCAAGAGGCTGCAATGTATATCGCAATATGGATTTTAGGCCATATCGCCCATCCCTACTTAAAGCACAAATTAATATGTTTGATAGATCATTAGATTAAGATCTAAATGTCACAAAACATGATCATATGTACTGCTCAACTGATCATCTACAGTATCATTCAGTCAGGAAAAATAATCTCTTATTTACACTATATTAGATGTCTGTCTTGTGCAAAATCTGTTTTAATAAATGGCACTATTCACTACATAGGTTAGTTTTACTATGTTAGATCTGTGTGGAGTATCAATTTGTGTGTGTGTGTGTGTGTGTGTGTGTGTGTGTGTGTGTGTGTGTGTGTGTGTGTGTGTGAACAAGAACAAGAAGAACAAGTGTGTGTTTTTTACACAAACACACATTTAAAAACCTTTTTAGAAAGTGTCAGTGCAGAAAGATTAACATAATTAACAGTAAGAATGAAATGGAAGCCCTGAAATTGTTCTCTTCCTATTTGAAGGATAGGACTTGTTCAGTCAGTTTAGGGGATTGTTTTCCTTCTGTTGCCCCTCTTGTGTGTGGGGTTCCACAGGGCTCTGTACTAGGACCAATTTTATTTTCCCTTTATATGCTCCCTCTAGGATCGATTTTTGAGAAATTTGGGATTCAGTATCATCTGTATGCGGATGATTCTCAAATTGATTTACCACTGAAACATGGGCATAAATGTGCCATTCAGTCTCTTTATGCTTCCTGCTCAGCTACTGTTCGGACGCTCTTGCTTACTGCTCCGCGCTTTGCTCTATCGCTTTTATATTTTTATATTTTATCTTCTTTTATCAACTAATTTCAACTTCAGCAAATCAGCACAGTGATCAAACGCTTGGATTACAACAAAAAAGCTGAATTATTTTACTCGACCAGCCTCCCACTGAAAGCTTACATTCCGGGGAAGAGAAAACACAACTGCATAAGGATAAGAGAAAATGCCTCTTCTGGAAACTACTTGCTTCAGCAATTGCCACAGACTTTTACAAAGGATTGCAGTTCTTGAAACAAAGTTATTTGCGGGACCACCAAACCAGACGGAACACACAACAGAGCTCCGTCATGGACGCCCTCAGCATACAGCCGGTGAGTTTCATGAATCTAGTGCTCCTCAACAGGCCATACTGAGTGTAGAGAAACAAGCCGATCGACTTACAAATCGATGGCACTATCAGGGAATGAGACCCAAAGGCACTCGAGACATCAGATTGTCACGAGTATCACATATTGCCGCAGTAGCATCCTCTACCCCAGATACGGCTCTGACAAGGATTGCAAACACTGGTCTCCTACCACCGCCTATACATCTTGAGAACAGATTTGAAGTATTAATGAATGTAAATGAGGAATCCCCAAACGTGATGAATGTGATCGAACACAGACTGAATCAGCCAGTAGCTAACACTGATGCTAACTTGCGCTCAAGGTCGAGCAGACAACATCACTCAGCTCAGAGCGCAGCCGAGCACAGGACTCTGATAGTGGGTGACTCCATTATCTGAAACACTAGTAGCAGGGATACAACTACGTGCTGCCTTCCACAAGCAACAATTTCTGATGTAAACAGGGAACTTGAGAACATTCTGATGAAACATAAGACTGCAAATCGACTCATCATTCATGTGGGGAAAAATTATATTCATAAAGAGCAGTCAGAACTCCTCAAGAAGAATTTCAATGAACTTTTTGAAACACTTAAAAGACTGAAAGTACAAACATTCATCAGTGGACCACTCCCAGCAAGATGAACAAACAGGTTTTCACGGTTGCTTGGGCTTAATACATGGCTCCAAAAAACATGCAATATAAAAGGAGTGAACTTCAATCTTTTCTGGAGTCAGAGGAAACTGTTCCAACAGGACGGCCTCCACCCAAACAAACTTGGTTCAAGAGTGCTAAAGGACAATATCTACTTCTCCCTCAATCATCCTTCTGCAGTGTGTGCCAATCCACTCAACCTGAATGGCACGCACATGATAACACCACTCAGCCACAACAACTTCTGCTCATGGCTGAGCCCTGCCCACAGAGCTCACCACAGACAGACTGTGACATACTAGAACTGCTCCAAGATTCAACACCCAAGGACGACTTCCTGGAAAACAGCCAGGGAAACCAGGACAGCATATTACAGGCTCCGATAACACCAGAGCAACAGTCCTTCTCACCAGACACGCTATCTCTATCTCCACCATCTCCACTTCTGGGCTTCTCAGAGAAAATGGAAAAACTGGTCTATGCTGAAACCAAACTATCCCACTCTTTTGCAAGCCCCCAGATATCAACCAAAAAACGGCAGGCCCTACAACCACCAAAGCCTGCTGGCCCCGCTCGCCCTCCCCCTCCTCCTGCAAGAGTTCTTCGGGCTCTGCCACAACGACAGGGCTCACACCCTCCTCCTTCGGCTCGAGGTGAACTAAAAACAACTGATACCAGCTCTCATTGATATGTGCCGGGTCCCCGCTATGATAACAGTAACTTTCTCAAATGTTTACAGAACAAGCGGGAACCCTGTGTGCCTGTATCTTTCTCTATTGCTGTTCGATTACATGATAGAAAGTCTAAGGCCTTCAAAAGCCATACAGCAAACCCATCTAATATGGTGCCTATTACACGCCAAACTAAGACTGCTGTGGGGACAAAAAGTAAGACTGTTAAGTTAGCACTCTTAAATATCTGCTCACTTAAAAATAAATCACTTCTAGTCAATGACTTAATAACCACATACAACCTGGATTTTATGTTTCTAAATTAAACTTGGCTAGAAGACAACTGCAGTGCAACTGTCCTCAATGAAACATCCCCTCCTAACTTTAATTTTATGAGTGTCTGCAGAGTGGGTAGGAGAGGTGGGGGAGTAGCTGCTCTTTTTAAAGATGTCTATCAATGCAAGCAAATATCATTTGGTAATTACCCGTCTTTCGAATATCTGGGTATTGTGTTAAAAGGTGCTCCTCGCATTTTACTTATTATTGTTTACAGGCCTCCAAAATACTCTTCAGCCTTTTCTGAGGACTTTACAGAACTGTTATCAACCATTTCCTCAGAGTTTGACTGTTTTGCTATTGCTGGAGATTTTAACATTCACATAGAAAATGCAGAAAACAATATGGCAAAAGAAATCAAAACTGTTTTAAAAACTTTTGATCTGACTCAGCATGTACATGGACCGACACACAATCGTGGACACACTCTAGATTTACTTATCAGTAAGGGTCTAAACATTTCATCGATTGTTATTAAGGATGTAGCACTGTCTGATCATTTCTGTATTTTCTTTGATATATTGATCTCTCCTGCCATTGAAGCTAGATCTGTGTCTGTCAAGAAGAGATGCTTAAATGAGAACAATAGTATACTATTTATGAAGGCTATATCTTTAACACCAAGCATATCTGCTGTTGATTTTCTCCTTGATTCTTTTAACTCAAAAGTTAAAAGTGTAATTGATGATATTGCTCCTGTGAAAGTCAGGAAGAGTGGTAGACAAAAGGCACCTTGGAGAAACTCAACAGCAGTGCAAAATATGAAAAGACAATGCAGAAAAGCAGAGCGCATGTGGCGGAAGACAAAACTTGTAGTCCACTATAACATCTACAAAGACACCATCCATGCTTTCAATATGGAACTAGGCAAAGCTAGACAGACTTTCTTCTCAAATATTATAAACAGCAACTTAAACAACACACGCACTCTTTTTGCTACTGTTGAGAGATTAACAAACCCCCCGAGCCAGATTCCCAGTGAAATGCTCTCAGACAGCAAGTGCAGTGAGTTCGCTTCTTTCTTCTCTGAGAAAATCAATAATATCAGAAAGGTGATCAGCACATCCTTGAGTTGCACTGGGGTCAGACAGATCAGACCACAACCTGAGAAAGTAGTTACTATGTCTGATTTCAAAGAAATTGATGGCAAAATTTTAGAAGAAACCGTACAGCACCTTAAAAAACATCAACCTGCGCCCTTGACGCTCTTCCCACATCTTTCTTCAAAAGTGTGTTAAACAGCTTAGAAGCAGATCTGCTAGAAGTGGTAAATGCCTCACTTCTCTCTGTGAGTTTTCCAAACTCCCTGAAAACTGCAGTTGTCAAACCCCTCCTGAAAAAGAGCAATCTGGATAAGACTATATTAAGCAATTATAGACCGATCTCAAATCTTCCTTTCATTGGCAAGATCATTGAAAAAGTTGTTTTCAATCAGCTGAACAAATTCTTAAGCTCGAATGGATACTTTGACAATTTTCGATCTGGTTTCCGATCGCATCACAGCACAGAGACAGCGCTCATAAAGATAATTAACGATATTCGCTTAAATACTGATACAGACAAATTATCAGTGCTGGTACTACTCGACCTCAGTGCTGCATTTGACACTGTTGATCACAACATACTTCTTGACAGGCTGGAAAACTGGGTGGGGCTTTCTGGGATAGTCCTAAAATGGTTCAGGTCATACTTAGAAGCGAGAGGTTATTATGTGAGTATAGGAGGCCATAAGTCTGAGTGGACATCCATGACATGCGGAGTTCCTCAAGGCTCAATTCTTGCGCCACTCCTATTCAACCTGTACATGCTTCCAATGAGCCAAATAATGAGAAAGAACCAAATCTCTTACCACAGCTATGCAGACGACACAGATCTACTTAGTCCCATCACCTAACGATTACAGCCCCATTGACTCCCTGTTCCAATGCATTGATGAAGTAAACAGTTGGATGTGCCAAAACTTTCTTCAGTTAAACAAAGACAAAACTGAAGTCATTGCGTTTGGAAACAAAGATGAAGTTCTCAAGGTGAATGCATACCTTCACTCTAGAGGTCAAACAACTAAAAATCAAGTCAGGAATCTTGGTGTGTCTCTAGAGTCAGACCTTAGCTTCAGTAGTCATGTCAAAGCAATAACTAAATCAGCATACTATCATCTGAAAAATATTGCAAGAATTAGATGCTTTGTTTCCAGTCAGGACTTAGAAAAACTTGTGCATGCTTTCATCACCAGCAGGGTGGATTATTGTAATGGACTCCTTACTGGCTTTCCCAAAAAGACCATAAGACAGTTGCAGCTCATACAGAACGCTGCTGCCAGGATTCTGAGCAGAACCAGAAAATTTGAACACATCACACCAGTCCTCAGGTCTTTACACTGGCTTCCAGTCACATTTAGGATTGATTTTAAAGTATTATTACTGGTATATAAATCATTTAATGGACTAGGACCTCAATACATTGCAGATATGCTCACTGAATATAAACCCAACAGATCACTCAGATCATTAGGATCACATCAACTAGAAATACCAAGGGTTCACTCAAAGCAAGGAGAGTCCGCTTTTAGCTATGCCAGCCGCAGCTGGAACCAGCTTCCAGAAGAGATCAGGTGTGCTCCTACAGTAGCCACATTAAAATCCAGACTCAAAACACTTCTGTTTAGCTTTGCATTTACTGAATGAGCATTGTGCCACTGTTCGTAGAAAAGTATTTGAATGACGATATTAAAGTTTTCGTCTGAGAAAGAACTACGAATGTGAATGCAGGGCTAAGGAAAGTGAAAAGAATGTGCAAGTAAATGAAAGAGAAAAGAAAGTTGATAGATGGAAGTCGTAAGAAGATTGAAAGAGAAAAGAAAGTTGATAGATGGAAGTCGTAAGAAGATTGAAAGAGAAAAGAAAGTTGATAGATGGAAGTCGTAAGAAGATTGAAAGAGAAAAGAAAGTTGATAGATGGTAAGAAGATTGAAAGAGAAAAGAAAGTTGATAGATGGAAGTCGTAAGAAGATTGAAAGAGAAAAGAAAGTTGATAGATGGAAGTCGTAAGAAGATTGAAAGAGAAAAGAAAGTTGATACATGTAAGTCGTAAGAAGATCCTTTTAAAAGAAAGATCTATAATAGCTGATGTAAAATACGTCCGACTGTTTGCACTGTATTTTATTATTTTATTTTCCAAACTATTCAGGAAGATTTTATTAATTTTTAGGGCTGTCTGATTGGAAGAGATTTTGAAGGGGAACGGGAGAGCTTCACTCCGACGAGGCGAGTGAAGATTAGCTATACTATGGAGAGTATAAAGGTTCGCTGTTTGTTTAAAACAGCAAAAGTGAAACGTGCTCTGTGGGGGCCCCACTGGGCAATACTGGTGTAAGACACCACCCCAGCAGAGGACGTCCCTGGATTGTAGGTCAAGTGGCACCGCAAACCTGCTCAATCACTTCCATCTCAGATAGGGTTTTAATTATTCTTATTTCTTTTGATTATTTTAATTTCTTCTATGTAAAGCACTTTGAATTACCACTGTTTAGCTTTGCATTTACTGAATGAGCACTGTGCCACTGTTCGTCCGACTGTTTGCACTGTATTTTATTTTCCAAACTGTTTTAATTATTCTTATTTCTTTTATTATTTATGTAATTATTTTAATTTCTTCTATGTAAAGCACTTTGAATTACCACTGTGTATGAAATGTGCTATATAAATAAACTTGCCTTGCCTTGAAAAATGAAAAAGAAAAAAAAGTCATCAATTACTCACGCTCATGTTTTAAGACTTTTGTTTATCTTCAAAACACAAATACATATTTTATCTCTGAATATTTTATTGGTCGGAAATTTTAAATATCTGGGTTTGTTTCTGCATAATAATTTGAACTTAATTCTAAATATGGACTATATAAAAAGTCTAGAGACTATATATTTTGAGGAAATTAAGTCGTTTTGATGCGAGTAAAGACGTGCTTGAAATGGTATATACAGATCTCGAGTGTCCTGAGATAGACAAATTTCCATGAAAATGAAATGGACAATAAAAATATTTAATTTAATTTCATAATTCCTGTTTCTTTGGAACAGTGGGGACGCGTACCCACCAGGTTTCGTCATGAGTCATTTTGTACCCACCACTTTTTTTCTTTTTCTTTTTACCTCGAGCTCAATTTAGTCGTTCTGCTGCTGCGCTGGGTACACGCTTCTCTGTTCATAAACACTGCAACAACTGTAACATTAGGATACGTTTGGGGGGAGGGGTGGTTGGGCACGCGGCATGAGAACCGTGGGGGCTGCCCTGCTGAAAATGAAGTAGAAATGCTTAAAGGGTAACTAAACACTAAAGTAAACCAACTTTTTTTAGTTAATGATCTGTAAGAATGGAGCTTCATAAATGCTGTTCATTGATTCGAGTACTTTTTTTAACATTTGAGTATAAAGTGTTTTAATTTTCAAATATATGGTGTAAAAATGTCTGAGTGCTGCCCTCTTCAGGTTAAACGGAATATCCTGCAGTAGGGGTACTCTCTGACGTAGGCGTACTCTATGACGGTACTCTGTCACACCCCTGGCAGCCCCTGGTATAAAAGCATCTGGTTCCGTCAAAACCAGAGCGAGTCAGGAGCTGGAAATTGGAATTACGAGTATTGAAAACGATCAGGATAGCGTATTTTAGCATCTAGTTAGCATAGCATTTATATAGTTATTTAGATGATTTCGTGTAGCCTAGGTAGTTATTTAGCACAGTTGTTAGTGTTGTTAGAAGCATAGTTAGTTAGTAGCATAGTATTGCATCAGTTAGGATAGTGTAGATTTTTAGCATTAGCTTTATCTGTATTTAGGACAGTGGTTAGCATGTCCTAAAGGTGTATTGTTGCCGGTTGCAACAGCACTGCTGGACTGTATAACTTTCCACCAGACTTGGAAATTAGGCGCCAGTGTTTACATGCACTTGTGTGCTAAACGCTGCTCTTCCTGCATGGACTCCACCCCCGCCGGCGCGTTTTGCTGGATATTTTTTTTCACATAGCGGCAAAATATGCTTAACGTAGGTTAATAGTAATAATAATCCACTCAGATACTGGACCCATTCTCTCTTGCGCGGCTGCTTCGCTAGCATCGTCAGATGCCGATCGCGATGTGGGAGTTAATGCGATGCTACACCGCAGTTTGAGCTAGCGGCTCAAATTGATATGGGTTTAGCTCTGTGTCCACAGACAATTCCTCCACTTCAGGGGAAGGTGGGGGAGAAAAATCCTCAACTTTAAATGACCGCTCTGTTGCAAAGCTACTTGCGTCACTCCAGTCACTCTCCATCTTAGCGAGTCTGACAGCAGCTGTCAATCACTGCGTCACTGTGGGTCTGTCAGTCACCCGCTCAGCCCCGCCCTCGGTTCGTCCGTTGGGCTCTGCCCACTTTTCCAGCATTTTTCAAATATTGCCAGTGGGTGGAGTCAGGCTCTGACCAGGGGTTTAGTTACCCTTTAATAATGTCAGATAACGTCCAAAATAATTTGAATTTGGGTTAGATTTTTTTTACCGTTTTCAGTGGTTATGAGGAGCAATATGAGAGAGAAATTAGGTAATCATTGTTTAGGTACATTAAACCACGCCATGTCATATTGTCAACATGGTACTTATGAAGCAAAATAATCATATGTCTAATGCATTTTGAAAACTTAAGGTTTTCTTCTTTATAAAACGAGTCGGACATCATCACATGTTTGTATAAAGTTTTATTTATTTACATTAGTAAGCTACAGGACATCGTCTTTTAAAACATGACCTGCGCGAAAGATAAAAAATAATAATGCGTCACTGTACCCAGCACATTTCAAACCAAACTGACGCCCATAAATATACATTTAAAATTTGTAATTGTTCCGTGAATTCTTAAATTCGAAGAACAAAACCTGCAGCTCTCGTTGACAGACATCTTATTCTAAACACAATCCTCTCTCCTCTGATCATTCCGTTTATATACTGTCTATGGATCATTCGGATACGTGTTTACGGCCGGTTCAGGCGCATGACATACGTCATGAACAGACGTTAGCGATTGATTATGGCAGATCCTGAATGGCTCTGAGCAGATCCAATAGTTTTATACTTCAATAGAGTACCCGCCTACAAGGAAGTTAACGCTTGTCAATGGAGAGAGGCCAGACTCACTGTGCAAATGAAATGTACGAGAGTCTGGAAGAACCAGGCTATGCTTTTTGTTGTTGGCTTTAGAAATACTTGCCATAAAGAAGAATAAGTGTCAACATATAGCAATTAGTAGTTAATGGTGTTCAGAGGCAGGAGGGAAAATAAACCAGTACAAGAATGTGAAGATTTAAGAGGAGACTTTAATAGCTTGCCATATACAGAAATAAATCAGTGAAATTATTTGCATAATCGTTGTCTCCTTCTGCTGGTAGAAAATTTTACAACGTTTATTTTTTCTGTAGTCTCAGACTTGAAACAATTGAATTGAAACAATTCACAGCTGCTATTTTCAGCACTTATTTTCATGAGCCATTACAATAAAACAAGAAACTGGTGTGAAGTCACACACACATGTCAGTGTGATCGCGGTGTGTTTCTGTGTCTTCAGTCTCTGTAGCGGCTCCTTATTCACCATCAGCTGATCCTGAGGAAACTGAACTGACGTCTAAATACTGAGAGTCCTACAATAAAACACACAGACAGACACGTATTACTGCTGTCACATCACATCTGGAGATCATGTATATTCATATTACAGCCAGAGAAAAACTAATAGATTAATAACAGTAAATGATAACTCACTTTATCACTACTTTATAATACACACACACACACACACACACAATGTTTACATCCAACCAAATCATTCGTTAGTAATCAGATTGATATATAATTATTAAGTCTGCAGTTTAAAACAAAAACAATGTAGGGGAATAGTATGTGTAAACAGCGGGGAATATTTGTGCAGTGTGTGCATGTCAAAAACTCAATTACAATTTGAAGCTTGAAGCTATTCATAGATCATATTCACATTACAGAATTAAACTCTTATTAAAAAAGATTTACAGAGACTAAAGTGAAGCTGAATTATTATCTTATATTCTCCAGTTACACACATATGAGACCTGTTACTGAAATTGGGTAAATTTAAAGGCTTGAAATAAAGATATACTCACAGTAGAATAATTTATCCAGTTTATAGTGTGGATCATCCTTCAGATCAGAGAGCAACTTCACTCCTGAATCTCCTAGTTTATTCCAAGACAGATCCAGATATCTCAGGTGTTCAGGGTTTGATCTCAGAGCTGAAGCCAGAGCAACACAACCTTCATCTGTGACGCCACAATCCCTCAACCTGTAGAGAACAATGACACACTCTTCACTCTCTCAGATCAGATCAGATCAGTTTAGCAGTGAATCCATTATTAAAGAGAAAGTTCAAACTTAACCCTCTGGGGTCTGAGGTGTTTTCTGGGTCCTGGAGGTGTTCTGACATGCTCTGACATTTGTGCTTATTTCTGTTACTTGTGACATTTTCATGGCTAAAATCTTATTACACTGCATTCAGCACAAACTCTGCTACAATAATATGTCAGCAGCATGTATGTAAAAGTTTGTAGTTTTGAGATAATATCATTTATGCGTGGTTTGTGAAAATGACAAAAAAAAGTCACTGAAATAAGGTCATGAAACCCAAACTGATTATTTCTACACAAGACTTTTGAAAATTGTATCACGTTGCCTAGAATATTTGCTCCAAAACTATGTGAAAATCACCTTGACTACTCATTCAGATAAGACAATATATTGATTTAAAATTTGTAATACATGTCTTGTGTACATGGCCGCGGAAAGTAGGGGTGCTGAGGGTGCTGCAGCACCCCCTGACGACAGCTGTTTCACTACATTGGCATTTAAGATGACATGACTTTAAATAACTTTCAACGTGTTTTTTAAAATACCTTCTACCTTTATAAAATTACTCTAAAGATTATTTCGTTTTGATATGTTGTCGAATATGGTTTTATAACTAAAAGAAATGTATATAGCCTACCAAAAGGCAAAAGCCGATCCTGCATGGAGAAAACACTGCTGAGGACCAGCATCTCAGAACTCATTTGACACTCATTTAATGCATGATCTTGTTCACTCAGACATCGGTGAAAAAATTTAATAGATGTCTTGATTAAAGCATTCTTTGGCTTTAGGAGAACGTGTTTTTCCATCCCACTCTTTTCCATTGTTTTTCAGTGTGAACGCACTCGTGTTTAACTGTTGCGCTACATATTTAGAAGACGCTTTTATCCAAAAAAGGAACAAAGCAATTCGTCAAATGTCATTCATAATACGGATTAGACAATAGTAATACAGGGCTAAGATTATCACAAATAAACACAAGATTTTGACGCATATCCAAGGGTTTGTGGCGGGGAGTGTGAAGCGCGCACTGCATGGCACGGAGGCGTGGGCGCGAACTCCTATCAACAGTGAAACAACTTCTATAGTTGTTTTTAACCGTGAAAATACTCTATAATTTCTGGTCATACAGAAAATAATAATACATTATTCGTAACTACTTTTATTTGTGTAAACTCACAATAACAAGAAAACGTTGTGCGTTTGTAAAATAAAATAAAACAATCATGCCGCGCTTTCATGATCTCCGTGAACTGGAGCGCGAGAACTGAAATAAAATATAGCCTATGCCTATGTAGGCTAAAGCTTGAAATGTCCACTTTAAAACGAACAAATTCGAATCGAAAGCTAATACATTTTGTTCTGATTATGTAATCCGTATGAAAGGTGGATTTCTCTTAAGGCGCATCCACTTAACAGCGGAGATGGAGATGTGTTTTTAGCCGACACTGATTTAGAAAACAATAGTTTATTAATAAACAATTCAAATGCCTCGTTATTTTTTCAGACACATTTATTATCATTAGCCTTTCTGTGGTTGCAGAGACATAGGCCCCCTCTTCTCATTCAGCACTGCGGGAAAAATATAATTTCCAGGTTCTAATTTTGTCTTAGAAAAATAGTAAAATCAACAAAAAAAATCTATATTAATTTGTGAATATTTTAAATGTTTAATAAAGGGACAATAAGTCATAAACAAAAATTCGTCAATATTTTTTTTTTTTGCGCAGCATTCGGTCTAGCCTACAGTTCAAATTAAAATTGTGTTGGTCAACTTAGCGTTTTAAAAATACAACAACCGTTTTCGTTTTGGATAAGTGCCCTGGATATAAGCCTACCTCTCTTAAATATTTTTGTTCTCTCTGTTTTGTCATTTAGTAAACTTTATAGATTTCAACCATATTATTCCTTCTTGAGTCTCTTTAACAAGAACTTAGATTAATGTATGAATTGAATAGTGATTTTGTGACCTATGATGAGGGAAGAACCATGATACCCTTGGTAGTATCAAATGATAGCCTATAGCGATGTCATCAGGATACACACACCGGTAGGCAGTGGCCATCCTTACCTGGTGACCACCAGAATTTATAGTTTACCCACCTCTTTTTTTGGTTGCGCTCGCGTCTCGCGCATGACACAGCGTTCTCAAAACGCAGCACTCTAGTTAAAATAAGTTAAACTAAAACGCGCCTCGAGACCTTGCGTTTTTCCCTCTTCCACTGCCCGCGTTTGGCATCTTGCATTTTCGCTTTGAAAGATTATACATTCTGTGTGAACCGGCACATAACTCAACTGAGCATGTATCATAAGGTAAGATGCAGCTTTTTGTGCTGTGTTTTTAAAATGTATCATGAGTTCTGAGCGTTCTCACATAACTCTGTCCTCATTCATTTGTATGGTCATCTTTTTGTTTGGGCTTTTTAATATTATGATTTTGTTAAAAAAATTCTCTACCATCACCACCCCGCAATATCAAGCCCCGCCCCATTAAGCCCCGCCCCCAGCACCCCCTAGATAAAATATGTTCCCGCGCCTCTGCTTGTGTAAGAAAGCTTTATGCGAGTAGGCGTAAACCATCCATGAATATTGAGTGTTTCACACCTGAGAGAGACAAAGAGCCTCCCATAATGGCCCTATTAGGAGCTCTCAGGTCCTATGAGGAACTTTGAACAAAGAATGAGGAGATTTAAAAAAGAATGGCTTTTTGATTGTTTGGATTTATTTACAACACAACAATCCAAAGATACACAACAAATGGCAAAAAAAGCACATTATTTAACACACTGAACTAAAGACAGAGACTTAACCAGTCACACACATTTGTGCCATTCCTGAAACATAGTGCATACCTGTCATTTCCCAGATGTTTGATTTTCACTTTACCATGTTCTGCTCATGTTGAAGTCAGCAGGACTATACCTAAAAAAAATAAAAAATAAAGCTGTGAACATGCTGATATCAAGAGAAACTAGGGCTGCACGATTTTGGAAATACATTTTAGATTTGTTCTGGTTAAAATTGCTTTTTAAAATTTATAAAATACACACACACGCACACACACACACACACACACACACACACACATATATATATATATATACCAGGTTTGTTGTGCCTTGTAGACATACATGCAGGGCTGCATAAAATAATAACAATAGTAGGCTATAGCAGGCATCGTTAAAAAGGAACACTTCAGTAACACTACACTAGAGAAAAATATATTTATTATCATATGTTACTTCAAATGTTTACATCGATGTGACGTGTTTCGTTGTCACGGCTACATAAACAAATTTCCGCACACAGGAAGACGGATGTTATGGTAATATTTTACATGTATTTTAATCACAAAAACGAACGTTTGCATCAAGTGAAAGCATCAGGCACATTGGCTACCTACATAATAAGCTGTTTTAAATGTAAAATGTTTAATGCGGCTCTGATGTGGGCTCGGGTCGGGTATATACATCCTCTATTTCAAACACACAGCGCGACTGAGAACATTCACTGAAGCATCGAGCAACAGTTCGAATGCAATGTGAAGTGTATGCAACAATACTATTATAATTCAGAATAATTTCTTACCTTAAAATCTTTCTTGTCTTCAAATCGCGTTCTTCTTCTACTGATGTAAATCCAATAATCTCACAGCGTGTCTTCCAAACTCGACGAACAGCAGAGGACTGATGAAGTTTGGCGCCGCTTTGTTGTTGAGGTAATGGGCGCGTTCGCGCGACGCATGGACGATTTGCATCTCTATATGTTTTGCGCGTGTGGGTGTGGTCACATTAAAACTAATGATCAAGGGTTAGAGAACCTGGATATCTTGTTGGTTTTATACAAATTACTTAAACAGAGAATATTTGTTTTCGTTTTGATTCAGATCATTTAAAACTACACACTTAAATGATTATAAAGATATAGAGCTCATAAATGTGTGTCAAGTATTCGCTGAGTTTTGTTTATGTTTAGATACGTCCTCAAGAAAAAAAAAGTTCACGAGACGGAGGCAGAAAGCACACCCTGTTTAATTTCTTTATTTTACAAAGGCACAACGTTTTGTTTTGATTGTAAGTGGACACATACACATCTCACAGATTCGTTTTTCATATTTATTAAGTCTGTATGACCATATATGACGGAGTATTTTAAGTTTATTTAGCTGCTATGTAAAAAAAAAAATCGAGCAAATCACGCCGGCATTATTGCCGATGAACAGTGAGAATGAATCCAGCATGTTCTTTATTTCTCAGTTCTGACTGTGTTGAGCTCGAGTCTGTTTAAAGTCAAGAGACTGAAATGTTGATTGTGTGTGAAGTGTGTATTTCAGTGTGACTCAGTCCTGCAGATTCATGTTACTGAGGATCAGCTCATGTGTTCAATCATTTACAGTTCTATAATCTGAACTAACTCACAGCAGCAGAAAGAGGCTGAACACTTCAAATATACTTTACATTGTGATTCATGTGTGAGTCAAATATGATCTTACCCCAGTATCTCCAGTTTACAGTGAGGATTCTGTAGGACATCAGACAGCAGATTCACTGATTTTCCTATTTTATTCAATGACAGATCCAGTAATCTCAGGTGTTCAGGGTTTGATCTCAGAGCTGAAGTCAGAGCAGCAAAAATTTCATCTGTTATGCCACAATCCCTTAACCTGTAGAGAACAATGACACACTCTTCACTCTCTCAGATCAGATCAGATCAGTTTAGCAGTTCATTATTAGAATTCATTATAAAAGAAAAAGTTTAAACTTAAAGCACAAATTAATATGTTTGATGGATCGTTAGATTGAGATCTAAAATGGCACAAAACATGAACATAAAACATCTCAAGTACCATTCAATCAGGGAAAATTATCTCTTATTTACACTATATTAGAAGTCAGTCTTGTGCAAAATCTGCTTTAATAAATGACTGTATTCCACTTCTCAAACTGTGGTACGCAGATGAATCACTGAATTAAATATTAATTTTACTGGTGGATGATGAAATTATGAAAAGTTAAACGAAACTGCTATCGTGGCTTCAATCTGGCAAGAGAAGTGCGGATCAGTGTTGCGTTTCCCAAAACCATTGTTAGCCACCACTGGTTTCCTGTAACTCAAACTGTAGAGCGCTGGCGCTTCCAACACCAATGCCATTTGATTCCCAGGGAAATTAAGAACTGACAAGAATGTAAATGTGTACCTTGAAATGCAATGTAAGTCGCTTTGGATAAAAGCATCTGCCAAATGTAAATGTAATGCAAAATGGTTGCAAGTGTAGCGTCTCGATGAAATCACGATGACTTATTAATTCTAAAGAGTCAAATAGCTTTTAACCCATGGGACTGTTTCATGTAAATCAAATGCCTAGCGCCAAAAAGTTTGGATAATTGACACTTTTAGTGTCCTGGTACAAGCTAAACAGACACATTCCAAACTCTGTCATGAGCTTCAAAAAGACTCTAAGCCACTCAAATCCTCTCCCCCAAGCAGGCCAGCAGATAAGATGGCATGAACAGACATTTTGAATGCATCAACACACATACACAGTTTTCCATTTAATTCAGTTACCAAGTCATTCCAAAATGTATACAATATTTTCTTATTGTATTGTAGCTCATATTAACCTAGTTATGACTTTCTAGTTGTGTTAGTTGAATTCTAAACACCTATATTCAAGCCTAAGAATGAATCTCCGCTTTTATGTCTTCCAAACATATCTTCCTTGGTATTGAATTAAACCTCTCAGTCTGCCCTAGCTGCACATATACAGGAGATTACAGTAAAATGTATTATTCTATGTGTACATCTTTATGGAGTAGAAATGACGAATTCTAAACGCCGTCATAACTTATGCAGATGAACCGTCCTGACAAGACAAAGAGAATCTTCCCGCGCGAGAATCACCAAAGGTGATTGGTCGTCCACGCGAAAGGAGGTGTAAACAAGAACTCCTTAAAGAGGAAGAACTTCAGTTTACAGTTCAGTTCATGTTTTGTTAGAGTCTTCAGTCCTCTCCGTCCTCACTTCCATCTTCTTCAAAGCAGCTTCATCTTCAAGAACCATGAGGACACGCAGAACAGAAGGACAAACACGCACGCACCTTCTTTCCGCAGCCACACAAAGAGAACTTTATCGCAAGTAACGTATTTAGCTTCAACAAGCTTTTAAACTTTAAGACTGTTTTGCCCCCGTTTAGGGAGTTGTTCTATTCATTGGTGTCTCTCAAGAAAAGGTTCTAAAGGTCTGTGATTTTGCTTTCTTTCTTTCTCTCTCTTTATTTCTCACTCTCTCTCTTTCATTGTCTGTTGATCTTGTGTTGTATATAACGTTATGTGTCAATTGTAGTCGCATGTTTTTGTAGTCTCATTTATTAAATACTTTATGTTCATTGATTGACTCTGCCTAAATGCTCATAATTCGAGGTCCTTGAAATGTTCGATCTAGGCTACAAGCTTTACAATTGTTGATACTATGGGCCCTATCTTGCACCCAGCGCAATTGACTTTGAACACCGACGCATGTATCATTCCTATTTTGCACCCGCGCACAGCGGACTTTTCCCTCCACAGACGCACGCCGGTAAATTAGGGAATGAACTTGCGCTCACGGGGGCGGTTTAGCGCAAAGAGGAGCGTGTTCCGGCGCAAAAGTTCCCTGGTGCTATTTTCCAATTTTAGAAAGCAATTCGCCACTGACCAGGAAAAACCCAGTCTAAAGACAGTGGCGCGTTAGTCATATGCTATTTTAAGGGCGCGTGCTTGGCCACAATGTAGCGTGTTAACGCGCTAACACTTTGATTCTCTAATATAAACAGACGCAGCAGTTTTCATTTTTGCAAATCATACATTATTACAAGGAAAAATATTAACACACGAGGGAAATCATTGTTGTGTCCGTGAAGAGGTGAAAAAAATCGATCTAGATTAAAAAATAAATAAATCTAGATTAGGCTACACATTTACCCAAATTATACGCCTGTTTAACCGAAGCTAATTTGGGTGGGTTTCTCCCATCATCCCCAATGTCACTTCTCTGTGTTTTACGGCCCTGACGAGAACGTCGCTCTCCTCGGCAGTGAACTGCTCCTGGCGTGCGCCTGGCAAATCCGCCGTTATAATATCAATCCGCCATGGAACAAGCGCGCCTGCTCTTAAAGGGAATGTGAGAGGACGCTCTGATTGGTTTATTTCACGTTACGCCCAAACCACACCTATGAATAATGAAGCTACTTCAGACCAACCCCTTTTAGATTTGCGTCGGGCGCAAGAGTCATTTATCCCGCTGGGAAAATAGCAACAGCGCCCGGGATCCGCCCACAAACTTACTTGAGCTTTGCGCTTTGACACTTGCGTTTCAGATCGTTAAAATAGTGCCCTATAAGTAATATTTTTATAGAACGGAAAAGTTGTTTTTCGTGGCCAGAAAGATAGCCTTTTCCGTGATATTTGATAAGAGTATAACCTTTCTTGGGGGTTCGTGAGATTCATGTGACCAGTTCGCTGGACGAACAAATAATTCAACACATTGACTTCATTAGAGGTTATACTGAGAATTTATCTATTCTAGACGATTGTTGTACTAATGCTTAATCATAATTTGTTATGGTTGATTATTAATATATACAATCGATCTATTTTTGCCTACCTGTATGGTTAATTGATTATAATTCGTTATAATTACTTAATTGTCCAATTCAGAGACATCGGCAACTTATTCCCTGTAAGGGAAAATTAATTTCTGTACGCGGCTCCAGATCATTTTTCATGACCAGTTATTAAAACTAAATTCCCTTTACTTGAGCCACAGTCGCTACACAAGTTCTTTCGTTATCAGCGCAGTTCAACGAGTCGTTGTTTCCCGAAACCATCTTTTCAAAGAACATTCACAAACAGCATCGCAAAGTTGTGTGGTTGGAACGACAGCTCTCGATCGGTGTTTAGAAGCAGAGTTTCTAGTTTTCATGCCATGTGGACTCAATAAATCCTTATCTTGAGCCAAAATAAGCAAGCTATTCAGTACTGTTGTGTCAATTCATGATGACAAGTTGTACTGAGCACCCCAGCACAGTTTAACCCAGGACACTCAGAGCACTCCCAAACTGCAGGGGGCAACCATGCAACCGGAGGTGGTGGAACCAACTTTTGGGAAGTGCTCTTGGGACCATATTTGCCTGCGCACCCACAGGAAGGGCATGGCCTTGAAATGTTTGGTAAGCTCAGTTGGCCCTCTCACCTGTTCCTGGAAAAATATACTGTGACCACAGCTTCTAATCATCCAAAGACGCAACTGGTAGGACAGAATGTAATTGAATGTGTTTGAATGTGTTGAGTTCAGGCTTTTATATGATTTTGTTTGCTTGGTTGTAACGTGCAATTTAAATGAAACAGTGTGAACGTAGAACTTGATGAAAGTAACATTACTCTAAGCATGTGTATTGTTTAAATTATATAAGTTTAATTATTAGAGATCCTAGGGTAATCTGAATGACTTTGTTTGATTTGATTTGAGAATTCCGTATAATTTATTTATTATTACTTTGAGAAAGTGGTATTGAGATTTATTGTAACTAATTCATGGTTTTGTTTGTGTATCTTAAAGGTTATCAACCTAATCTGTTTCATCCCAAAACTATGAAACATCTGTAAGAAAATAAAAAATCATAAAGTGAACAGATTTGAGTTGTCCTTTGCGTTCATCGGAGATAAAGCTGTTTGTCAAGTTTGGGCAGAGCTGTGGTCAGCCAGAAAATACACAGAACTTGACAGTTGATAACCAGCGTGGCAGTGAGAATAAGGATCAAAGGCCTGAAGTCAAGCTGTCAACGCAAAGGAAGAATTGACTGGAAAACTCTTCACCATGGCAAAGGAAACTCTTGGGAAAACAGTCAAGCAACTGAAGCAAGAGCGGACCTTAGCTAAATCTGCTTTCACCAAGCAAGCGAACTACCTGGGCAAAGCTGCAGATGGTATGATTAAGCATGAACTACAAGAGGAGTTCAGCAAACTCAGTACCCTGGCAAGGCATGTCAGCGACGCAAATGATGACTACAGGGCTGGGCTACTGGCTGAAGCAGGAACTGAGAAAGATGAAGAAGTCAAGCTCGACAAGCACCAGCAGGCTGAGCTTGAAAGGACAATGGAAGAGTGCGACATGAGACTGAGGGACATCCGTGAAGCAGTCCAATCCAACCTCTGGCCAAGATATGGTGAAGAGGAGGTAGACTTTGCAATCCAAGAAGCGGAAGAAGCCTGCGACAGAGCTCAAGCAAGCCCCATCACTGCTATCAATAGAGACGGCTATGAACTGCAGCTGGAAAGAGCGAGGAGGCTAATCTATGATACAACTGAAAGCCTGAAAGACTGGGAAAAATGGATCCCACATGATCAGATAGCACACCTGAAAGGCAGATTAAAAGACCTGCGAACATTCGGGAGCAACCTCGAGGCCAGAAGAGCAGATTTCCTCACTGCACAAAAAATTGCAGAAGAGGAAAGAAGAGGTCCAGAGCCTCAGCCAACAGCAGTTCCACAGCCAGTGGTGAGAATAAAACCAACCAGTCTACCTAAATTCACTGGGTTTAGGAGGAATTTCCATAGATGGAGGAGAGACTGGGAAAGTCTGCAAAAGCAGGGAGAGCCGACTGGCTCAGTGGAAGTGAAGAAGTTCCAACTCCTTGACAGTGTGGACGAGAGAATATGTAGAGACCTGCGCCTGTCAACATACAACAGTGCTGAAGACATATTTAGAGTACTTCAAAACAGGCATGGAAACAAGTCAACAATTGCCTTGGAGATAATTGAGGACCTAGAGAGGATCCCTCCTTTAAAGTCACACCAGCCAAGGAAGGTAATTGACCTAATTCAAGCTGTGGAAAAGGCTCTGAATGACCTCACAGAGCTCGAAAGCACTGGAGCCATAAAAAATCCCCTTGTGATCCGATCCATAGAGAGCAAGCTGCCAGATAATATAAAGAGGGACTGGCTGACATTCATGGTCAATCCAAGAAATGGAGTCACACCTGACAATCACTTCGACATCCTTCTAACATTCTTAAAAACACAAGAGGACATTCTAGAGAAACTAGACCAACTGGGTGTAAGTGAAAAACCTGAAAAGAAAGGTACATACCCGGAGAAGAGGTATGCCTCCACAAGATCCACGAGGAAAGAAGGATGTGTTGTCTGTGGAGATGAAAAGCACCGTGAGAAGATCTTCTTTTGTAAGCATTTTAAAGAACTAAAACCTGGTGAGAAACTGAATGCTATTGAAAGGCTGGGAGCATGCAGAAGATGCCTCAGATGTCATGCAGAGGATGATGAATGTACGGACACTTACCTATGCAGGAACAGAGACTGCAGGAGAGGAAGCTCTTCAGATCACCATTTCTTTCTCTGCCTGAAAGGTGGATTCAAGGGGAAAGAATCTGTGAAAGTGGGAAAACCCAGCACCAAGAGGCAAACATTCACAGAGGAGCAAGATAAATTAATATCCGAGCTTACCCCGGACATGGCAGAAAAATTCAGGAGAGCCTTCACCAACATTGCTGCAAGATCACACTGCATTGGGAGAAGCCTTCCTGGAGTGATGGACTCAAGCATACGTGAGTTACCAGTTATTCTTATGCTTCTCGAAGTAACCACCAACGCAGGACAGAAAATTGGAACTCTCATTGACTTGGCATCAGATACCAACTACATCACTCATACAGCTGCCAGGAGACTGAAACTTCAATGTGAAAAGATCACCCTTGTCGTCCATGGTGTTGGAGGCATGGCCATGAAGGTAAAAACCAAAAGATACTTACTCAAGGTAAGAGTCAAGACACCTAGAGGCACGGAGAGAGCTCATGAGCTGATCTGTTATGGGTTGGATGAAATTGCAAAAGTTCATAGAGTAATCAAAGCACAGCAACTCAAGAAGTTCTTCCCCGACACCAACCTGGAAGATCTTCACAGACCAGAACATGTTGAGCTTCTCATAAGCCACCGTGAAGGAAGACTGGCTCCTCAGAGAGTAAAAGTAGTAGGAGATCTTGTCCTGTGGGACAGCCCCTTAGGAAAGACCGTTGGCGGAGCACATCCAGACCTCTGTGAAGTAGTGGATATGGGCCTGCACAGTTCGGAAACTCACTTTGCACGATCGATGAGAGTCACAGCAGTGAAGTATCAAGAAATTGCTGAGATGCAAGAATCTAGAGCTGAAACCAAAACCACTGTTTTTGGCAGAGAGTTCTTGGAATGGTGGAAGTGGGACAGCATTGGTGCGGCCTGCGAACCCATGTGTGGAGGATGCCGGTGTGGTAACTGTCAACCAGGGGGCAAATACATGACTCTGAGTGAAGAAAGAGAACTTGAGATGATCAGGCAAGGCCTCAGCTATGTGAAGTCAGATGCACATAGTCAGGAGCCTCACTGGGACACAAGATACCCCTGGATTGAAGATCCAAGTTCCCTGCCCAACAACAGAAGCGCAGTGGAAGCTACGTTTCTGAGGACAGAGAAACAGCTCAAGAAAGAGCCAGAGTGGCGTGCAGCATATACAACGCAAGTCCATGAGATGGTGGAAAGGAAAGCAGCAAAGAAACTCACTAGAGAGACCATTGCTGACTGGAAAGGTACGGTATGGTACGTCAGTCACTTGGTGGCACCAAACCCACACTCTGTAACAACACCTGTTCGACTGGTATGGAACAGCAGCCAGAAGTTTAGAGGAATCAGCATGAATGACCTCCTGCTGAAAGGGCCTGATGTACTTAATCCCATCCGAGCAGTGCTACTAAGGTTCAGGAGAGGAGTCCATGCTGCCCTCGGCGACATCAAGAAGATGTACAATTCTGTGTGGCTTGAAGACCTGGAGATGCACCTCCATAGATTTCTCTGGAGAAACAGTGAAGAGGAAGAGATTGAGGAATATGCCATCACCAGGGTCAACATTGGCAATCGACCAGCAGGGTGCATCGCACAATTCGCCATGAGAGAGACAGCAAAGCTGCCCATGTTCACTCATCTGGAAGAGGAACGAAGAGTCCTCGAAGAGGATTCCTATGTAGATGACATCCTGACATCCCATAATGACCTGGAAAAGCTAGACGAAACCACCAAAAAAGTCGAAGAAATTCTGAAGGCAGGTGGATTCTTCCTCAAGCCGTGGGTCCGATCAGGCCAAAGTGGGAGGGTGATGTCTACATCAGAACATCCAGCATCCGGATCGTCAGAGGAAGTCTTCATTCTCCCCAACCAAATGAGAGAAGGAGACAACAAAGCCCTTGGAGTTGGTTACCTGGTCGAACCAGACAGACTGTACCTCATGACCTCGATAAACTTCTCAAAGAGAAAAAAGAAGATGAGAATCAGCCAAAATCTCGTTGAAGAAGAGGTGAGAAGAAAAACTCCAAACCCACTGACTAGAAGACAACTGCTTAGCCAAGTAGCTAGTTTGTATGACCCAATAGGCCTTGCAACACCTGCCAAACAGAAAGGAGCCATTCTAGTCAGAAAAGCATTTCAAGAAGCTGGAGGCAAAACTCTAACACGAGACACATGGGACACACCTCTGTCTGAAAGACTTAGAGAAGAAGCCATCCACCTGTTTGAGGAATACATACGCCTCAACCAAATTACCTTCTATAGAAGCCTCACACCAGTCAAAAGGATTGGAGAACCCTGGGGAATAACATTCTCAGATGGGAGCGACCATAGCTATGGAGCTGTTGCATACTTCAGGTGGGAGACCGAGCAAGGCATCCTGGTCCGGCTTGTTGAGTCCAAAGCCAAGCTCACACCACTAGACCAAAAGGGAGAACCAGTGAAGGCTGAGGTCTGTGGTGCTGTGTTCGCTGCAAGACTCAGAAAATACATTGAAAAGCACAGTCGAGTGCAAGTTGAACGTTGGCTCCATCTGTTGGACAGTCAAACCGTGTTGGGTGCAATCCAAAGGGACAGTTATGGGTACCAGACCTTTTTTGCAAACAGAGTGGGAGAGATCCAAAAGTCCACATCAGTTGAAGATTGGAGATGGATTCCAGGTGAGCAAAACATTGCTGACCTCACAACAAGAGGAGCAACCCCAGAAGACCTCAAAGAGAACTCTGTGTGGCAAAATGGTCCAGAGTTTCTGAAACGACCTGTGGAGGAGTGGCCGACAAAGTCAGCCAAAGATATCGCTGCAGATGCTAAAGAAAGTATAAACAAACTCCAAAGGAAATGTTTTACAGCAGCACTGACCCGAGCACAGGTGGAAAAGAACCAACATGCTCCACCCGCCACTGCAATGCCAATGTCCCCAACCTCTAACCAAAACAAGGACCTGCAAAGCAGCCCTAGTGGAAGAGGGCAACAAATCCAAGTCCGAAGGCCACCTTCTGGTTCTTCAGTTATGAAAATCCTTGACATCAGTAAGTTCAGCAGTTTAACCAGGTTGATGAGAGTCATTGCCTGGGTGTGGAGAGCTGCCACAAGGTGGAAAGAAATGCTGGCCAAGACCTCAACCACGAGCAAGCCAGAGAGGATGGAGATTCCTTCAGCTCTTGAGATCAAGTCCAGAGTCAAGGAAGCTACACTTACCATCATAGAGTGTGAAGATGCACTCAGGGATCTTTTCCTTGCGGCTCAAAAGGAGGTAACCTTGCCAGACACCACACTCAGCAGGCTTGCTGTGGTCAGAGAGGAAAGCACTGGACTTTTGCTCTGTGGAGGAAGATTCCAAATCTTTAATAAAGATAAGACGGCAGTACCAATCTTGCCTTGCGCATCATGGGTATCCACTCTTCTAGCTCAAGAAGCCCACAAGGCAAATCATGAAGAAATTGCAGGCACACTCCTCCGGATGAGAAGGAAAGCATGGGTGGTAAGAGGCCGGAAACTAGCTCAGAAGATCGTTGATAACTGTGTAACATGCAGGAGACTTAAGGCCCGAAGGTGCCAACAGATCATGAGTGACCTACCATCGGAACGAATAACGCCAGCCAATCCATTTGAGTACACGACAGTGGACTTATTTGGACCTTACGAAGTGAAGGATGAGGTGAAAAAGAAGGTGAGACTCAAAGTGTGGGGAATTGTTTTCTGTTGCATGGCGTCCAGAGCTATGCACACAGACCTTGTCAGTGACCAGTCAGCTGAAGGCTTCCTGTTAGCCTACCAAAGATTTACGGCACTAAGAGGACATCCGAGGAAATTGTGGTCGGATCCTGGAAAGAACTTTGTCGGAGCCAGACCTGCCCTCAAAGAGCTCTACATGTTTCTGGACCGACTGGAGAAATCAAATCTGGAAGAGGAAGTCTCCAAGCATGGCACAGAATGGAGCTGGAAGATCCATCCAGCAGACTCACCTCACAGAAACGGAGCTGCTGAAGCTGCTGTCCGGACTGTGAAGCGGGCTTTGCACAATCTGGGGGGAAATGGAGTCTTCACATGGGGTGAGTTTCAAACTTTCCTTTATATGGCTTCCAACCTTGCAAATGAACGACCTGTTGATGCCAGGACTCAGAGCCGGGAGGACTGTGTAGAATACATTAGCCCAAATTCACTTCTGCTCGGAAGAACTGGACCCAGAGGAGATCCAGGGACCTTTGACTTTGAAGGCTACTCTTACAAGAGATTAAGAACCATCCAAACAGAAGTTGACCGGTTTTGGAGGAAATGGAGCCAGTTAGCCGGACCAAATCTGTTTGTCCGGACCAAGTGGCACACCGCTCACAGGAATGTGGCAGTTGGAGATGTCATCTGGCTGGCTGACCAGAACGCCTTGAGAGGTCAGTTCAGGCTTGCCAGAGTCATTGATGTCAACACTGACAGGAAGGGAATTGTGAGAGATGTATATCTCCGATCCTTCCCAAGCTACCCAGTCGCAACTGTGAAGCCCACTAAAAAGATGAAGAAACACGCAACCAAGATACCTGCAACAGTTCTTCACAGGGATGTCAGACGGATAGTTGTCCTGCTTCCTGTTGAAGAGCAGCAGCAATAGGATCAAAATGAAGTAACTAAATTCCGGCACATCACAGTACTGGTGTGACCTCCTTGGGTTGAATAACCAGGAGGTCAAGTGGGAGGTGTTGTGTCAATTCATGATGACAAGTTGTACTGAGCACCCCAGCACAGTTTAACCCAGGACACTCAGAGCACTCCCAAACTGCAGGGGGCAACCATGCAACCGGAGGTGGTGAAACCAACTTTTGGGAAGTGCTCTTGGGACCATATTTGCCTGCGCACCCACAGGAAGGGCATGGCCTTGAAATGTTTGGTAAGCTCAGTTGGCCCTCTCACCTGTTCCTGGAAAAATATACTGTGACCACAGCTTCTAATCATCCAAAGACGCAACTGGTAGGACAGAATGTAATTGAATGTGTTTGAATGTGTTGAGTTCAGGCTTTTATATGATTTTGTTTGCTTGGTTGTAACGTGCAATTTAAATGAAACAGTGTGAACGTAGAACTTGATGAAAGTAACATTACTCTAAGCATGTGTATTGTTTAAATTATATAAGTTTAATTATTAGAGATCCTAGGGTAATCTGAATGACTTTGTTTGATTTGATTTGAGAATTCCGTATAATTTATTTATTATTACTTTGAGAAAGTGGTATTGAGATTTATTGTAACTAATTCATGGTTTTGTTTGTGTATCTTAAAGGTTATCAACCTAATCTGTTTCATCCCAAAACTATGAAACATCTGTAAGAAAATAAAAAATCATAAAGTGAACAGATTTGAGTTGTCCTTTGCGTTCATCGGAGATAAAGCTGTTTGTCAAGTTTGGGCAGAGCTGTGGTCAGCCAGAAAATACACAGAACTTGACAAGTACAATCTGTATTTTATTTAGAATTCATACAAATGTAATTTACGTCTTTTAGTTTGTCAAGAGATTTAAAGCATCGTGTTTTTAAGTGTGCGCATGTGAGTACATGCTCTAGTAGCCTACGTAAGAACGAGCCTAAGATTGAATCTGGAAAAAAAGCTAAATAACTGAAAAAAAGAGAAATTGTCCTCAGATGCCATGTTATTTATAGCAAAACATCTAGTATTAATTCGATCTCAAACAGATTCATTAAGTTATTACTAATTATGACTCAAACTACATCAAATTTGGATTTATTTGGAGTGGGAGAGAGGAGGAGCCCAGGCCGCAGTGTGTGGTGTGTGGCAAAGTTCTTAGCAATGAATGCAGGAAACCACTTTTAGGTACAGTACATTTTAATTTAATCATTATTTAAGTTTTGATCTACCTGTAAGTAAGCAGCACAATACAGTGTTAATGTTCAAACTGTATTTACAATGTTTAAAGTGGCTGACATTAAACAAATTATTATTAGGAATAAACCTGCCTTGTTTTTGAGCTGTGCATAACTGTAGCTGAATAGTTAGGCCTACTACTACATTACTGTATTTTAATATTGGTCATTATGGTGGTACTTGGAGAGCCAAATATTTTCTGAGGTGGTACTTGGTGTAAAAAGTTTGAGAATGACTGCTCTATTCACTACATAGCTAGTTTTAATATGTTACTTAGATGTAATATGTATGGAGTATAAAAAAAATTGTGTGTGTGTGTGTGTGTGTGTGTGTGTGTGTGTGTGTGTGTGTGTGTGTGTGTGTTTTCATTTTACAAAATTAAAAAAAATACTTTAGAAAGTGTCAATGCAGAAAGATGAACATAATGAACAGTGAGAATGAATCCAGCATGTTCTTCATTTCTCAGTTCTGACTGTGTTGAGCTCGAGTCTGTTTAAAGTCAAGACAGTGAAATGTTGTGTGAAAGTGTGTATTTCAGTGTGACTCAGTCCTGCAGTTTCATGTTACTGAGGATCAGCTCATGTGTTCAATCATTTACAGTTCTATAATCTGAACTAACTCACAGCAGCAGAAAGAGGTTGAACACTTCAAATATACTTTACATTGTGATTCATGTGTGAGTCAAATATGATCTTACCCCAGTTTCTCCAGTTTACAGTGAGGATTCTGTAGTACATCAGACAGCAGATTCACTGATTTTCCTAATTTATTCCCAGTCAGATCCAGTTCTCTCAGGTGTTCAGGGTTTGATCTCAGAGCTGAAATCAGAGCTACACAACCTTCATGTGTGACGCCACAATCCCTCAACCTGTAGAGAACAATGACACACTCTTCACTCTCTCAGATCAGATCAGTTTAGCAGTGAATCCATTAAGAGAAAGTTTAAACTTAAAGCACAAATGAATATGTTTGATTTAGTTTGAGATCTAAAATGTCACAAAGCATGACATCTTAAATATCATTCAATCAGGAAAAATAATCTCTTATTTACACTATATTAGAAGTCAGTCTTGTGTAAAATCTGCTTTAATAAATTACTGTATTCCACTGATTCTCAAACTGTGGTACGCAGATGAATCACTGAATTAAATATTATTTTTACTGGTGGATGATGAAATTATGAAAAGTTCAACGAAACTGCTATCGTGGCTTCAATCTGGCAAGAGAAGTGCGGATCAGTGTTGCGTTTCCCAAAACCATTGTTAGCCACTGGTTTCCTATAACTCAAACTGTAGAGCGCTGGCGCTTGCAACACCAATGTCATGGGTTCGATTCCCAGGGAAAGCAAGAACTGATAAGAATGTAAATGTGTACCTTGAAATGCAATGTAAGTCGCTTTGGATAGAAGTGTCTGCCAAATGTGTAAATCTAATGCAAAATGGTTGCAAGTTCTGTCATCATCAGCATAGTGCTACGAGTCGGTGTTTCCAAAAACCATCGTTCCAACGAACATTCACAAACAGCATCGCAAAGTTGTGTGGTTGGAACGACAGCTCTCGACCTGTGGTTAGAAGCAGAGTTTCCAGTTTTCATGCCATGTGGACTCAATAAATCCTTATCTTGAGCCAAATAAGAAAGCTATTCAGTACAATCTGTATTTTATTTAGAATTCATGCAAATGTAATTTACGTCTTTTAGTTTGTCAAGAGATTTAAAGCATCGTGTTTTTAAGTGTGTGCATGTGAGTACATGCTCTAGTAGCCTACGTAAGAACGAGCCTAAGATTGAATCTGGAAATAAAGCAAAATAACTGAAAAAAAGAGAAATTGTCCTCAGATGCCATGTCCGTAATTTATAGCAAAACATCTAGCATTAATTCGATCTCAAACAGATTGATTAAGTTATTACTAATTAAGACTCGAACTACATCAAATTTGGATTTATTTGGAGTGGGAGAGAAGGTGTGTGGCAAAGTTCTTAGCAATGAATGCAGGAAACCACTTTTAGGTACAGTACATTTTAATTTAATAATTATTTAAGTTTTTATTTACCTGTATGTAAGCAGCACAATACAGTGTTAATGTTCAAACTGTGTATTTACAATATTTAAAGTGGCTGACACAAAAAAAAATATTAGGAATAAACCTGCCTTTGAATAGTTAGGCCTACTACATTACTGTATTTTAATATTGGTCATTATGAAGGTAGTTGGAGAGCCTTTTCTGAGGTGGTACTTGGTGTAAAAAGGTTGAGAATGACTGCTCTATTCACTACATAGGCTAGTTTTACTATGTTACTTAGATGTAATATCCTTAATTTTGTTATATAATTCATTGATTGTTCCACATCTGACCTATTGCATTGAAGCATGGGGAAGTGCAAACAAGACTTATATAGAACCTGTTTTTAAATTACAAAAACGTACCATTCGCATTGTAAATGGAAGTGAATATAGGGCCCACACAAATCCAATATTTAGACAGTTAAAAACTTTAAAATTCAATGACTTATTAGAATATAGCCTTCTAAAAATAATGTATAAAGCTCATCTGAAAACATTACCGGATAAATTGCAAAATAGATTCATCAAGAGAGCTAGTAAATTCAATTTAAGAGGAACTGAAGTCTTTCAGAAAAGAGTTTAGAACAAAATTAAAGGAAAGATGTGTCTCAATACAAGGTGTCAGTCTGTGGAACAATCTAAATAGTGAAATTAAAACTTCAACATCGTTTTTTGTTTTTAAGACGAGTGTAAAAGCATTACTAATAGAAAAAATATAATGCATCAATTTAGCAGGAAATGTGATATTTGATTTATGTCTTTGTATATGTGTTGCAAAGTAGACGTGTGTTGTAAGCGCACCTCTTTGGAATTGTAATTTAACTTATGTTGATAAGGGGCAGATATTATAAGTTTATCTTCTTTCTGCTCCTTTTCATTTCTTTTTCAAAAGAATGAAATAAAAATATAAATGAAAAAATGAAATGAAATATGTATGGCGTATCAACTAGTGTGTGTGCGCGCGTGCGCGTGTGTGATTTCATTTTACTTAAAATTAAAAACAATACTTTAGAAAGTGTCAATGCAGAAAGATGAACATAATTAACAGTAAGAATGAATCCAGCATGTTCTTCATTTCTCAGTTCTGTGTTGAGCTCGAGTCTGTTTAAAGTCAAGACAGTGAAATGTTGATTGTGTGTGAAAGTGTGTACTTCAGTGTGACTCTCAGTCCTGCAGTTTCATGTTACTGAGGATCAGCTCATGTGTTCAATCATTTACAGCTCAATCATCTGAACTCACAGCAGCAGAAAGAGGTTGAACACTTCAAATATACTTTACATTGTGATTCATGTGTGAGTCAAATATGATCTTACCCCAGTTTCTCCAGTTTACAGTGAGGGTCCTCCAGTACATCAGACAGCAGATTCACTGATTTTCCTAATTTATTCCGTGACAGATCCAGTAATCTCAGGTGTTCAGGGTTTGATCTCAGAGCTGAAATCAGAACTACACAACCTTCATCTGTGACGCCACAATCCCACAACCTGTAGAGAACAATGACACACTCTTCACTCTCTCAATTCAGATCAGATTAGTTTAGCAGTGAATCCATTATTAAAGAGAAAGTTCAAACTTAAACCACAAATTAATATGTATGATGGATCATTAGATTGAGATCTAAAATATCACAAAGCATGACCTCTTAAGTATCATTCAATCAAAATAATCTCTTATTTAAATTATATTAGAAGGCAGACTTGTGCAAAATCTGCTTTATTAAATGTGGCGGGAGGAGCAAACGACAGACACAGTGGGGGTGGTGTCAAGCCTTGGAGATAGCCTGGGTTTCCCCATACTGCCTTTGCGCAGCGCGATTTTATTCACGCTGAAAGGCAGTCTGGATACCATGGACCAGATTTTCGCCTCATCTAGGGAACCAATCACAGAACGGGGAGGGAGCAGCAAGACGATGACGACATCTATGCCACACAACTAAGCAGTTTGTTTATATCCATATATAGCTTCGACCCTCTTGTTTATCTTGCACAAACGGCAATAGTCGCTGAACGTCATTGTTTACACAAAAATATCTTACCCATCGTCTTCTTCCTTGTCTAATTTCTGTCGCTCTACATTCGTCATCTGGTATGATGGAAACGATTGGCTATGAGCTACGTACAGGTGCTTTTGATAGACATTCTTAGCACCCAATAAACGGCGCCAGGCATTCGTAAACCACGCCTCAAATACGAGAAAATGCACATGTGGTTCCCAGACCCAAGTCTCAACGAGAATTGGGTCTGGCGTTAGCCAGGCTACCTTGACGAGGCATTTATTAAATAAAATAAACATAAAATGTCCACAAATAGGGGAAATTAAGTGTTAAATAAAAAGGGGATCTGGTGTCCTCGTTGTGCCCGGGAATAGTGAAGGAAGGAGATGGGATGGGTCCAGGTAAGGGGCGGAGTCCGGCGGTTGCACGCGCCTCTGGAGGCTCTGCGGTTAGGACACAATCGGCGGTTCGGCTGCAGGCGTCACTTGGAGGACTCAGCAGGCTTCCCTCTGCGCTCCCTTCCTGGACCCATGAGGACACCAGCGTGCATGCATGGGGGAAGAGACCGGTCTCTCGAGGAAAGGCGCGCTCGCAATTTAACAGCGGCGGTGATGAGGCTTCATTCTCGACAGGTGTGCCCCATCACACGCCGCCAATTCTCCTCTTCGGCGCCCCTCCTCTCCAATCACACCCACTCCAGTCGGGAACCTGGCGAAGGGCGGCGAATTAAGGGATGGGGCGGCGCTAATTACGCGGGAGAGGCAGACGATCCATCACTATATATATACATATACACTGCGTTAGATTAAACTGCGAAGGGTCTTAGCACTTACATACTGTTGTCCTACTGTTAGTTTAATTGCTTCTATTGTTTCTCATTTGTAAGTAGGGCTGTAAACGATTAATCGCGATTAATCGAATCCAAAATAAAAGTTTGTGTTTACATAACATATGTGTATTGTGTATAATTATTTTGTATATATAAATACACACACATGCATGTAATATTAAAGAAAAAAATTGTTATTTACATAGAAAATAGTTCTATTTATATATAATATAAATCATATAAAAATATATATGCAGTATATAAATGCAAATATTTCTCAAATATACACATGCATGTGTGTGTATTTATATATACAAAATAATTATACACAATACACACACATATATTATGTAAACAAACTTTTATTTTGGATTCGATTAATCGCGATTAATCGTTTACAGCCCTATTTGTAAGTCGCGTTGGATAAAAGCGTCAGCTAAATGAATAAATGTAAATGTAACTCACAGCAGCAGAAAGAGGCTGAAAACTTAAAATATAGGCTACTTTAATTTGTGATTCATGTGTGAGAGTCAAATGTGATCTTACCTCAGTTTCTCCAGTTTACAGTGAGGATCCTGTAGGACATCAGACAGCAGATTCACTGATTTTCCTATTTTATTCCGTGACAGATCCAGTTCTCTCAGGTATTCAGGGTTTGATCTCAGAGCTGAAGTCAGAGCAGCAAAACCTTCATTTGTGATACCACAATCACTCAACCTGTAGAGAACAATGACACACTCTTCACTCTCTCAGGCTCCGTTTATACATGGATGGCTATTTTCATAAATGGACATTTCGCCCCTCTCCATTTTCAAAAATAACATTGTGCACACCTGTCAGTTTTCAGAGAAGTGTTCATTTACACGAACCTGTGTGCCGTCAAGAGCATACAAACCTGTAGGTGGCAGTGTAACGAGAACCTCAAGCCCACGTTAGCCAATCAGAATCCCGAAAATAGTCACATACTGTGACGTCGGCTGCCTAAAACTCTGTTTCGGTTTTTCTCAGTTTACATGCAAACGTGCAAACAAACTTTTCCAAAATCTCCACTCTGGCCAGAGTTTTAAGAAATAATCGTTTTCAGAGGCGAATTCTCTGTTTGCGTGTAAACGAAGGGCACAAACTAAGGGAAATGTCACAATTTTTCAAAATAACCATGTACGTGTAAACGGGGCCTCAGTTCAGATCAGATTAGTTTAGCAGTGAATCCATTAAGAGAAAGTTCAAACTAAAAGCACAAATTAATATGTTTGATGGATAATTAGATTGAGATCTAAAATGTCACAAAACATTAACATAAAACATCTTAAAGGTGCTCTAAGCGATACTGGGTGACGTCACTTCTTGTTGACATTTAAAGAATTGTCAAACAAAACGGAGGCTAGCTCGACCCTCCCTCCTCCTCATCCCGTCTCCTCCCCCTCCCTTCGTTTCCCAGTGAGCATAAACAACGGCTCCGTCATAAACAAATGTTGTCAAAGTTGTCAATAGCCTATAAATGAACATTCAAATTCATAACAAACAATACAATCATTCACACAAGCTGTTTGTTTTGGCCATATCAAACTTTAAGAGAATATAATTCTAACTTCCCTCTTTGCTTCTATCTCCTCCACCCCCCCTCATGTGTACGCAGTACGCACACTAACCCCACCCCCAAATCTTGCTTGTCGGTTATTGGCTGGAACACTGTTTGTTATGTGTCGTGGTGCGGGTTGCCCCAGTTTGTTTTTGTTGCCGTTTGTGGAGTCTGGGCTGTCTACAGAGACCGCGTTTTTTTACAGTGTGTTCAGGGGACAGGCAGCTACTGTAGCTGATAGTGAGGAGATGTTTGCTGTATGTGACAAAAAAATGTTTGGCCTAAAAACATGTCACATCGCTTATAGCACCTTTAAGTATATACTGACTTAGACTAAGTATATTTAGATTATACTAGAAGTCAGTCTTATGCAAAATCTGCTTTAATAAATGACTGTTATTCCACTGATTCTCAAACTGTGGTACGCAGAGGAATCACTGAATGAAATATTATTTTTACTGGTGGATGATGAAATTATGAAAAGTTCAACGAAACTGCTATCGTGGCTTCAATCTGGCAAGAGAAGTGCGGATCAGTGTTGCGTTTCCCAAAACCATTGTTAGCCACTGGTTTCCTGTAACTCAAACTGTAGAGCGCTGGCGCTTGCAACACCAATGTCATGGGTTCGATTCCCAGGGAAAGCAAGAACTGATAAGAATGTAAATGCGTACCTTGAAATGCAATGTAAGTCACTTTGGATAGAAGTGTCTGCCAAATGCGTAAATGTAATGTGAACTGTGTTTGCAAGTTCTGTCATCATCAGCATAGTGCTACGAGTCGGTGTTTCCCAAAACCATCGTTCCAACGAACATTCACAAACAGCATCGCAAAGTTGTGTGGTTGGAACGAAAGCAATCTCGACCTGTGGTTAGAAGCAGAGTTTCTACTTTTCATGCCATGTGGAATCAATAAATCCTTATCTTGAGCCAAATAAGCAAGCTATTCAGTACAATCTGTATTTACATTTATTCATTTAGCTGACGCTTTTATCCAAAGCGACTGACAAATGAGAACAATAGAAGCAATTAAACTAACAGTAGGACAACAGTATGTAAGTGCTATGACCCTTCGCACTTCAATCTAACGCAGTATGAATTATTATTTTTTATTTTTATTTTTTAAGATAGAATAGAGGAGAAAGTGTTAGTGTTACTGGATCAAGTGCTGTCGAAAAAGCTGTCTTCAGCAGTTTCTTAAAAATGGCTACAGCTCAGCAGCTCTGGTTGAGTTGGGCAGATCATTCCACCAGCAGGGAACAGTCATGGTAAATGGTATTTTATTTTAGAATTCATGCAAATGTAATTTACGTCTTTTAGTTTGTCAAGAGATTTAAAGCATTGTGTTTTTAAGTGTGCGCATGCGAGTACATGCTCTAGTAGCCTACGTAAGAACGAGCCTAAGATTGAATCTGGATAAAAAGCAAAATAACTGAAAAAAAACAACAAATAGAAATTGTCCTCAGATGCCATGTCCGTAATTTATAGCAAAACATCTAGCATTAATTCGATCTCAAACAGATTGATTAAGTTATTACTAATTAAGACTCGAACTACATCAATTTTGGATTTATTTGGAGTGGGAGAGAGGAAGAGCCAAGGCCGCGGTGTGTGGCAAAGTTCTTAGCAATGAATGCAGGAAACCACTTTTAGGTACAGTACATTTTAATTTAATCATTATTTAAAGCTGCACTAGGTAACATTTCAACCTTAATAATATATTTCCAAGTCTCTTGTGATGGTACATCGACTTGCAATAGGTTGAATGACACGTCTGCCATAGCCTGACGGGGTCTGTAGCGTTTTTAATCGTACTTTTAAACTTCGGGTTTCGGGTAGTAACAGGCGAACAAAGAGAACTACAAAATTCGACTGCTTTACGGCATATACGTCACTTCCACCACCACCCCCACTTCCTTAAAATCGGACGTGCGAGCCAAACTAGCGTTTGTTTGGCAAATGTTATAGTCATGGCCGAAGCAGCACAGAAAAGCAAGAAAGCAAAGGTTTTGTCGGAGGAAAGCAAAAAGAGGAAACGAGAAAGGGATCGCATTAAAGGCAGAACGAGGATCAACATTGAGCCAGCGTTTTCTCGCTGGCGTGAGCTGAAGGAGGAGGAGGGGTGCCCGATGCCACCAGTCCCGGTTTTCCAGGGATTGTACTCTTTTTTTGAGCAACAGTCCCGGAAAATTTATATTCTTTCCCGGGACACGAATTGTCCCGTTTTTCTGTGAAAATGTACTTCTAAAGTAGAATTTCCTGGTTTCAAATTAAACCATTTCCGTCTACTGTTACTGTGTTTTCTTCCTAGTTGTGTACAGTACATCCAATCCTGTGTCCATAAACGGGTAAAAACCATGGTAAAAACGGTTTTATTTGATTGGAAGCTCAACTTATCGCCTATTGCCTAGCAACTGCCTGTGCTGTCGGTCGCGCGCGCGCATCAACACACATCCAAGATGATACAGTGTGAGTTTAGTTGCTAGCAAGCTTTTTTAAAACGGTCTATTTACATCTATTGTGTGAAATGGCGGGAGAGACGGACGAGGAGGATAACACAACAAAATCGGATGAGCCACCAGTGTCAAAGAAAATACTATTTACAACCTACAACTCAGACTCAGACCCCAAAAAATAATAATAATCTGAGTGTCCCGGTTTATCACAAATCAAAGGTGGCAACCCTATGTCCGACCGATGCGGACTTTCAAATATCAAATGAAAGCCTATGTCTAAAGGGCATGTACAAGTTTGGTAGGGGCTACATTCTTGCAAGTAAATATATAAGATGTAACGTTACAAAATCATATTTTAGAATACCTAACATGTCTGTGATATTTGTTTATTTGTCTTGCCTCAAGCTATAATGCAAATCGATTTGTAAAATTTGCAGATTCATCTATGGTAGCTTGATATTATAATATTGACGATATATGGTTATTATCTACCACTCAAACATCGCATTGAAGTATCATATAGATTCAGTAAAACAGTAACCAATAGAATAGGCTACTATAATGACGCTGGCTTGTAAACGTGAGCATCGCGATCATTTGTCGTTTGAAAAAAAAAAAAAAAACATGAAATTATATTCATATGACATGCTGAAATATACGCCACTGTACCTGGGATGAAGACATTTCACACGCGACGCAAGCAGAACACCTGCATGTGAACTCCTCCTACAGTGCTCAGGGCTATCATGGTTGTCAACAAATGCACGCGCATGTATGACAGAGTTTACGACAGTAGTAGAGGACAATACTGTTTCCCAACTCTAGGGAGACCCCGAGAGCAAAAGTTACCTGTTGTTACTTTAAATTTGTATTTACCTGTATGTAAGCAGCACAATACAGTAATGTTCAAACTGTGTATTTACAATGTTTAAAGTGGCTGACATAAAAAAATATATATTATTAGGAATAAACCTGCCTTGTTTTTGAGCTGTGCATAACTGTAGCTGAATAGTTAGGCCTGCTACTACATTACTGTATTTTAATATTGGTCATTATGGTGGTACTTGGAGAGCCTTTTACTTGGTGTAAAAAGTTTGAGAATGACAGCTCTATTCACTACATAGGCTAGTTTTACTATGTTACTTAGATCTGTACTATGTAATATGTATGGAGTATCAATTAGTGCGCGTGTGTGTGTGTGTGTTTTCATTTTACATTTGATTGTGTGTGAAAGTGTGTATTTCAGTGTGACTCTCAGTCCTGCAGTTTCATGTTACTGAGGATCAGCTCATGTGTTCAATCATGTACAGCTCAATCCTCTGAACTCACAGCAGCAGAAAGAGGCTGAACACTTCAAATATACTTTACATTGTGATTCATGTGTGAGAGTCAAATATGATCTTACCCCAGTTTCTCCAGTTTACAGTGAGGATTCTGTAGTATATCAGACAGCAGATTCACTGATTTTCCTAATTTATTCCCAGACAGACTCAGTTCTCTCAGGTGTTCAGGGTTTGATCTCAGAGCTGAAGTCAGAGCAGCAAAACCTTCATCAGTGACGCCACAATCCCACAACCTGTAGAGATATGAAAATCAAATAGCATAATTTAAAAACTATCAAATAGCTTTCTAAAAAATGTAAATTCCAATATTATTAAACAATGTCAAATTCTTATCCAAGCTTCATGGTCAAAAGCCAATCGCAAACATGTTTGCTGATCTCATGAATGCAATGGCCAATCAGAGGAGTTTAATTTAGTCAGAATCCACTCACTGTTTAAAACTGATTTCTGCATGTTCGCAAATCCTCTCATTAAAGGTAGGGTAGGTCAGAATTGTCTAAAAAAAAACTTGTATTCAAATTTGTTTAAACTGTCTTTATATACCAATTCATAATTAAAATGCAAGTACTCTGAAATAGAGAGTATAAAAAACTGAGTGACTCTAGTGTATTTAATCTTCAATAAACACAGCTCATTAATTCCATTCACTCCCACCTAAAAACGGGTTCGCGACTGCGCGCACGTGGGCAGAGCCAGTAATAGCGGCGGTAGTCATGGCGACGGAGAGTGACAGTCGCGCAAGCCAATCACTTGTTTCGTCCCGGTAGGAATTAATGAGCAGTGTTTTTTGAAGATTAAATACACTATAGTCACTCAATTTTTATACTCTCTTTTTCAAAGTACTTACATTTTAATTATGTATTGGTATATAAAGACAGTTTAAGCCAATTTGAAAAAAAGTTCTTTAGACAATTCTTACCTACTCAACCTTTAACAAAAAAAGCATGATGCTAGTAAGATTTTCTTTATGCAGTGTAGACATTTATTTTTTTATAATGGAACTTTGTGAGATTGTGAACTGAGATGAGTGACAGCTTTTAGTTATTGTAAAGGGAGCGCTCTTTTAAGGCTATACATAATCCATTGAATAAAAGTTGTTTTTCTTGCTGCTGAGAACCGATGGCCAATTACACGGCATGTCAAAATAGATTCGCACAATGTAAATTCAGATTAATATATTAATAGAAAAATATTCATATCAATATATTTTTTATATTCCATTCCAAATATTTGTAAAAGCAATGACTTGTAAATAATCTTAAATGTCTCATTGTACATGGCTATGGTGGAGCCGTTGCTACACATTACATCTGCACTCATTTCTGCATCTCACTAATTTCAGATATTCAGTGATTTGATTCTTAATTGTCAATCTTAATCTTTTAGTAAACTTTAAGCTAAACATCAAGTATATGTTTAATTGTCTATCTGATAGTAAAATTGTAATGTATGACTGTGCTGTGTTAACATTGTTAACCATACATCAAATGATTTTTAGAAGATTTGAGCTGCTTTATAGATGAGCTGTTTCTCCAGTTGTTTGGTTGGTCTTCATTTTTGTTATGTAATTTTTTTTTCAAATATTTAAATTCACTCTTTATGTGCAAGAACATTTGATTATTTATTCATACACAAATTTTCTGACTTTGTTTGAATGTCTGAAGGAATTTTACATTGTCACGATTTGGGAAACACATCAAAATACTGACCACTAAACTCTAGACAACATCTGCAGCACTGAAGGTTTATTAACTTTTATTTTCCTAATGTTTTAACAATGAACTGATTGTTCTGATTGATACTTACCGAACTGATCTGGATTCTTTAATCACAGGAAGCAGCTTCTGAAGAACATTTAGTTTTTCAGTTTTATTGTCTCTTCCAACAAAATCATTAATATCAAACTTGTCCAGCTTCTCCTCTGATGTCAACAACACAAAGACTACAGCTGACCACTGAGATGAAGAGAGTTTGGCTTCCTTTATTCTTCCAGATTTCAGATTCTGTTGTATTTCCTCCACTAGTGAACGATCACCCAGTTCATTCAGACAGTGGAACAGATTGATGGATTTCTCTGGAGAGTCAATGGTCCTGATCTTCTTCTTAATGTACTCAACTGTTTCCTCATTGCTGTCAGATCTGCTTGTCTGTTTCATTAGTCTTTGTAGGAGAATCTGATTACACCCCACTGACAGACCCAGAAGGAACCGCAGGAAAAGGTCCAGATGTCCATTTTTACTCTGTAGAGCCTCATTCACAGCTCTCTGATGCAGCTCAGATAATGAAACATGTTCTGATGAATTGTGTCTATACAAGCCCTTAAATTTAGACCGCAAACTCTGTTTGGTGATTGAGTCAAACACATTTATGTCGTTGTTTGCACAGGAGAGATGCACATATAGAGCCGCTAGATGTTCCTGAACGCTCAGATGAACAAAGCAGAAGACTTTCCCCTGATACCAGCCAAACTCCTCTCTGAAGATCTGAGTGCACAATCCTGAGTAAACTGATGCTTCTGTCACATCAATGCCACACTCTCTCAGGTCTTCCTCATAGAAGATCACATTTCCTTTCACAAGCTGCTGAAAAGCCACTTTCCCCAGTTTGAGGATCATGTCTTCATCCATCACGTTCTTCTCATAGTCCTTCTCATGTTTGATGTTGGTCTGAAGGATCAGGAAGTGTGTGTACATCTGAGTGAGAGTCTTGGGAATCTCTCCACCCTCTGCTTCGCTCAACATCTTCTCCAGAACAGTGGCTGAGATCCAGCAGAACACTGGGATGTGGCACATGATGTAGAGGCTCCTTGATGACTTCAGGTGTGCGATGATTGTATTGGCCAGACTCTGATCACTGATTCTCTTCTTGAAGTATTCCTCCTTCTGTGGATCATTGAAGCCTCGTATCTCTGTCACTCGATGGACACACTCAGAGGGGACGAGATCGGCTGCTGCTGGTCTGGAGGTGATCCAGATGAGAGCAGAGGGAAGCAGATTCCCCACAATGAGGTTCGTCAGCAGCTCGTCCACTGAGGCTGATACACTTACATCACACAACCTCACATCGCTCTGAAAATCCAGAGACAGACGACACTCGTCCAGACCATCAAAGATGAACAACACTTTATATTCATCACTGGATATTTCCATTTCTTTTGTTTCAGGAAAAGAGACAAGAAGAAGATCTGAAAGACTGAGTGTTTTGTCCTTCATCAGATTGATCTCTCTGAAAGGAAGTGGAAATATGAGCTGGACGTCCTGATTCTCTTTCTCTTCAGCCCAGTCCAGGATGAACTTCTGCACAGAGACTGTTTTTCCAATGCCAGCGACTCCCTTTGTCAGCACAGTTCTGATGGGTTTGTCTTGTCCAGGTAAAGGTCTAAAGATGTCATTGCATTTGATCGGTGTGTCCTCTGTTGCTGCTCTCCTGGATTGTGTCTCAATCTGTCTCACCTCATGTTCATTACTGATCTCTCCACTCTCACTCTCTGTGATGTAGAGCTCTGTGTAGATCTCATTCAGGAGTGTTGGGTTTCCCTGCTTTGCTGTTCCCTCATCCAGACATTTAAACTTCTTCATCAGATTTGATCTAAACATCTTGAGGACTTCACTGCTGTAAAAATAGCATACCACATTATTACACAAGTTACTAAGCAATACGTATTTTGTATCATAATCAAATCATATCTTTTACAGAAATATTATACCTGAGGTCAGTCTGTTTATCTCCACACTTAAACTCTATTATATGATCCACAGACGCGTCACTCCTCATAGACACACAGCTGGGCTCTGGTTCTGATCTCTTCTGATGAAATAAACTATAACAGAGACATTAAAGTGCATTCAATTTCTGTATTTCAGTTTAAATTACTGTATTCAAAACAAAAAAAAACTATTTTTTTATCCATAGAAACACGTCACAGATTTTTATTTACACTATGTTGATGTTGATACAAAAACTGTACTTTTAACTAGCACTCTCATAGATGTGTGTCTCTGTCAGCAATGTACGTTAACATACGTTAAAATATCAGATACAGATAAAAATAAACTATAAACAATGTACAAAAATAATTATTTAATATCAGAATACTATTCTGATAATACAAAATGCCATAATATAATAATATTGTTATATAAATGTTATATAACAAAGAGTACATTTAACTAAGCACTCTCATAGATGTGTGTCTGTGTGGGCAACACTATACGTTAAAATATCAGATAAACATAAACAATGTACAAAAATAGTTATTCAATATCAGAATACTATTCAAATACAATACAAAATGCCATATTATTATGATATTTTTCATAAAAATGGTATACCTTAGATCAGTCTTTGTATCTACACTCTTAAAATTTACTGGCCGACCCATAGACGCGTCACTCCTCATAGACACACAGCTGGGCTCTGGTTCTGATCTCTTCTGATGAAATGAACTATAACAGAACAGATCTGATACTTTATGGTTATAATCAATTTATTTAATCATTTAAAGCCAGGTCTTCATTATTATTTTATTTATTATTTCTTAATTCCATATAAACATACAACATAAATTAACAAACAAAATTTAAAAGACATACACGCTTTCTTTCCAATGCTTCCAAAAACAAGAAAAATACCTTGTATCCCTCAATGCAATGTAATTTAAGACCCTAATAATACTATTTTTTGAAACACTTAATCGACATATGAAATTATACATACATTTCCTTAAAACAGCATTCAACGTAGGTACATTATTAACCACAAACATTTGGCTTGCACTTGTCCACCTTGGGAGCTTAAGCAAAAAAAAATGCATCATTGCCACCTGAAGCTTTCTCATCTTTGCTTTAGAGTATTTACACCACAGGTGGGCTGTATATAAAGAAGTACAGTATAGGCCTATGCCCTAAATAGAGTTATTTTAACCTCATCTGTACACATACAAAATTTACGAGCAAGCATTTTAGCCTGTCCATACAATTTACAGCACTGGCGCTGCACCTGGCACTAAATGCATCATCATTTAGATAATTTTTAATGATGTGACCTAGGTATTTTACTTTATTTACTAGCTACATTTAAAACTTGGTTATCTAAATAAAAAGAAGGAAAATTTAGCTTATGGTCCTCTTTGGTTTTAACAATCATGATAACACTCTTTTTAATATTACATTTTATGTCATGCTGCATACCATAACTTGAACAAATTCAAAGCAACTAAGCCTGCACTGTACGGAGACATAATAGCAACATCGTCAGTATACATCATGATTAATGATACTATCACCTATCAGGCATCCAGTCTTGCAATCATTTAATTCCACGGAAAGACCATCCACATCGAGATTAAAAAGAAGGGGTGACAATAACCCCCCTTGCCGAACCCCATTCGTCGTATAAAACGGTTCCGATACGTTATTACCCCATTGCACTTTTAGAGTTTGATGTAGCCTATACCAAACATGTAAGATTCTTATCATGAAACATTTTGTAAATAGCTTAGTATGATTAATTCGATCAAACATCTAAAACACATGAAAACTGTGGAATTATGAGCATTGTACTTAGGCTACCATCTACTTCTTTTAACGAACATTATGCATAGATCAGTGCCATGCTTACTTTAAAAAGTACTTTTTACAGGGCTGCCAACTCTCACGCAATTGGCCATTTTCACACGCTCTCACGCCACACATCCATTTTCTCACGCAGAAAAAAATCGATACAAATAATAATAAAGATACAATTTTACTCTTTAAAAAGTATTTTCCATCAAAAGCGCATGTATTGTTTGTAATACAACTTAAAATTTTAACTTAACAAAAACATATTTTACATTTTAAATGTAATTTATATTTATTCAAAGTATACCTGCCATCTGGAGAAAAATCTTCATCTCTGGATATTTGTGTGTCATCCATGATGAAGCTGAACAGAATCTGATCTCCAACACTGACTCTGGATGGAAATGACCAACACAATAATTCAGCTGAAAGGGGTAGAAACAGGATCACGTGACGTTCACTCAAACACACATTGAAACAAATGATCAAATAAAACACAGACCACATTCATTTGTTTTAAAATAAAAAAATATCAAACACGTAGGCTATCAATGGTAGGCTATCATACCTACAGTAAACCTAACCAGAAGAACTAAACGGCCCTTCAGAGAGAACTTTAGCCTAATGTAGAAGTCACATTAAAAGCGCTCTGGTTGTTAAAATGGCGAACAACTCTCTTCTTCTTCTTCTTCTTCTTCTTCTTCCTGTTACTGCAGCCGCACACTCCATAGGAGTCAGGCGAACAACTCTGAACATTTACTTTCAATGTATGTGACACGAGCGATGATTACATCAAAGAACGGGCACGATGACGCTCGTGCACGTTGTGTGTGTGTGGGCGTGTGCGTGTGTGTGGGTGTGGAAAGACACACACACACACACACACACACACACGCACGCACGCACACAGCTCACCGACTTCGTAGTGTTGAAAGATAGTAGCTACTCTCACATCCGTTTCTCACATACTCCGTTTGCAGTGCCTATTTTGTCCGTGCCCATGTTAACAGGTCAGAATTCACACTGCACACGGATGCGGTCCGGCAATCCGTTCCAGTTGCGGTGCGTATACAGCAGTGCAGCGATCGTTTACGCACAGAGTCTATTTTCTGCTGTGCTGCACTATATGGGGAGGCTGCAGACCTGGAGCCGGTAGATATAGGACCCAAACAGTTTTAAGCCCCTGGAAGTTTTACCCCCCTGTTGTTCCTGATGCGTCCAGTAGGGGGAGGCTGTACAGCGACACGAATTGAGGTATGTTTTAATCTTTTTTTATATTAATTAATTAATTAATTAATTTTGTATTGCAAATGAAAGGATACAGACATTAACAGTGAGAAGAGAAAAAAAAAAAAAAAAAAAACAAGGGGGGTATACGGACATCAAAAGAGATTGAATTAGGCTACACAAATCAATACATTTTGTCAATAAAAAATTAAAGGTTCTTTACAACAGACTCAAGGATATTATTTGTTTTAGAAACCTTTGAGTTTAAAGGTTTTGCCATTGGATGGTTTTATGCAGATGAAACTTGCCCAGAATTTTCCAAAAAGTTCAGGACGATCTGGCTTAAATTTATCTTACCACGTAGGACACTGTTTTGTAGGCTAGCTGTATGACTGACGACCAATAGAGAATAGTAGCCTATACAGCAGATATTAAATCGAGGATCCATATGATTACACGGTACTGTAGGCTATGTCTAATGATCTAAATATATGGTTAATATCTAAATGTAACTTTATATAAATTCATAACAACGTATTTCACTTAGTCTCCATATAAAAACATACAGTGAATAGGCCTAACTGTAGTAGGTCATATCATCATTACTTGTCATAACATAGTTGATCCAACTATGTGTATTTTTAATTTTTCAATTCACAAAAACAAAAGTAGGCTGAGTGAAGAGAGTGAACCCCGACTGAATATCTGCATCTATTTTTCTATTTTAATCCGTGCAGATCTACAAAAAAATGTCTAGATCTACACTTGACGAAAAATGAATGTGTAGTACCTGAGAGTTTATATGCTTCTTCTGAATGACCTTCATCCTTTCGATCAGAGTTTTGAAAATATCAGTTTGCTTGCAGATCGTGTTAAACTCTAGACCTTTTCAACATTTTCATTCTTTTTTTTTTTTAATTAGGAGTTTTGATGGCTGTCTTGAGATTGAATGTCAAATAGATTTGTAGATGGACTTGTAATGAAACTCTGATACTGGCACAACATTTATCGCAGTCACTGTATGTGAGTTTTTGGGATAAAATAGTTTATTTCTGTCTTTCTCTGTCACAATAAGAGTCATATGACAAAGTTTGAGAGTTTTGCACTTTGAGATAATTTACACTTTAGATTAGGGGATGCAGAAAGTGTTGTATAAATGACGTGTATGATACAGATAATTTGTAACAGGAAGATCTACAAATGATCTCCAGCTCCTCTCGTGTCCGGACTTGGCATTCAGATTCTCGAATTATGTTGTACATTAAAATATTGACATTAATGATATCTGCAATGCATTCTTGTTGGTTCTGTTCAGTTTACTCTAAGGGGGGTTATTTGCTGCTCTCCCTGCTCTTATCCATGCTAGCTGCATTGATGCGCAGCGCAGGGACAGAACCATATAGCCTATACCGCCAATCCAAACTATGCTAATAGTGCTAATTAACTATGCTAATTGTCATTAATATTTGATGAAAGTTGTCCTGACAGAAGTTGGCTTAGATACAAAAAATAGAAAAGGAGTAAACGTCAACTAAAATGTGGGGTCTTTTATTAAATTAAAGTTTGTATTTCAGGAACTTGCACTTATTAATGTAAAAAATTTCCTTAAATAAAAAATGTACAGTATAACCTCCATGGTCTTTGTGTATCACTTGTCAGTAAATTGCCTATTATTTTGCTTGAAAAATAATCATCTGTAAACCCATTTTTCTGTTAATGACAGTAAATGAGGAACATCAGGCACTGAATTTAGAACAGGCGTTGGAATACATATAATATTGTCAAATTGTTAATAATAATCTCCATACTGCAAAAAGAAAAAAGAAATAATTCAATGAATATGCAGCTAGCTTCAGAAATGCTTTTCATTAAGAAGAATATTTATCAACGTGGCAATTATCTTCAGAGGCAGGAGGAAAAATATAAGGAACCAGTAAAAAAAGAATGTGAAGATTTAGGTGTAAACTTTAATACATTATAAACATGGGTAAATAAAAGTATTTTACAGACATAAAATGAATAAAATTACAGTAAAACATATTTGTGGTCTTTTACTGAGACATTTACAGCATCTCTTCTGTAGTCAGGCTCTTGATTTTCTCAAAATAGTGCAACATTGTCCTGAGTTTTCTGAAAGGTACGGTATTAAAATGTTAAAAAGTTATAGCTCAATAAATCTCTTATTCATATTGTTTATGGTTTGTTGATTAAAATAGTGTTTTAGTTTCTTCACTTCCTGTATATTGAGTGCTACACCATCTTTTACATCAATCAATATCTAGTGTATGTAGAACAATACAACATTGCTTATGGTGATTTTCAGCATTTATTTTCATGGGCCATTGCATATAAAATTGAGTATTAAATTAGTTTGTATACAAGATCTTATACACGTTCAGGTCCTGTAATAGATCATTGTGGGAAACTGTAATTGAGAATAACAGACCCAAAGAAAGATAAAAACAAGAAACTGGTGTGAAGGCCCAAACACATGTTAGTGTGATGATCGATGTGTGTCTCTGTGTGTCTTCAGTGTGATGATCGATGTGTGTCTCTGTGTCTTCAGTCTCTGTAGCGGCTTCTTATTCACCATCAGCTGATCCTGAGGAAACTGGACTGACGTCTAAATACTGAAAGTCCTACAATAAAACACACAGAGTCACATATGAGTATGAGAAATGACTGCTGTCACATCACATCTGGGCTGTGTTTTTATGCCCTTCCCTCGCTTACTTTCCTCCGTCTCATTCACTCGGATGTACGACATTGCTTAGGTTGCACAAGTGCCAATTACTGGCGGAACCCTTGCAATGTGTTTAAATGCAACACCCTAAGCCCTTGATCACTGGAATCCACTACGGAGCTGATTTATTATTTATAGTTTTTTTCCCCTTATGAATTAGTTTACACACCATTTCATAGGCCTGTATGTATGCTTGGGCTGTTAATTTTTTTTATATAAACAAATATTAAATATATATATATATATATATATATATATATATATATATATATATATATATATATATATATATATATATATATATATATACAAGCCAGCTTAAGGTAGCTACAAGTATTAAATGTGGTTAAATGTCAAAATAACTCCAATATCATACACTAGATTGTGTGGGGTGGGGTCAATTAAGCGCAATCTGCTGTGACATCACAATCATGTATTTGCCTTGAGGGTCTGTCCAAATAAACTTTCCTCGTCCACTTTACGAATTTGAATGCACTTCAAAATGCTGTTGGGGTTTCACTCGATGGGAAGTGCTTAGGGAAGTTTGCGAGTTCTAGGGGATTATTTTAATTTTGATGAATTTACAAAACACACTTCCTGATACATACACACCCACACATACAGAAACCCAAAGCGCGGAATCGCAAAACGCGGAGGACGGAAGAATGCCCATATATGGAACACAATAACATCACCGGAGGCTGCCATGAATGAAGCAATAACTCAGTCATATATATATACGGAACGGGTTACATTGTTCCTACAGATTCTTGGTAGTTTTCCATAGGAACTGACTGTTTTTTGACTGAGAAGTTGTGCATTTTCGTTTACCTCCCTGGAGAGAAATTAGTTCTCCTGTTCAGTTTTTTAACTGAAATTATTTTTTGCTCGAACTGCTCTGCTCTATTATCTTAACTTGAATAGCTCGGATGAGAAAGAGTTATTTTTTACATCTATTGCTTGAACTGCTTACAAGGTAAATAGCCTGTGTAATTTTCCACTCATACAGGACTGCCCTGTTGAGATTGGATGAGCTGAAGTATTTTAATCTGTAACCTTTTGATAATTTTGCTACAAATATGAATCATGTATTTTTTATCTTGTGTTTAAATAAACTTTTATTTTATAAAGACAAATACTGTTCAGTTTTTACTTCAGCTTACAAAGACAGTTCTATAAGTAATAGAAAGAGCAGCATTATATCTTGCAAGACCAAGGACAACGAAAGGATCCAGGAACGATTCTGCTGGAGGGTATAAGCTTGAATTGTATCCATGGTTGTCAATGATTGTTATTGTTTCACGAGTGTAGGGACACACCTAGATTTACTGGTACAGGCTAAACAAGCTAGTCAGGATTTCATCCTAAATTCTGAACTGACAGCAAAAGGCTACCTGGCGACTTCGATACCAGGGGCTCTTCAGGATCTTAGGGTAGTACCAGCTCTTACCACAGAGTGTATGTCTAAAAGTGGAGTTAAACGCAGCCCAGGAGATCCATTTAAGAAAAACGTAGCCAAAGATAGTAGTTATTCAATTACACACATATGATGAGATCAGGGTCAATTTAAAAGTTTTAAAATATACTCACAATAGTACAGTTTCTCCAATTTATAATGTGGATCATCCTTTAGAACTGAGAGCAACTTTCTTCCTGATTGTCCTAGTTTATTCCCAGACAGATTCAGTGCTCTCAGGTGTTCAGGGTTTGATCTCAGAGCTGAAGCCAGAGCAGCACAACCCTTATCTGTGACACAACAACACCTCAACCTGTAGAGAACAATGGCACAGTTTAAATTGTAGTTCAAATGTCTGTAGTTTGTAGTTCACTCTGGTCTCAGAGCAGGAGAGGAGATACAGTATAATGACAAGCATTGCCACAAACTGCTGCTGATAGAATGAGATTTATGCATGTTGATGCTCAATGGTGCTGTTTGAAACTGAACCACATGACGGTTCAGGACTGAACAAACACTGAGTTGAATGTGAGATATTGCAAACAGATGTGTTTGGAGAAAGTCACTTGCACCACTAATAAACGCCTACAGGAAAACATTTGCTTCATATGACCAACACGTTCATAATTTCATTTCACTTATTGGGCCCTATTTTAACGATCTGAAACGCAAGTGTCAAAGCGCAAAGCGCAAGTAACTTTGTGGGCGGATCCCAGCGCTGTTGCTATTTTCCCGGCGAGATAAATGACTCTTGCGCCCGATGCAAATCTAAAAGGGGTTGGTCTGAAGTAGCTTCATTATTCATAGGTGTGGTTTGGGCGTAACGTGAAATAAACCAATCAGAGCGTCCTCTCACATTCCCTTTAAGAGCAGGCGCGCTTGTTCCATGGCGGATTGCTATTATAACGGCGGGTTTGCCAGCGCACGCCAGGAGCGGTTCACAGCCGAGGAGGCCGACGTTCTCGTCAGGGCCGTAAAACACAGAGAAGTGACATTGGGGATGATGGGAGAAACCCACCCAAATTAGCTTCGGTTAAACAGGCGTAATTTGGGTAAATGTGTAGCCTAATCTAGATTATAATTTTTTTATCTAGATAGATCTTTTTCACATCTTCACGGGCACAACAATGATTTCCCTCGTGTGTTAATATTTTTACTTGTAATAATGTATGATTTGCAAAAATGAAAACTGCTGCGTCTGTTTATAATTATTAGAGAATCAAAGTGGATGCGCGTTAACACGCTACATTATGGCCAAGCACGCGCCCTTAAAATACCATATCACTAACGCGCAACGCGCCACTGTCTTTAGACTGTTTTTTTCTTGGTCAGTGGCGCAATTGCTTTCTAAAAATGGAAAATAGCACAATGGAAGTTTTGCGCCGGAACACGCCTTCTCTTTGCGCTGAACCGCCCCCGCGAGCGCAAGTTCATTTCCTAATTTACCGACGTGCGTCTGTGGAGGGAAAAGTCCGCTGTGCGCGGGTGCAAAATAGGAATGATACATGCGTCGGTGTTCAAAGTCAATTGCGCTGGGTGCAAGATAGGGCCCATAAACTATTGTGATCAAATACATAATTGTGTCATGATTGTTCATCTGGCAGTTTATAAATGTAGTGAAAATAATAGAGATGGTCTTTGGTGTTTGTATTTAATCTTAAACTTTCCTGTCTTATAAATGATGCTTTGCTCAGGAAACGTCCCGGTTACATATGGTAACCCTCGTTCCCTGAAGAAGCGAACATAGACGTACGTCATACCTGTCAAATAGTAATCTCTCCAGAGAGCCAATCTACTTCGAGTGTAACTAAACATGCAATGACTAGCAGCAGCTACTCTGCCTCGCAGAGTGGGTATACAATGAGCAGAAGGTGCATTGCATCTTCAGTTTTTCGCTGAGGAGCCGAGCAGGTGACCCAGCAGGGTACATGAGTTGTGGCGATGGGACGTACATCTCCGTTCCCTCCTTCACGGAATGAGGGTTACCATATGTAACCGAGAAGTTCCCTATCAGTCAGTCACTCCCTACGTACGTCCTGACCAACGAATAGGAATCCCTACCAAAGCGCCACAGCTGCTGCCCCCTTCCAGTGTCCAGTGCATGCCTCCTGCCCCTTCTTGCCTGGAAGGACGAAAGGAGAGGGCTTACACAGAGATTATCTGTCACTGTTGTTCCGTGGTAACCCATACAGTGAGACTATTGGATAACACTGGGAAAGCGTGCCCTTTCCGTTAGGAAGGGTGCACATATGGCAGCCAGCCTAGACCTGGTTCTCAAGGATTCAACAGATAAAGGCCTAGAGCCGGATGCTCCGCCACGTCCGGCTCCAAGGCTGGTGGAGGACTCAACAGGTATTTCACTCTGGAGCAATATAAGCACAGTGGGGGCAAGCAAGCCGACAGTGCTGGGCCTCTCAGTGATTCTACCAGTTTAGGTTGAGAACACAGGAGGAGACCGGCTCTACACGTAGGCTATAAAACCTAGCGAACGTGTTAGGTGTCGCCCAGCCCGCAGCTCTACAGATATCTGTTAGCGAGGGGCCACACGCCAGCACCCAGGAGGATGCAACGCCTCTCGTAGAGTGAGCATGCAACCTGAGCAGCCAGGGCACACCTTGTGAGCCAACCTCCTATCCACCTATCCAGTGGGCCAACCTCTGCTTGGAGACAGCCTTTCCTTTCCAGGCTGTGCCAGAGTTTTTTTTTTTTTTTTTTGCAGGGGACTACACCCTAGGCGACGAGTAGACTGAGGGGCACCCACGAGGGACTCTGATGGCACATCGGGGAAGCTCCTCAGTCTGCTACTGACTGCGGAGAACTGCTGGGCTCAGTCCTCGACAGTGTCGCTGAAAAGGCCACCTTGTGAGATGGGAGTGTCGAGAAAGCGTACTTTGACGACTTCTTGCACCTCTGCAAGTTAAGCCAGGGTTGCTTCTGGACCAGCAAGGTGGACATCGTCTGGTCGAGGGCCTGCGCAGTGACCTTGATCATGGTTAGTCAACATGCGTAGCTCAACCCCAGCTCAGAACTACCCTTGTGCATTAAGAATGCCTCAAATGCAGAGTGGATATGGTCTGCGCACATCCACCCCACCATTGAGGGTAGTGAGAGAGGAAAACTTCGTTCCATATTCCATATTTTTGGCATCAATATAGTTCCATACTGCCAAGTTTTCCAATGTACATCTTGGAAAAGGCCCGGGAAAGCATGGATGTCAACTCTGAATCGGAGTCAGCATAGGCACACACCATTACAGTGGGAAGCTCAGTATCACACTCATTTCCAGAGCATAGAGCATAATAACAGTCCTCTATCCGATGCAGCGATTGACATCGGATCCTCAGCTGGAGCCCTGAATGAAACGCTAGGTTCCACCGTATTTTTTAAAAAAAATTAAGGACCAGCAATCCCATCCAGAAGCTGCACAGCTTGTGATACGCTAGAGGGGGAGGGGCCCTAGGGGGTTGGTTCCCTGAAGGAGCAGCCCTCATCGCTCACATCACCCAAGCTATTCTATCGAAGTAGACCTCTCCTGGTGGCCACCAGGGAGGGCGCTACAACAGAGAATAGGCAAGGGGACTGTGCACCTAGAGCGCAGAGCGAGCTCTTAGTTGCCGTGACAACCAGTGCTGCAGCCCAGCAGCTCGACGGCACACGACACTCTGAGGAGCGAGAGACCCGTCCGGATTTGCCCGGCGGAAGCTCTCGCTGATCTCCATGGTCTCCCAGTGTGTTGACCACACACAAGCAGCGGCTGGCCAACAGCAGAGGGGACTCAAGCTTTCCGGAGAAAGAAGAGTCGCTACCGGCGTGTCGATGTGGTCATGTTCCCATACGAAAACAAGAACCAGCCACGAACACAGTCTCAACAGGTTTGCCCAGGCATGCGAGACCGTGATTGTGGCCGTCAGTGAGGACAGGAAACGACCGCATCCAGAAACACACAGGTGGAATGTCATCTTTAGAACGATGCAACTCACACCCATGTAATCTCTTTTAGGAGACTCGCTCTCTCTGTGCTGAAGCACACAGGGGAAAAGATTGCGGCAACACTTACAGGGAATTGCAGCCTGTGGACAGTGTGCACTCACTCTCGTTGAAGGCGCAGCTTTTACCAGCTGTGATAACAGCCTTTAAACGCTCTCAGACAGTGCACAAAAACAGCTGTATAAACAGCTTTTCAGCGTTCTGAACAGCGCACCGTTACCAGCTGTGAGAACAGCCTTTTTTCTTTTGCTCAATGAAAGCCAAACAATAATTAAAAAAGAGGAAATCGACCCTGCTACCGTGCCATGACACCAACACCGATGAAATCGAGAGGTTCTCCTTGAAGAGCTTGCTCATTCAGCAGACAGTGCTTGCAGACAAGAGCATACATGAAACGCTTGACTCCGAAGCATTATATACCCACTCTGCGAGGCAGAGCAGCTGCTGCAAATAATTGCATGCCAATGTTCATTGGCTCGTTTAGTTACTCTCGAAGTAGATTGGCTCTCTGGCGAGATTACTATTCATCGAAACTCTGCTGCTCCTGCAAACCAGTGTGTTGATTATTACAGATGCATGTATGTTGGTTAATTCTGCTATATTTAAGAGTGTCACTTAATAAACAATTTTCTTGTTTTAAAGGGTTTGAGGGGTTTTCCTTTTATCACTGAAAATGTTGAAAGCTAAAGTGATTTATTCATTGATCACTGTAGTAGAAAGTTAAAACTAAGCACATTTAGACTCTTGCCTATTGAACTCTAAACCTCTGACATTAATCCTCTGCCATTTATATAGTGCTTTTCATATGTACTACTGTACACCCAAAGCGCTTTACAATAATATTGGGGTCTCTCCTCAACCACCACCAGTGTGCAGCATCCACTTGGATTATGCGACAGCAGCCACAGTACAATGGCGCCAGTGCGCTCACCACACACCAGCTATAGGTAGAGAGAGGAGAGAGAGTGATAGAGCCAATTCAGTGGATGGGAATTATTAGGAGGCCATGATTGGCAAGAGCCATTGGACGGAATGTGGCCAGGACACCGGGTTACACCCCTACTCTTTACGAGAAGTGCCATGGGATTTTTAATGACCACAGTCAGGACCTCGGTTTTACGTCTCATCCGAAGGACGGTGCTCTTTGACAGTATAGTGTCCCCGTCACTATACTGGGGCGTTATGACCCACACAGACCACAGGGTGAGCGCCCCCTACTGGCCTCACTAACACCTCTTCCAGCAGCAACATAGTTTTCCCAGGAGGTCTCCCATCCAGGTACTAACCAGCCTCAGCCCTGCTTAGCTTAAGTGGGCAACCAGTCTTGGACTACAGGGTGATATGGATGAATTTCATCTTCAGTCATCAGAGTCATTTGTGCTGAGATGTAGTGTGTTTAATTAACATTTGTTATACAAGCTGATTTTAGTCGTAAAATGTACATTAAAGGACACACTTTACATGTATGACTGTCAATGAGAGAATAACTTACTCCAGTTTCTCCAGTTTGCAGTGAGGATCTCCAAGTGCAGCACAGAGAAGCATCACTGAATCTCCTAGTTTATTCCAAGACAGATCCAGTTCTCTCAAGTGTGAGGGGTTTGATATCAGAGCTGAAGCCAGAGGAGCACAACCTTCATCTGTAAAACCACAATTCCTCAACCTGTAGAGAACAATGACACACTATTCACTCTCTCAGATCAGATCAGATCAGTTTAGTGGTGAATCCTTCAAAGAGAAAGTACAAACTTAAAGCACAGATCAATATGTTTCAGATTATAAAAACAAAAGTGTTTAAGACACCTACATTTGCCTTAAAAAAAGCTTGCAGAAAATACAGTTTTGTGAGAATCGTCCTTCAGTCTGAAAGTTTACTTTGCTGGATATAGCAAATGATGACAAATAAACGTGTTAAGATAAATTATGTATGGTTAATTTCCTGACATATACTGTATGAGATTAATCGCAATTAAAAATTGTAATCTATTGATTGCCCGAAAGAGTGAGATAGATGAACTTGATGAACAGTAGAAATTAATCAATCATTTTCTTAATTTTACAGTTCTTACTGTGTTGAGGTCGAGCCTGTTTAAAGACTGAAATGTTGATTGTGTGTAAAAGTGTGTACTTCAGTGTGACTCTCAGTCCTGCAGTTTCATGTTACTGAGGATCAGCTCATGAGTTCAATCATTTACAGCTCAACCAGCTGAACTCACAGCAGCAGAAAGAGGCTGAACACTTCAAACACACTTTACATTGTGATTCATGTGTGAGGGTAAAATATGATCTTACTCTAATTTCTCAAGTTTACAGTGAGGATCCTCCAGTACAGCAGAGAGTAGCGTGACTCCCGAATCTCCTAGTTTATTCCCAGACAGATTAAGTTCTCTCAGGTATTCTGGATTTGATCTCAGAGCTGAAGTCAGAGCAGCACAACCTTCATTTGTGACGCCACAATAACTCAACCTGTAGAGAACAATGACACACTCTTCACTCTCTCAGTTCAGATCAGATCAGTTTAGCAGTGAATCCATTATTAAAGAGAAAGTACGAACTTAAAGCACAAAATCAGCATGTTTGAAGGATCATTGGACTGATGTCTAAAATGTCACAGAGCATAACACATAGAAACATTAATAATATTTCTTTGTTGCACAATGTCAGTGGTCAGTGGTCAGTTACTTTATTTGCATAAATATTTAATTAACTGATAAACCACTGTGTAGAAAACACATGTAAATATGGGCCACTAAACTTACAACATATGTAGCACTTAAGTTGTGATTGTTCTTACTGATACTTACTGAATTGATCTGGATTCTTTAATCACAGGCAGCAGCTTCAGAAAAACCTCTAGTTTTTTGGTTTCATTGTTTCTTTTAACAAATGTATTAATATTAAACTCATCCATCTTCTTCTCTGATGTCAACAACACAAAGACTACAGCTGACCACTGAGATGAAGAGAGTTTGGCTTCCTTTATTCTTCCAGGTTCCATATTCTGTTGTATTTCCTCCACTAGAGAATGATCACCCAGTTCATTCAGACAGTGGAACAGATTGATGGATTTCTCTGGAGAGTCAATGGTCCTGATCTTCTTCTTGGTGTACTCAATTGTTTCCTCGTTGCTTTCAGAGCTGCTGCTTGTCTGTTTCATTAGTCCTTGTAGGAGAATCTGCTGAGACTCCCCTGACAGACCCAGAAGGAACCGCAGGAAAAGGTCCAGATGTCCATTTTTACTTTGTAGAGCCTCATCCATAGCTCTCTGATGCAGCTCAGATAATGAAACATGTTCTGATGAATTGTGTCTAAACCAGTCCTTAAGCTTAGGCCGCAAATTCTTTTTGGTGACTTGGTCAAACACAATTATGTTGTTGTTTGTAAAGGAGAGATGCACATATAGAGCCGCTAGATGTTCCTGAACGCTCAGATGAACAAAGCAGAAGACTTTCTCCTGAAACCAGCCAAACTCCTCTCTGAAGATCTGAGTGCACAATCCTGAGTACACTGATGCTTCTGTCACATCAATGCCACACTCTCTCAGGTCTTCCTCATAGAAGATCACATTTCCTTTCACAAGCTGCTGAAAAGCCACTTTCCCCAGTTTGAGGATCAGGTCTTCATCCGTCACAATCTTCTCATAGCTTTTCTCATGTTTGATGTTGGACTGAAGGAGCAGGAAGTGTGTGTACATTTGAGTGAGAGTCTTGGGAATCTCTCCACCCTCTGCTTCACTCAACATCTTCTCCAGAACAGTGGCTGAGATCCAGCAGAACACGGGGATGTGGCACATGATGTAGAGGCTCCTTGATGACTTCAGGTGTGTGATGATTATATTGGCCAGACTCTGATCACTGATTCTCTTCATGAAGTATTCCTCCTTCTGTGGATCATTGAAGCCTCGTACCTCTGTCACTCGATGGACACACTCAGAGGGGACGAGATCGGCTGCTGCTGGTCTGGAGGTGATCCAGATGAGAGCAGAGGGAAGCAGATTCCCCACAATGAGGTTCATCAGCAGCACGTCCACTGAGGCTGATTCACTTACATCACACAACCTCACATTACTCTGAAAATCCAGAGACAGACGACACTCGTCCAGACCATCAAAGATGAACAACACTTTATATTTATCTCTGGATATTTCCATTTCTTTAGTTTCAGGGAAAAAGACATGAAGAAGATCTGAAAGACTGAGTTTTTTGTCCTTCATCAGATTGATCTCTCTGAAAGGAAGTGGAAATATGAGCTGGACGTCCTGATTCTCTTTCTCTTCAGCCCAGTCCAGGATGAACTTCTGCACAGAGACTGTTTTTCCAATGCCAGCGACTCCATTTGTCAGCACAGTTCTGATGGGTTTGTCTTGTCCAGGTAAAGGTCTAAAGATGTCATTGCATTTGATCGGTGTGTCCTCTGTTGCTGCTCTCCTGGATTGTGTCTCAATCTGTCTCACCTCATGTTCATTACTGATCTCTCCACTCTCACTCTCTGTGATGTAGAGATCTGTGTAGATCTCATTCAGGAGTGTTGGGTTTCCCTGCTTTGATGTTCCCTCATACAGACACTCAAACTTCTTCATCAGATTTGATCTAAACCTGTTGAGGAATTCAAGGCTGTAAAATGTAAATACTACATTATTACATGATTTCATAAGCACAAATACTTTTTTTTAATTCTGTATGATATCTTCAAATGATATATATATATATATATATATATATTTTTTTTTTTTTTTTTTTTTTTATGTTATACCTGAGATCAGTCTGTGTATCTCCACTCTTAAAGTGATCCATAGACGTGACACTCCTCATATACGCACAGCTGGGCTCCGGTTCTGATCTCTTCTGATGAACTGAACTATAACAAAGTAAGATTAAAGTGAATCATTTGAACTGCTGTATTTAAAAAAATCACATTCATATATCACATAAAACACTTTAAAGAGCACTTTATTTTGTCACAGTTATCTGGACTTATTCATCTTTAGTTTCACTTTCATGGACTTTCAGTTAAGACGAGACACTGATAAGACGAGGTTCCTCGACGCCCCGGTATCCAGCTCCGGCCTCTTCGGCCCGGCAGTAAAGGGGTTCTCGGAGAGATATACAGAGGCACAGAAGGCGTCCCAGGCCATGCGACACTTCTTGCCCAAGCACTCAAGCTCAGCGTCCAGCAGACCCAAAACAGCACCGTCTTCGATGCAGCCAGCCAAGCCGGCGAAGCAGGTCTCTCAGCCCTGCCCTGTGGCTGACGCACGCCGCCAGCCGCGCTCAGCTAAACGGTTCCTGACGCCCCGGCGCCAGGACCCGCGTCCCAGCGCCGTGCTCGATGTGGTGCCTCCGAAGTCGTCCTAGGTCGAAAAGACCTTCAAAACCTCCCACAGCTCCCTGTTCAGTTCAGGCGGCTGGGGAAACAAACGCCATTGGCGACCCATCCCATGCGGTTATCGAGACTTCAGTGAGAAGCAGCGCGGGTCACGTGCTTCGCGCCGAAGTGCAGAATTTATTAGCAAAAGGGGTGGTCAAAAAATAATCCTCCCTGCGCTAAAACACTACAGGTGTTTCTACAGGCGCTATTTTCTAATCCCGAAAAAAGACAGCGGTCTCAGAGCCATTCTAGACTTGAGACATTTGAACAAGGCTCTCATGAGACGGCCCTTCAAAATGTTAACTATCAAACATATCCTTGAGCAGGTTCGCCCCGGGGATTGGTTTGTCACAATGGATCTGAAAGATATATACTTCCATATTCAGATAGACCCTCGTCACAGGCCATTCTTGAGATTCGCCTTCGAGGGTCAGGCTTATCAATACACCATTCTGCCGTTCGGTCTGTCCCTGTACATTCACGAAGTGTATGGATGCAGCGTTTTCTCCCCTGAGACATCAGGGAGTGCGCGTGCTGAATTATCTCGACGACTGGCTGGTGCTAGCACAGTCGAGAACCGAGCTTCTTGCGCACAGGGATTTGATTCTCGGCCATTTGCAATGCCTGGGTCTCACAATCACTGTTGCCAAGAGCAAACTGATCCCCAGTCAGAGCGTGGTCTTTCTGGGCACAGTTTTGGACTCAGTGACGATGACAGCGCGGCTCACACTGGAGCGAGTGCGCGCCCCTCAGGAAAATTCAGAAACTTCTCGGTCTCATGGCAGCAGCATAATCAGTACTCCGTATGGGATTACTTCGTATGTGTCCGCTGCAGCACTGGCTGAAACATCATATGCCAACCCATGCATGGCAGTCAGGCAGCCTGCGCATCCCGGTGAATCACGGTTGTTTGAGAACACTGATTCCCTGGTGGGCTCAGAACTAGTACATCGAGGGTGTGACCATGGGAGTGGTTTCCAGGAGGAAAGTGGTGTTCACAGACACCTCCAACCTAGGTTGGAGAGCGCTGCACTAGGGCAAGCCTGCCTCCGGCCTCTGGTCGAGCACGGAGCAGAGCTTACATATCAACTGTCTAGAGATGAAAGCAGTTGGTTTGGCCCTGAAAGCATTTCTGGCAAACCTACAAGGTCACCACCTCTTAGTCCGCATCAGGTCAGGCAGCCTTCATGCCATGGCGAGATACCTCCTTGTATGGGCACAGACCAATCTGAGCTCTCTGAGGGCAATGCATATCCCGGGCATTCAGAATCTGGGTGTGGATATGCTCTCACGGGCCAACACTCCCCTAGGCGAGTGGTCCCTGGACTCCCAGTTCTGAGCCCACCAGGGAATCAGTGTTCTCAAACAACCATAATTCACGTGATTTCATCTTTAGATTCACTTTCATGGACTTTCAGTTTGTTTTCATTCATCACATGTGTCCTTTTTTTTTTTTTTACGCCACTCATCAGTTTTCATGGACACTCATCAGATCATCACACCTGTTCCATCATCTCCTCATTATCACTGTGTATAGGTTTTCACCTTAATTCACTCTGTTTGTTGGTTGTGTGTGAATGTTACACTCTCTTCATTGTTGTGAATTACCGGCGTTTGTTTTCATTAAATAACTTATTTTATTTTTTCTTCGTCCTGTGACAATTTTATTTACAATGTTAATACAAAAATTGTACGTGTGTCCTTCTGTGTGAGCAGAATATACGATTAAAAAAATACATAGAAAGAATATAATAATACCAAAACACCATAAAATAAAAATGTTAATCATGTTTTCTAGAAATGTTATACCTGAGATCAGTCTGTGTATCTCCACTCTTGGATCCTACTAAATGATCCGAAGACGTGTCACTACTCATAGACACACAGCTGGGCTCTGGTTCTGATCTCTTCTGATGAACTGAACTATAACAGAGAAAGATTAAAGTTAATTATTTAAAATACCATGTTTAACAAAGTACATATTCATTTTTTAATTCAATTATTAAAACAAGCACATAATGATCATTACATTTTCAGTTATTACAACATTTTTAAATTGAACTGGGTGTCTTCACAGATGTGTCTCTCTGTGTGAGCAACACTATAGCATATAATATCAGATACTATTCAGAATATAAAAAGCCATATAATTAATTTTTCTAGAAATGATATACCTGAGATCAGTCTGTGTCTCTCCCCTCTTGAATCCTACTAAATGATCCAGAGACTTTTCACTACTCATAGACACACAGCTGGGCTCTGGTTCTCTCTTCTGATGGACTGAACTATTACATAACAGATTTAATCCGTTATAATAATAATTATTTAATACAAGGTCTTACAGTATTTCATCGTCAAAAAGCAATTCATGGGGAGGCTGATCTTATTATTTTTAAATAAGGTTAATCTAACAAAGTCATCTTCTTGTCATCTTCTTGCCATCTTCTAAAAGGTGATTTAGTGTGTTTATTCAATGTACCTGCACCCTGGAGAAAAATGTTCATCTCTGGATGTTTGTGTGTCATCCATGATGAAGTTGAATAGCTTCAACAAAGTCTGATCTCCAACACTGCCTCTGGATGGAAATGATAAAAAAAAATCACTAAGTCATAATAATAACACGTATAGGCTAACATGATAAAATAATCCACACGGAACAGCGATGAAACCATGTTATCGTGCAATATCAAATTCATACAAAGAACTAATACTTCCTTGAGGGAAAATATTATAGAAGTCACCTGTAAGCGTCTCGAGACTTCAGCACTCACCTTGATCAACTTTTAATTACTTGATCTTCCTTTTCTATCAAGTAGCTACGGGTAAATTCATTTTAAATGTTCTCAATAAACTCTTTGATACTCCGTGTTGTAAAGAACCGATTTCGACCGTTTAAATGGCGAAAGATCAACTCTGAGTCTGAACAATTTACTTTCACTCTTTAGGCTATTTATAACGCGAGCGGTGATGACGTCACGGTACGCGCGCGATCTCAAACCTCTTCAGCATATACTGTCTATGTTCAGCACGGCGTTGCACATTTGTACAGTTTTCCCTGAATAAATTATTACAGGCATTACTTAGTATGTTAAAAGATACATCAGGGCAAACTTAAATTAGTTGGGCACGAGATAATTTGTTTTTACTTTTGTTTAATGCGTAAAAACAGACCTGCATGAGTCAGTCAGATGATAGAAGGCATAGCCTATAGATCTTGTGCAGCTGGTTTATCAGCAAAGTTTTGCTTGTTGATCATTTGGAGGCCTTAAAAAAACAACGTATGACTCAGTTGGCTTAAGTATGTTGAATTGTGTTGAAAGAAAAGCTAATTATTCAGATGGTCCCAGGTTGCTGCAGGTTTGTTTACGCATACTTTTGTTCAAAGTAAAAGTAAAACATTACAAATCTTGTGATATTTCAAATGTACTCCATTTAAACAAAAACTCTATAATTGATATATTAATTTATTGTGTTTGCTTTATCAGATTCTTAAATTAATTGTTTTTCTACAAGTTACTCAGTAGGCCTATATTATATTTCATAGCCCGGTCTAAATATTGGACTGTATTGATGGTTATATGTCTTTTTTTGTTTGTTTTTAATTGGTTTTGTTCCTTTTTAAGTTTTCTATTTTATCATTTTCATCTACATGTTCTTAAATGTAGGGGAAGAAAATCATGTTTAACTAGTAAACATGCTACTACTCAACAAAGTAACAGTGAAAACAGCTTTGCAAATCTTTTGAGATTTTTAAAGCTATATCCTATTTGAACAACTTTAACAATTGCTTTTATCAGATTCATTACATCTTTTTATTTCTTATTCTCCAGATGAAACACTTTATGCACATTTGAAACTTCTTCACTGGTGGCATGTGTGCGGCTTCTCTCCAGTCTCTCCATCCTCGTGTGTTTATCCAGGTGGACTTTCTCTTTGAATCTATATGCATTTCTTTCTTCAGATTGACTTTTCAGATGCTTTCTGAGATGTTCGCGTGTAATGAAGGTCTTGCCACACTCCACACAAGTAACAACCGTAACTGCATGATGATTGAAATGTTGTATCTTTCTTCACTGAGACTTCTTGGCTTAATGTTATTCTGTGTTTGATTATGGGAAAATACCATAAACAAAAATAAAGGAAACCCGCACTTATTTCAGATATGACAAATTATATTAAGTTACTACTTGGATTCAATAAATAGTAAAACAAAACACACTAGGTCTCTATGTGAAGCTTTTATATTTATATGATGATCTTATTCCAGTTCCTTTTTCTGTTCATATCATTTTATTTTTCTCTCTCTTTCTTTTACTTGTATTATTATTTTATGTACCTATCATACTGTAAATATATTTTCTTTTACTATTTGTTGTTGACTATATTTGTTCAAATTTATATAGGCTATGTGTTAGAATATCTTCATGCTTATTATTTGTAATTTGATTGGCATTTAATAAAAAAAGCAAAAAATACTTTACTGTTCCACAGCTGTAATTAATTCCTGTGTGTGTGTGTGTGTGTGTGTGTGTGTGTGTGTGTGTGTGTGTGTGTGTGTGTGTGTGTGTGTGTGTGTGTGTGTGTGTGTGTGTGTGTGTGTGTGTGTGTGTGTGTGTGTGTGTGTATTAATAAATAACAAATTAATATAAAGTAAAAAAGTTGTAGGTAAATGTTGAAACGGATAACAGCTGACATGTCCACTTCAGTTATACTGCCAAATATCAGCCAGAATGAACTGAAAGTGCCTATCACAATACAATATCAAGTGTAAACCAATTATTACTCTGCCAAACAAAACAGCAAAACACACTAAACCTGGTTAGCATCCATAAGAGGGAAGTATGATTTCAATTATTTGTTTAAACCTGTGCTTTGGACAGGAAAATAATTTTGGGGTTTGATTAAAAAAAAATTATGGGCAGAGTACATCTTAGAATAAGAGTTAAGAATAATCTATGTAGAGAAATAAGTAGAAATTATTGCACATGGAATTATTGGACTGTCTATAAACAATGGGAATAAATGTTAAATATTTACATTTCTTATTTGACTTGGTAAGTTTAGTGCACTAAAACATAATGTAACGCTTTCTTGAAAACAGTGATAATAAACACCTCTGTAAAAAAAAAAAAAAAAAAAAATAAATTAACCACCGAACTTTATTAGTAACACAAACAGACGATTAATAAAACAGTCGCACTGTGCACGCGAGGGGAGTCTGATTCTGGCAGGGAGTCTGTTAAAACTACACACAAGACCATGGAAGATATTCATTTTATTACTTTTTTTGCATAGTTTAGTCTTTTTTGTTAACAAATATTTGGAGTGATTTCAGCTTCCCATTTTTACATCTAAGAACTTTGTCAAATTGTTTATAAACTACACCAAATTCTCCATATTGTAAAAAAAATATATATATATACAATTAATTAATTAATCTGCATCTAAAAGATGAGAAAAGTGTAGACTCAGCATATACTTCTTAAAGATACAGTCCATATTTAGAGTAAAGAAACATCTAAACAATCCAAGATATTTAAAATTTCCGACCTTTTCAACAGCTTGGTAGTTAATGCATGTCTGCCAGTTTTACCCATGATTGGGGACATTTTACTTTCATTAATTAATAAAGCACTGTCCTGCAATAAAACATCATTATGAAAGCTAAGAGCTATCATTTAATTTAAAACCTTTTTTTTTTTTTTTTTTTTTTTTTAAACAGGGACAATGTAAAATAAACATTAACCTTAAAAAGGAGAGATGCATTATACCAGGTTGTAGCACTTGTGCTAATTTTCACCTGTAGTCCCTGGGCAGGCTGATGTCAACAGTCTTACAAAAAATAAACAAACAAACTAAATAAATAAAATGAAATACACATGTTAATAATACATTTATTGTATTTGGTTTAAAAGAAGCCATTTTTTGTGAAACAATTTTAAAATTTACACATGTGGTCAGCTCTGTTGGCAATTTATTCCACTGTTTTATGGCCACAGTTCATCAGCATATTTGATCAGATTAAAGTTGTTATCATGAATATATATTTCATTTGTATACACACAAACAAAACATAAAACACATCCTTTATGCACTCCTGCATTTATAATCATTTCATCAGAAATATTATCTTTAAGCAAAACTCTATGTGACCTATTTGATAAAATAAAAAAATCCATAATCCATTCAGTTACCATTTTTATCCATGTCAGCAAGGCACTGTAATAAAAATATGAATCTTAATGGAATTAAAAACTTGAAGGCAGTTGAAGGTGTTTAGTGACCATATTCAATCATGTTAATTTTGTGTCCTCGGTTCCCCTTTGTTCTCTGTTTAAAACTGACGGCTGTCTATCTGTCCTCAAGAAGTGTGAGATATGCAAACACCCTTTCTATATTTGCTCAGAATACTAGTCAGGGCAATTAGCCTAAAATAATTTTAGAACTAATAATTCAGTATTTTTTGGTACTGGTGTAAATTTCTATGAATAGGGCACAGCATTTCTAGTAAATATTGAAACAAGCTTCTGATGCACAACAGCCTTTAAGGACCTTCCCCTTATACAAGACTCTAAAACATCGCTCTCTGTCAGTGTTATAGAGTCCCCGTTATTTGATAAGCTACACATATTATTCATTGACATATTATGATCATCTATCAAATCTACTATAAAACTTTTTATTCACATATCTGCTAATCATAATATTAAAGGGTGAAAAAAAATCAATAAGACTAATAATTTGAACTTAACTCTAAATATGGACTGTATCTATAATAAGTCTATGCAGAGACTAGGCCTATATATTTTGAGGAAATTAAGTAGTTTTGATGCGAGTAAAGACGGCTTGTACATACAGACATTGAGTGTCCTGAGATAGACAAATTTCCATTTATTTTCATAATTCCTGTTTCTGTGACAGAAGACAGTTCTTTTCCTAATATAAAATAAGAAATTAAGCAAGTTTGTCTGTCATACCACAGCTTTTTGTTGTTGGCTTTAGAAATACTTGCCATCAAGAAGAACAAGAGTCAACATAGCAATTAGCAGTTAATGGTGTTCAGAGGCAGGAGGGAAAATAAACCAGTAAAAGAATGTGAAGATTTAGGAGGAAACTTTAATAGCTGGTCATATACAGAAATAGATAAATATAAAAAAATATTTTACAGAAATAAATGTTCAGTGAAATTATTTGCATAATCTTTGTCTCCCTCTGCTGGTAGAAAAATGTACAACATTTATCTTTTCTGTAGTCTCAGACTTTTGAAACAATTCAAAGGTGTTATTTTCAGCAATCATTTTCATGAGCCATTACTATAAAACAAGAAATTGGTGTGAAGTCACACACACGTCAGTGCGACGCTGTGTGTCTCTGTGTCTTCAGTCTCTGTAGCGGCTCCTTATTCAAGTCCTATAAAACACACAGACAGACACATATGAGTGTGAGACATTACTGCTGTCACATCACATCTAGAGATCATGTATATTCATATATTCATTCACATATCGAATAGATTAATAACAGTAAATGATAACTCTGACTTGATCACTTACTTAATCACACACACACACACACACACACACACAAATCATCCGTTAGTAATCAGATTAAGTCTGCAGTTTAAAACAAAAACAATGTAGGAGAATAGTATGTGCAGAAAGCGCGGAATATTCGTGCAGTGTGTGCATGTCAAAAACTGAATTACGATTTGAAGCTTGTGACAAACGCACACATCAACACAATAATTTTATTTATGGTTCATGTAAACACTACGTTTGGATTCATCAATCGATTAATTCCAATTGAAACAAAAGTTGTGCATGTAAACATGTAAGAGATGAAAATATGCATATAGACCTATTCATTGATCATCATCACACCACAGAATTAAACTCTTATTAAAAAAGGTTTACAGAGACTAAAGTGAAGCTGAATTATTATCTTATATTCTCCAGTTACACACATATGAGACCTGTAACTGAAATTGGGTCAATTTAAAGGCTTGAAATAAAGATATACTCACAGTAGATAAGTTCATTCAGTTTACAATGTGAATGATCCTTCAGATTAGAGAGCAACTTCACTCCTGAATCTCCTAGTTTATTCCCAGTCAGATTCAGATGTCTCAGGTGTTCAGGGTTTGATCTCAGAGCTGAAGCCAGAGCAGCACACTCTTCATCTGTGACGCCACAATCCCTCAACCTGTAGAGAACAATGACACTTTTCACTCTCTCAGTTCAGATCAGATCAGTTTAGCAGTGAATCCATTATTAAAGAGAAAGTTCAAACTTAAAGCACAAATTAATGTTTGATAGATCATTAGATTAGGATCTAAAATATCACAAAACATGATCATATTTACTGCTCAAGTGATTATTTACAGTATAATTTAATCAGGAAAAATATCTTATTTGCATTATATTAAATGGTCTGTCTTGTGCAAAATCTGTTTTAATAAATTACACTATTCACTACATAGGTTAGTTTTATTATGTTACTTAGATCCGTGTGGAGTATCAATTTGTGTGTGTGTGTGTGTGCGTGTGTGTGTGTTTTCACAAACACGTTTAAAAACATTTTAAAAAGTATCAATGCAGAAAGATGAACATAATTAATAGTAAGATTAAGAATGAATCCAGCTTGTTCTTCATTTCTCAGTTCTGACTGTGTTGAGCTCGAGTCTGTTTAAAGTCAAGACACTGAAATGTTGATTGTGTGTGAAAGTGTGTATTTCAGTGTGACTCTCAGTCCTGCAGTTTCATGTTATTGAGGATCAGCTCATGTGTTCAATCATTTACAGCTCAATCATCTGAACTCACAGCAGCAGAAAGAGGCTGAACACTTCAAATATACTTTACATTGTGATTCATGTGTGAGTCAAATATGATCTTACCCCAGTTTCTCCAGTTTACAGCAAGGATTCTGTAGGACATCAGACAGCAGATTCACTGATTTTCTTATTTTATTAAATGACAGATTGAGTTCTCTCAGGTGTTCAGGGTTTGATCTCAGAGCTGAAGTCAGAGCAGCAAAACCTTCATCTGTGACGCCACAATCAATCAACCTGTAGAGAGATGAAAATCAAATAGTAATTTAATCACTACCAAATAGCTTTCCAAAACATTTTAATTCCAGTTTTATTCAACAATGTCAAATTTTTAACCAAGGTTCATGGTCAAATGTTTTTATTAAAATGAATCCTTTGAATTACTGTATTGCTATTACTTCATAAAAAATAAAAAATAAAAAAAATAAAAAGTATGACCTTTTCATTAACACTGTTGATACAAAAACCTTTTCATTAACACTGTTGATACAAAAACCTTTTCATTAACACTGTTGATATAAGGTCTCTCTGCCTAATATCTATAAAAACATGAATACCTTGTAAAACATCTTAATATAAATATGACACATCTGAGCTCTGGTCTTATTGTTTTTATTAAAATTGGTTGGGTTGGGTGTTAGGGGAATGGGAAAAATATTTTCCCATTCAGAAAAGTTCTCTCTTTTCGCCCAGTCTGAGTTGTAGGTTGTAAATTGTTTTTTCTTTGACACTGGTGGCTCATCCGATTTTGTTGTGTTGTCCTCCTCGTCCGTCTCTCCCCCCATTTCACACAATAGATGTAAATAGAACGTTTTTAAAAAGCTAGCTAGCAACTGAACTCACGCTGTTTCATCCTGGATATGTGTTGATACGCGCAGCACTGTACGATTTTCAAAGTAGTCACTGTTCTTTTTACACTGCACGACTACCTGGGGTAATTGTACAGATCAGTGGCTGAGCCATTCCACCGAATGGGTGACATTTCGGTCCCAAGGACATTATATGTAAAAATGCATGAAAATGAACACATTTTATTATTAAGCAAAGTGTCCCACACATTAAGCTACCTGCAAATTTAAAATGTTAAACACATTAATAAAAACTAACTAGAACACTAAAAAAATAGCATTTGTTGCATGTCCCCACTCTCTATCTCTAAACTTTACCATGAAATATGATTAAAATCCTTCAGAAATCGTTTTTTTTTTCATTGCTGTGTGACTTTATATCCAATCTATGCTTTAAATGTTTGTTTGTTTTTTCACGAGAAAATCATATTTGATTTAATATTTTAGATAAAATACACATTTTAGTCGTGTCCAGATGGACCATACACATAGTCGTAGTAAATATGTGTAGTATTAGACTCAGTGTTGAAAAAAGATAAAAAATTAAGTTTAAAGTTACAACAAGCAAATGTCACCCAGTGGAATGGCTCGGCTGTTGTTCTGGAAATATTCACCCGATTGTAAACCAAGGACTAATATATGTCCATGGATATGAAGTTATTTTTGCAGCAGTTTTCAAGACTCACCTTTGTTACTTTGATTAATCATAATACTGACATTACTACAAAAGCTTTACTCACTCATCCCAGACAGATCTTCTCACTTTCTCTCTTTCTTCAATTTGATGAATGTAAGTTTTTGAAACCCCATTACTTTGTCTCCTCAAAAACGATGAAAGATTTATATCTTTACTTGCTCATCTTTTTGTTTATGTGTTTTTAGTTTGGTAGTTTAGTTTTTAACTTCTCATCAATCATTATTTATCAGACTAAAATAAAGTTTTTAAATTGGCAGTGCACAGATTTCTCATAGATTATTTATGTATTTCTTTGTTCACATCTTAACATCAAGTATTTTTAAACTGTAGAATAAACGAAAGAATAAAAACACATACATGTTAGAATAAAGCAATGCAATACTTCTACCACTCCCCAAAAGATAGAAAACCATTTCTACAAATCTTGATACTTCATAGCAACTGTATTTGAACAATAAAGTAAAAACAACTTTATTTGAACAATAGAGTGAAAACACAACTTTTTCAAACAATAACTTAAAAACATTTGCATTCTCAGAATCTCAGATTATTTACTTGAACAATAGCGACGCGATGTTTGCGGCTCCTCGCCACTATGAATACGAGTGTGTTTGTTTAAGTGGCTTTTTTGTGTGAAACGCCTTCCACACTGTGAGCAGCTGAACAGTTTTTCTCCAGTGTGAATTTTTTGGTGATTGGTCAAATGACTCGCTGCTATAAAGCTCTTCCCGCACTCGAAACACATGTGATCCCGTACAGCATCATGAACTTTTTGGTGCTGTTTCAAATTGTCCGGTCGGGAAAAACTCTTTCCACACAAGGAGCACTTATGGAGCCTCTCATCCGTATGAACCAACAGGTGTCTTTGTAGAATTGATGACGATGTAAAATTCTTCCCACACTGATCACAATGATGAGGTTTTTCTCCAGAGTGACGAAGCATATGATAGCGGAGACCTGACAACTGTATGAAGCTCTTCCCACACTGGTGACAGGTGTGCGGCTTCTCTCCAGTGTGAATCCTCATGTGTTTGTTCAGGTGGGCTTTCACTTTGAATCCATATCCACACAGAGCGCATGTGAACGGTCTTTCTTCAGAGTGACTTTTCAGATGCTTTTTGAGAGATTCAAGTATGATGAAGGTCTTGCCGCACTCCACACAAGCGTGAGTTTTCACAGAATGGATCTTCTGGTGCTTTCTGCAGTTGGCCAGCCGTGAAAAACTCTTTCCACACACTGGACACAAGTACGGCCTCTCAACTGCGTGAACTGTCATGTGTTTGTTGAGATATGATGAGGATCTGAACTTCTTGTCACACTGATCACAGCTGAATGGTTTTTCATGACAGCGCAGATGACGACTGAGATGAATCTTTTGTGAAAAACTCTTTCCACACTGAAGACATGCGTGAGGTTTCTCTCCAGTGTGGACTCTTATGTGTCTGTTAAGGTGGCCTTTTAGCATGAAACTCTTTCCACACTGAGGACACGTGTGAAGCTTCTCGCCAGTGTGAATTAGTTGGTGCTTTTTAACGCTTCCTTTTAGTGTGAAACTCTTTCCACACTCAGAGCAAGTGAAAGACTTGTTGGTCTTTGTAGTTCTTCTGCTTTGTGATAAATTCTTTTTTGTGACATTATCACAGTTCTTCGCTTCATTCAGCTCTTGACTTTGCACTTGGACGTCCATTTGGTCTAAAGAAACACATTAGGTATTTAGATTCAGTTAAAAAGATCAAGAGAAAGCAACAGAGATCAAGTGTTTGTTTGAGCATCAAGTATCAGGTCTGCCATTCCCTTGTTAATACAATCAAATCTGGATATAAACTGTGATACAACAGTATCACTTGTTCAATGTTCAGTATGCTATAGTAAAAAAAGAAAAAAATAAGTTAAATATATTTTTGATAGACCGCTGTGGTCTGGTCATTCAGTCAGTGTGTGGACTCAACAGTCTGTGGCTTCTGCTGGTGTGAAATAATGTGTGTCTAAATGCACCAGATCTGGAAAAATCTAAATATGTCATAAACACATAGTATTTTATTAGGTTAATTATATTACACATTAGTAGCATGTGTATGTTTAGTTGGATAAATGCATGTACATTTGTGTTCCAAAATGTTTTAATATATAAATTATGGAATATAAACTGCATATAAGGCAGAACGGTTTAAATAATTGGATGATAAAGATACATATCGTAGATAGCTCCATCTAACGTTAAGTGTAAACAGGTCAGTTCTGTAGGAAAATGTTACCCATTTATTTTTCCTGTAAATATAAGAGATTCTTTAAACGCCCATGTTATCAACTAGGATATTATTATAATATTTTTTACAAAAATAAAAAATAGCAAATTTGATCAACAACGAATATTTTATAGTGAAGTTTTGCGCTCAGCTGTTATGATAAACTTTTGCGAAATGAAAATATTCGCATGACTTTAAATTAATAATATTTACAAAATATAAAGTCAAATATTTATGCTGTGTGAAAAGCCTCTCTCAAGGCATAAAACGTATCAGAACATGACGTGAAAACGAGACGGTCTTTGGACTGAGTGGCACGTGATACTGTGAAATTCAACAACCGAACAGAAAATGTACCTGCATTTGGCGTCTCGGTTTTCTGTGAATCAAATATCTCCCACAAATCACTGTCCGCCATCCGTCGACGACGCTCCACAATTCAAACTCTTGAACCAGCCTCATCAGCAACACGACCATTTTCAGCTTGAACTGGTCAAACTCTCAGCACTGCACTCGTGCTGCGTTCGAGGGCGTGGCTAGATTCATCGCCCCGCCCACAACTACTCTCATCGGCAAGATCATCTTTCACTCAAATTCGCTCGTAGTTTGTAGATCTCTGGCCAGTACCATAGACTGATCAGTAGCCTACATGGAATGATGATGAGCAAAATTATTTTATGTGCCTTAATAAGGATTTTGCCATCGGGTCTCTGAGAAGGTCTCGATATCTTCACTTAAAATACCGTAATGTCAGACTGTTTTTTTTTCTGTAATGTAATGGTGTAAAAAGTCGGATATTAGCCTATGCTGTGAAATGCAGTGAAAATAACAAGACACATTTGTCATTCCAAAGTCATTTGGTTCTCATTTAACTGTAGTCTACCATCTGTAACTAAGTTTGCCCCGTTCTGCAGCAGCACAACACATAATATAACCAGCAATAAAACTAACTAGAGAATACCAGACTGTAGTTCATGAAAATGGCCGCCAGGTGTAGACAAAATTCAACTTTTCAAGATCAATCACTACGTACAATTAGAATCATTTCAGATTTTTTGCGGACCAAAGGTTAAAATATGTCGTTATTTAACAAACTATCAAAACTGCATTTGATTCTGTCTGGCGCAATGGGCTATATTAGTTTAGTTTATTTATTTGCCAGACTCATGTCCAAAAACCACAAGATAAAAACAAAACAAAAAACAACAACAAGCGAACAAACAAATCACTGTCCGCGAAATGCTGGATTGAAATGCTAGAAATGCTGGATTGTAGTGTCTTCTGTTTTTATTTTCTTGTATGTTTTTTTTTTTTTTTAATTAAGGCCTATATAGGCCTATATACGTTGTATGTCATGTCTGAGCCATCTGAATGGACCATGAGTCTGGAATAAAAAGTTGATGATGATGATGATGAAACAGTAAAAAAAAAGTAAAAAAATGAAAATACAAAAATGAAAATACATACAGACATTTCAGCCAGCCTGGATGTGTACCTGGAGCAGCTCACAAAGGATTTGAGAGTGCCACCATGATACTGTTGGTATTATATATATTATAGGTAGACCCTGCCTACAATATGACACAATTAATTCCATGCAAAGACAGACCAGTTCAGTTTAGTTTAGTTTCTTATAAAGCACATTTCTACTGTCACAAGTGCAGCCCAAAGTGCTGTACAAAACAATCAAGAAAAACAAAGAAAGACCAAATGTAAAGTGTTCAGAGTGGAGGCAGAGCGGATCTATTGTGAAGTCTTTTCTGTTCTGCCATGTAGGCTACAGAACCTTTTTAGGTATATTTATTATACTTAAAAGAAATTTGTTTATTTCTTTTTTCCCCCCCACAAATGACTTGTGGAAGTGCAATTTGATTACCATATGCACTTTTAATAAAGCTGTATTAACCTTTAATATGAACTTCTGTAATTTTTATCTTCAAAGTGTACACTTGCAGGTGTTGATTACATTTACATTTACATTTAGTCATTTAGCAGACGCCTTTATCCAAAGCGACTTACAACTGAGGACTACAACAAGCGAGTCATCGTGAAGAAGCAACGTCTCAAATGGTAGGCTACTCAATAAATGATTATAATGAATTGACTGTTAGGCCCATTAAATAATAATGAACAATATTTAAAAAGTATATACTCATCTAATATCTGACTAATTAACCTCGAAACATAACATGCTAAATGGGAGCTATCAGGCTATCCATAATAACAATAAAAAAATCGTCAGAACGTCGACGTCTCTCATGCTGAATGTCCTGTGTGTCGCGTGCAATGTTGTTGGGAGCACATACAGCCACATTGCTAGAAAAATGCGACGTGCCACAGACGTTGCCACAACATAAATGTGTTTGCTGGGTTCATATGCTGGAAGGAGGAAGGAGCTTCAAAGGTAGCTATCAGGTCTCGTCAACTGTGCAATTAATCTGGAGAAAAACAATTATAAGAATCCGAAAAATTATAAACAAAAATAGGCCATATATTATAGCCAAAAGGAGGCTAAAGTAGGCTAGCTTTGAAATGTCTAACGATTTTTAAATATGTTTTCCTTTTTTGTACATAGCTAAGTATTAAAATTGAAATAGGCTAGTCTTAATCTCGTCATCTTTTTTTTCTATGCGTAAACAAACATGACAACTAGGGATATCAAAAATGCTATTATTATTAGATTAACTTTTTATTCAACACATTTTAATGTAGCATATTTAGCAGACTATCATCGAAACAAACATTTTTTCAGGCCTCCGCAAGTTATCAACATAATCAACATTGAACAATGTTGATTATGTTGATAACTTGTGGAGGCCTGAAAAAATGTTTGCAAAACCGGTTTCACTCGATTGTCATCTGACTGATGTCACGAAGCCTTGTTTACTTATTAGGTAGCCTACTACACTCGTTATCTCGACAAAATGAACTCGTGTCCACCTAATTTAAGTTTGCCTTACTGTATCTTTTAACATACTAAGTGAATGTCTGTAATAATTTATTCAGGGAAAACTGCACAAAACTTGCAACTCCGTGCGGATGAGGCTCGATCGAGATCAGGTATCGTGACGTCATCATCGTTCGCGTCACAAATTCAGAGTGAAAGTAAATGTTCAGAGTTTATGTTTCGCCATTTAAACGGTCTAAATAGGCTATACTCTTTACAGTACGGAGTAACATTGTTTAATAAGAAGATTATAAGGAATTTACGTGTCGCTGCTTGAAAGAAATGTAAGATTTGAATCTGTAATGTTGATCAAGGTGAGTGCTCAGGTCTCGAGAGCTTTAGACTACAGCTGTTCCGCATTCATGTTTTCCCTGAAGAAAGCAGTACGTAGTTATTTGATATGAATTAAATTGTTTTCCATTTTAACCAAGTTAACGTGGTGTCATTGGTTTTCCGTGTTGTCTGTGGTTTATTTGAGCATTTGTGTCGAGTTACGACTAACATTGTGTGTTTGATTGAATGCCGCATCTCAATCCTGTTTCTCTGACTCTCAGGATCCGTTCAGTTGAATTATTGTCTTTGTCATATTTCCTTCCAGAGTCCGTGTTGGAGATCAGATTCTGTTTCAACTGTTCAGCTTCATCATGGATGACACACAAACATCCAGAGATGAAGAATTTTCTCCAGGATGCAGGTAGGCTACTATACACATTAACGTTATATTAAATCACATTTAGATAACAGAAATTGGAACTGTATTGTTTATAATGTTTACTGGGGTGCACTTGTATGATTTTTACATCAAAATTCATCATAATATAGAAATAAAAGGCATTTTCCTATACCGTGATTTTAGCCCTTGGATTTGAACGCTCCTAAGGGTAGGGGCGTGCAATATGGACAAAACAACCTATCATGATTTCTTTGATCAATTTTTCAATTTCGATTTTAATCACGAGTTTGACACACACAGACACACTTTACATTAATATGCATTCAGTGTGAATTTGAAATGGCCAAATAACCAATAAGTAAAGGTGTACCAGAATGTATTTAGAATAGACATAATGGTAAAACACATATTGGGTAATAAAACCATTAAAAAAAAACACACACAAAAAAAAAAAAACAGACTAAGTGTCTCAAATAACTAAAATTAGAACAGCGCCAAAAAACTCTTCACTTTAATTTACACTGTAAGCCAGAGGGCGCTTTCGTGCAGAAACTATACATTTGCCTAAAGCTTCACATTACTTCTCTGATTAAACATGAAGACAATAAACACACGACATCATCAATATATGGTGTATTTGAGTTCTTCAGGCCTTATTAAACGTTGTCTTTTGTTGGACAACAGGTTTATAAATGCTTCGCATTACACGTTTGGCAAGATGTTTGACACGTGTTGCTTTTTCAAATGCACGTTATAAGCGACTTGTAGTGCATTCAGAGATTGAGCAGAGATTAATCTCCCAGCCCTAGTTACGGGGTGTGTCTGCTGTGATACTTGCAGTGTAATGATGCAGTGTAAACACCCACTGCTATGATTGGCTAATGTCTTTGCATATGAAATAAGTATTACATGTGCAGAGGCTCTGTACATATGGAACTCTCTCGAAAACGTTTTGCATGTTTTTAATACTACTGCTCTCAAGGTTAACTAATCATGAAAAGTGTTGAGTATAACATTATATAGTTCTAGCATTATATTTAGATTGTGGCATGAAAGGTTGCAGTGATTAGCATTGTAGCCGATCACAGACATGTTGAGCGCGTGAATGCAGTGATCTTGTCATTGCATCTCGATTTATGTACTCTCATGAATGCTTTCATCATAACTAACAGTACAAACTAAGGGTGTCGATTTAAAATCGAAATTGACCGAAATTAAGGCACAATCTCGAACTTCGAATAAAAAAATGGAATTGTCGATGCTGCCACGCCCTCATGTCACGTTCGGTCAGCTTGTCAAGCGAGAAAAAACCCGCGTGTTGAAGTGCTGTGAGTCATAGGACTTTCACACAGGATGTGGAATGATAAATTTATGCGTCGCGCAGCGCCAAATCTTTAAAATTCGAACACATCATTTTCTATGAGTGTACACGCGGCGGCCGGCAGCAACGGCTCGACGCAGCAACAAAACGTCCTTGCGCGGCAAGCCATTGAAATGAATGGGTTTCATAACGCAGCGTGAGGACGTTTTGTTGCTACACGTTTATGCAGGCTACAAATGCACACGACACTTCACAAGATATCACAGCAGGATTCGATTAAATCTGCAAGGTTTGTGAAATTAAATGTTTATTAGATATTCAGAGATTTGTTGAAATGATGTAGATGCACATTTGCTGAATGTTGACGGTAGGCCTAAATGCTAAAGCCTCATTGTTCTAGTTTTCTGTTACAAATAATATAAAAACGCTTTACTTTTTTGCATAACATTTACTTTCTTTGTTTACCAGTTCTGTCTAACAAAGTATTAGATATATGAGTATGACTGACAGATTGTAAATGAAGACGGAGAATGTGAGTGAGCGCTGTACGATCAGGCGCTGGTGTTCTCGGCGCCGCCACCCGTCAAAATAAAAGTCCCTCTTCCAACACATCGGCCAATCAGAAAAACATATCGCCCGATGCCGATATTTAAAAATGCAGAATATCGGCCGATATATCTCCCTTATATATCGGTCGACCACTAATTAAAATCCAATAAGACTATCCTTCTCATAAAGTGCTCTTTACATGCAACTTTGTTTAAAAAAACCTTATAATAGAATGATTATCATCATAAAGAAATAAATCTTTCTCTTTGTAATAGTTTAGTTCATCAGAAGATATTTATTCTATGTTTTTATCTTCATTTTATATTTTACTATTGTTGCTCACACAGAAGGACACATCTATGAGAGAGAGCACTTAGTTTAATTTACCGTTTTTGTATCAACATAGTATAAATAAAAAAGTGCTCTTTAAAGTAACAAAAAAATATGTAATTCTTTTAAAAATTTGCGCATTTCCGAGTGAAACGGAATATGGAACAGAGGGCAGGGTTTTACTTTAGCGCTCCTCCTCTCCATCTCTCGCCCATAGCAGAGTAACGGTTTGAGGGGAGTGGTTAAGCGTTTAAGCAACCCAAGCCGTCAAGCACGTCATCAGAAAAATAACCATTCCAGACCGGAAGTAACTTTTCAGGCTTTGATTAAAGATAACCACGGCAAACAATTGTTTTCTGTGTATTAACTTGCACTGATTAATTGTTCACCACAAGACTAGTTATATTCGCAAAGTAAATAGGGTCAATTTTGATTTCATGCCGACTTTAATCTCTCTCTGTTATAGTTCAGTTTATCAGAATAGACCAGAACCAGAGCCCAGCTGTGTGTCAACGAGGAGTGACAGGTCTATGGGTCAACCATTAGATTTTAAGAGTGGAGATACACCGACTGATCTCAGGTATAACATTTCTAGAAAACATGATTAACATTTTTATATTATGGTGTTTTGGTATTGTGGTATTCATTCTAGGTGTTGTTATCTTCATTTTAGATTTTAACATTGTTGCTCACACACAAGGACCCATCTATGAGAGCACTTCGTTTCATTTACAGTTTTTGTATCAACATAGTATAAATAAAAAAGTGCTCTTTAAAGTAACAAAAAATATGATTTTTTTTTACTATAATCAGGGGTGCACATAACTTTTTCAGTGAGTTACTCAGGTGAGTACCAGGAGATGGTGTTTGGTACTCACCCCATAATGTAGCGTGGCCACAGCTGTCAATCATGACGTCACATTCTCGTTTTTATAGCATAAAATAACAAACTAAAACCAAACTAATTAAAAAAACGAACACTTAAATTCACATCATCGTGATGGAAAAGATTTATTTAAAGTATTATTTGATTGTTCAGATATATTTATTTGTATAAATTAAATCTAATTAATCCTTATTAAAGATATTAATCAGAAGTGAATTTTCTCTTTTTATTTTGTTATTTGATCAATGTACAGAAGGCATTAGGTTTATTACGCACTGTCACTTTAAGACCGAGTGTGCAGAATGCAGATCCAATTGCACTGATGCACTGTACGTTCTGTAAAGACATAACCGACTGTGTTTACGTGAATGCTCTCCAAAACTGACATTTAGACATAATGTTGTGTGTATTTGTCCATTCAGATGTGAAAGAGAGCTCAATTCAGTCCTTGCGCGCAGCGCGCTGTCTGTGCAGGACTGCACGCTTCGGGTCGCGCGTGTGTGTTCGCAAAGAAAAGCATACCGAATAAAACTCTCTTTCGCGTCGTCTCTCTTATTCAGATCTATCCATGTCTGCTCTTCTCTTTATCCCAGACGTTTTTTTTTAACGATTTGAGACATGCATCAAGCGCATGCCAACTCGTGTGTGCCGGGTAGATCAGCACGTTACAATTCAAATGTGCGCGTCTATCACAAACGCAAATCAGTTCTGACTGGATCTCTTCCCCAATCGTCCCTCCCTAATTTCCGTCTAGTTTTTATTCGTTGACGTGGTCATCATTTAAAACGTGAAAAAATTTAATTAACACTGCCTATGTTGCATTTTGGCGACAGTTACCCTTAAAGTACGCAAAGGCGCGCAGTAACACAAGTGGCATTACGCATTCCTGATTTTTGTCGCGCATGCGTACCTGCGTACCAGTTATGTGCACCCCTGACTATAATAAAAAAATGATTTTAATGCAATTACTTTAATCTGTCTTTGTTATAGTTCAGTTCATCAGAAGAGATCTGAACCAGAGCCCAGCTGTGTGTCTATGAGGAGTGACAAGTCTCTGGGTCGTTTAATAGAGTTTAAGAGTGGAGATACACAGACTAATCGCAGGTATAACATTTCTAGAAAACATATAACTAACATTTTTATATGGTGTTTTGGTAATGTGTTATTTATTCTATGTTTTTATCTTCATTTTATATTTTACTATTGTTGCTCACACAGAAGGACACATCTATGAGAGCACTTAGTTTAATTTACCGTTTTTGCATCAATATAGTATAAATAAAAAAGTGCTCTTTAAAGTAACAAAAAAATATGTAATTCTTTTAAAAATTTGCGCATTTCCGAGTGAAACGGAATATGGAACAGAGGGCAGGGTTTTACTTTAGCGCTCCTCCTCTCCATCTCTCGCCCATAGCAGAGTAACGGTTTGAGGGGAGTGGTTAAGCGATTAAGCAACCCAAGCTGTCAAACCTACGTCATCAGAAAAAGAACCATTCCAGACCGGAAGTAACTTTTCAGACTTTGATTAAAGATAACCACGGCAAACAATTGTTTTCTGTGTATTAACTTGCACTGATTAATTGTTCACCACAAGACTAGTTATATTCGCAAAGTAAATAGGGTCAATTTTGATTTCATGCCGACTTTAATCTCTCTCTGTTATAGTTCAGTTCATCAGAAGAGATCAGAACCAGAGCCCAGCTGTGTGTCTATGAGGAGTAACGAGTCTCTGGGTCGTTTAGTAGAATTCACCTTTGGCTAAGCCCCGCCCCCCTTAGTTACTGTTGCTACCTCCGACAACTTCATCTGGGCTCTGGTTTGGTATCAACATGGCTTATGCTGTGACAGCTCTTCCTGCTGAAATTTTATCAAACTTTTATAAAGCAGCAAATAAAGTGTCCGATAGAAGTAGGCAGAAGGGGCTCAGTGTGCGTTTGAAGGCTTTATTCAAGACATACGGTGAAACGCAAGCAGCAACAAGGCATCCAAATACAGGCAAAAGCATAAGTTAACGGTCACAGTCAAAAAATGAACCACCTAATATCCTAATCGAGACGGAGGCTGTGACTAACAATATCAGGAGAAACACTGTTCATACAAAGCTGGGTAGGTCTCTATTCACTTCTATAATCGTTATTATCTACAAAGCAAACGGACTACGCGAGTATAAAGTTGTATGTATTAGCAGCGTGTGCTAGCATATCAACAATTAGGGCAGAGAACCGAAATCATAACCTAAACAGCATAAAACTGTCTAACTAGTAGCCTATAACTTCACACACAGTAAGGTTAAAAGGTAAATGTATCTTAGAGCAAAGGTGAGCTTGTTGATCCTTGAGGGGTTTCGCTGACTGAGGACGTCCACACAGTTTAATCCAAAGACGACACTTGTCAGTATTTAACTTCGGTTTTGGGAAGGGGAAAAAACGGACACCCCCTCCAACCTCGCTGGGAAACGCGTATCTGTTTTACAAATGCCCCAGGCACAACGTTTAACCATATTTTTTATAAAACGACGACGTAATAGCCTGCCGAGACCAAAAATATGAGCCTCCTGCGTTGAAGTCAATGGAGCACCATGAAAAAGTGTCGGACCCTCTGTGGGAGCTCGTTCTTGGCTGCGCTGTGATTGGTCAATCTACATTCTAGGGCGTGGCTTAGCCAAAGGCGAATTCAAGAGTGGAGATACACAGACTGATCTCAGGTATAACATTTCTAGAAAACATGATTAACATTTTTATATTATGGTGTTTTGGTATTGTGGTATTCATTCTAGGTGTTTTTATCTTCATTTTATATTTTAACATTGTTGCTCACACACAAGGACACATCTATGAGAGCACTTAGTTTCGTTTACCGTTTTTGTATCAACATAGTAAAAATAAGAGCTCTTTAAAATGTTTTTTTTTTATTTAAATAAATGAATGTTGTAGTTTTTTATTATTATATAATAATGAAAACTATTTTAATGCTCTAACTTTAATCTTTCTTTTTTTTTTATAGCTCAGTTCATCAGAATAGACCAGAACCAGAGCCCAGCTGTGTGTCAACGAGGAGTGGCAGGTCTATGGATCAACCATTAGATTTTAAGAGTGGAGATACACAAACTGATCTCAGGTATAACATTTCTTAAAAAATATTATTATGTTATTGTCACGGGTAGTTGTTCTGAACAAAGCACACAACAGGAATAATCCAGGAAACTTCAAAAATACTCACAGAGTATGTTAAAACAAATGAGGGAACTAATAAGCTAATAAACTGGACGATAGGTGTAATTAGTGAAACAGACATAGACTACGAAAACAAGGTCAACTGATAGGGCACACTGGTAAACAGGACAGAACCAAAAACACAATGAAACAAAGTTAAACAGCATACATTTTACAAGTAGCATTTTATTTCAGCATAATAATAGTATCAATAGTATGGTCTTACATTATATTAAGTGTCTTTATTGAAATAAATGAACTATGTACATTTTACATGTACTTAAAAGAAGCCCTGCATTTATTTACAGCTGTAATTTGTCGTGAAATCCTTAATATGAATACAAGCTACTTAATCGGACTTCTTCACCACGGACAATTTAAACAGCTTCCAGTTGTTAAAAATAATAACTACAGTATCTCCAGGTAATTCCTTGAATACTTATAATACATTACAATAGTTCCCTGAAGTAAGGTGCGGCGTCCTGTCAAGAAGCAACTATCACTACCTCAATCACACATGAGCACACAAAAAAATGTAACGAATTATTACTTCTATTACTTCCTCAATCACACATAGATGTTTCTGTTGTTGTCTTTTGAGCGTAGAACCTGTTTCTCAGCTGCGCAGCATGTACCTGACACGAATCCCAAGTTGCAAATTAGCTCAAAGGGGAAATATTAATAATTAATCATAACTCATATAATTAATTATAAATATTTGGATCAGTTAATCGAATTAACTTGATATAGCAGAATTAACATTATAATCAATTAACCTGTTCATCCAGAGAACACTACGTTTTGGTTGTCTATCAACTCTCAGAAAGGGTATTTTCATGGTCATTGGAAAAAAAAATTCCTTAGCAGGCACAGCGCTTATAGCGTGTAGCAGCATCCAAAATAGTTTAAGTGACATTGATCTGCAGGCAGAATCAGAACCAGGAATTCATATGTATTGTACGCAACGTTTTATTTAACTAAATCACAAACTATTCTAAACAAACACATGTAGCAAATTATCTCAAAAGGGAAATATGTATAATTAATTATAACTAATTATAATTGATAAAAAATATTTAATTAGTTTTAGAATTTGACTGTAGTATAATTAATATTAATGATTAAATCCACAATTTTGTCCACTGAACAGACCGCATAATCGGTTATCAATTCTAGGAAATAAATTATCTTCTTGGCCAAGAAAGAATAACTTTTTCCTATGCTGCACACACAACTAAACTAAGCAAAGAATATATACAGAATAAAGAAAGTAAAGAAACGGAGGGAGAAAAGAAGAGAATGGCAAGGTTATAATCAGTTTACCACAAGCTATGGGGAACATCAAAGAATCGGGATCACCTGGGGCAAAGGGGCACAACTTAGAAATGCATCTAAATGCTGCAGGCGGTTACTTGCTTTGACTTCGGTTGCTGAAAAAGTCTAGATGCGGTAGAGTCCGGAGATTCTTGATGATTTTGCTAGGAGTGCGCGGAAACTTTCGTTGAGTTAGTAAGATTAATTGCCGGAGAAAGGCAGGAAACGTAGCCTCAAAAGAGATTGAGCAAGGATGTGCTTGATCAGGGAACTCTTAAAGGCCATATCGGTAACACCCATGGCCTTTTGTGCCAATCAGAGAAAGTTTTTGTTCTTTCTTCACCCTTTTTGCATGTTTATGGTGGTCTGGAGAATTTGTGCAGTTTTGAACCAAAGTATGAAAAAAAAAATTATAATTTATTTTACCGTAACATACTATGCACCATTAATTATGAAATGAAGAGGAATATTTTGATACCAAGAAAGATGGGGATTTAAAGACATTAAAGCTGTGATGCGATCTGGGAAAACCAGTCGGATGTCGCGCTGGTACGTTTTCAGTAAGGTCTAAAAATAAATTGAATGTCAGTTTTTTTTGTCAAAATTGGGTTTTCATTCAAATATTATTCTATAACATCTTGACTATCATCTCTGAATATATCTTGGGAAAATTCACTCGTTTAGTGCAGAAAAATAGCGATTTATAGTGGCAAGCTGAAAAGACGGAGTCTTTCTCTTTAAGAACACGCACGCCGGAACAGAGGTGCAAAAAAATAAATAAATCACCCATATAGCTCTCCTTCTCTTAACACTACAAAGACAGTTCACCAATCAAAATAAACCACACAACAGAATAAAGGTCCAGCCAGTCCTGTGTAAACTATAACGGGACGCAAGTTTTTATTTATTTATTTTTTATCCAATGTTATCGTGTGATGCGGAGCACAAGAGAACAACGGAGTCTGAAGTAGCTGCTCGCTTAAAAGATCTTGCTCGCCTCTCAATCGTCCAATTTCAAACCGGTTTTCACAGGATGAATTTTGAGTTTGTAAGCTTTCGAATGATACCTAATCTATGATGATTACTAAAATATATGATATGAAAAAAAGGCAATAAAAAAGAGTGTCAGTCGTCCCGCTAGCAGGACGTGACCGTTAATTAAACCTGCTTTTCTCAAAATTCCGTTCCTGAAAATCATAGCGATCAGCCGAATTCAGATAACCATAACTTTTGTTACAGACAAACGATGAAAGAAATAAAAACAGATTTGGAAAGGGCTTGAAACCAGCTTTAATATGATATCAGAACCTGTAATATGTCAAATTTCACCATGTGGTGGGTTTTTCCAGATCGCATCACATATGTATACTTGGATATTAAAGCTACAATATGTAAAAAATTTCGCCGCTAGGAATCGCTAACCTCTTACAATAACAAAGGCGTACGTTGATGACGTAACATTTCCTGCTGAATTATGGAACTTGTCACTCAAGCCGATGGATCTAATAATGTTTTTGGATGAGTGAATACATTGATGTTTTTATCATGACTGAGGTAAGCAGGGCACGATTGCTAATGAGAGACAGAAATCAGCACCACATGCGAGTCCCGCGAGCCTCGCGGACATAAAGGAATACAGACATTTCATTCTACCGAACTACCCGCAAGTGCAGAAAGACTACTCACACAGGTCAGTTTATTTGACGAATTAAACTTGTGAGATAAAGCAGCGCTGTTTCACTAGGTCTACACTATCACACTAAACTGCATTTGAGTGTGGTGAAAGTTATAATGTTATTCTATGTGTTAGTTTGTCTGTATGAGACTAGCAGTAAGCTAGATCAACATTAGAATAACATACACATCATATTCTAACATTTCATAATGTTGAGCTGTATTGATTAGTGTTATGTACATTTGCTCACCTGTCTAATAAAGTACATGTGAGTGCTCTGTCAAGTCGAAGTTTGTCACGGACGTGGAGCTCTCTGCATCTCAAAAACACAACGCTGATATTGGTCCTCGTTATAGTTCTCCTTTTGTCACAAATTCTTGCCACGGTCCATAATGTTTGAACGAAACAACAACAGCGTGCAGCTTGAGGTTGCACTACACAATTGTCCACGTCTGTCCCCATGGTTACTATGGCAGTACTACTGAGTACTACGAGCGGAAACCAGGTATAACACGGATATTGCGTCTTTGACAGGCGACATTTTTTTCCGGGACGGACCATTATTTAAAATTGGAATTTCTCTGAAATTAAAAATCTTTGTGAACTTTTGGGATATTGTAAGTACACAGCTGCAGAAAATATATCACACTGTGCAAGTGATTTTGGGATATTTTATTACAAAAATCTTACATATTGTATCTTTAAGCATTTGGAGTTTCCCTAACAAAACTACAGAGTTATACTGTACCTATGCTAATATGATATAGAGACATTCATAACACAAGATAAAATACTATATACATTTGGTACAGTTAGATTGTGTGTAAATGGAGCTAATGTCCTTTTCATATGTGAATTGAAAGTTTGTCTCTGGGCCCAAATGGCCGGCGCTGTCTGGTGATGGGAGGTGGACGGGGCGTCACTGTCTTTAAAGCATGAGGAGAGCCCCAGACACCATCTCTACTAAGGTCATTCAGGGGAGCCGAGGTGATGACGCCTTTGAAGACAAGTTGCGACTCTTTGGGCCAGGCCAGTGATCAAGTTTGAACAAAGGGAAAGGGAATTAAAAACAAACCATTTTGAGATAAAAGTTCAGAAATCGGACTTAAGTCCCCAGTAGTAAGCCAACTTTTAGTAATGAATAAAAAATTAAGTTCCCGCGAAGAGAAGTCGTCGTTAACAATAGCAGTCTTATTTACCACTGATCTGGCATTTAGAAACCATCCTTAGCCGAGGCGGATTCTCAGTCGACTCCTGCCGAGCCCGAGAAAGTCGTCGAAGATTGCTCAAACACACTCCAGCATGGTGGATATGAGGCGAGCCGTAGACAGGGAACGGACAGCCACCCCGTCTTCCTCGTTTTCTCTTACGCCTCTTTACTGGTAGAGAACACGGCCAGCGGCGCAGGTAGCCAGGTATCGACATCAGAAAAGGAGATGAGTGAGATGTGCCATTTTGCGCTTGATATAGCAGATTGTTTGCACTGGTTCTAAACTTAAAAGAGTTAATTTGTCATATATCAATATCGACAAAGTGCATTGTGTTAAATAAGAGATAAAACAGAGTAAAACAAACAAACTTGAAACATTTGAGAATATGATACAGAATAAAAAAGACATTGTGCTTAAGACTCAAGTAATAATGTGATATTTTTTATTTTACAGCCATGAAGTCCTCAACAGGTTTAAATCAAATCTGATGAAGAAGTTTGAGTGTCTGTATGAGGAAACAGCAAAGCAGGGAAACCCAACACTCCTGAATGAGATCTACACAGAGCTCTACATCACAGAGAGTGAGAGTGGAGAGATCAATAATGAACATGAGGTGAGACAGATTGAGACACAATCCAGGAGAGCAGCAACAGAGGACACACAGATCAAATGCAATGACATCTTTAGACCTTTACCTGGACAAGACAAACCCATCAGAACTGTGCTGACAAAAGGAGTCGCTGGCATTGGAAAAACAGTCTCTGTGCAGAAGTTCATCCTGGACTGGGCTGAAGAGAAAGAGAATCAGGACGTCCAGCTCATATTTCCTCTTCCTTTCAGAGAGATCAATCTGATGAAGGACAAAACACTCAGTCTTTCAGATCTTCTCCATGTATTTTTTCTTGATACAAAAAAAATGGGAATATCCATTGACAAATATAAAGTGTTGTTCATCTTTGATGGTCTGGACGAGTGTCGTCTGTCTCTGGATTTTCAGAGCGATGTGAGGTTGTGTGATGTAAGTGAATCAGCCTCAGTGGACGTGCTGTTGACGAACCTCATTGTGGGGAATCTGCTTCCCTCTGCTCTCATCTGGATCACCTCCAGACCAGCAGCAGCCGATCTCGTCCCCTCTGAGTGTGTCCATCGAGTGACAGAGGTACGAGGCTTCAATGAGCCACAGAAGGAGGAATACTTCATGAATAGAATCAGTGATCAGAATCTGGCCAATACAATCATCGCACACCTGAAGTCATCAAGGAGTCTTTACATCATGTGCCACATCCCTGTGTTCTGCTGGATCTCAGCCACTGTTCTGGAGAAGATGTTGAGCGAAGCAGAGAGAGGAGAGATTCCCAAGACTCTCACTCAGATGTACACACACTTCCTGATCCTTCAGACCAACATCAAACATGAGAAGGACTATGAGAAGGTGACAGATGAAAACATGGTCCTGAAACTGGGAAAACTGGCTTTTCAGCAGCTTGTGAAAGGCAATGTGATCTTCTACGAGGAAGACCTGAGAGAGTGTGGCATTGATGTGACAGAAGCATCAGTGTACTCAGGATTGTGCACTCAGATCTTCAGAGAGGAGTTTGGCTGGTATCAGGGGAAAGTCTTCTGCTTTGTTCATCTGAGCATTCAGGAACATCTAGCGGCTCTATATGTGCACCTCTCCTATATAAAAAACAACATAAATGTGTTTGACCAAATCACTAAACCGAGTTTGTGGTTCAAAGTTAAGGATTGGTTGCAACAAAATTCATCAAAACATGTTTCATTATCTGAGTTGCATCAGAGAGCAGTGAATGAGACTCTTCAGAGCAAAAATGGACATCTGGACCTTTTCCTGCGGTTCCTTCTGGGTCTGTCAGTGGGGTGTAATCAGATTCTCCTACAAGGACTAATGAAACAGACAAGCAGATCTGACAGCAATAAGGAAACAGTTGAGTACATTAAGAAGAAGATCAGGACCATTGACTCTCCAGAGAAATCCATCAATCTGTTCCACTGTCTGAATGAACTGGGTGATCATTCTCTAGTGGAGGAAATACAACAGTATCTAAAATCTGGAAGAATGAAGGAAGCCAAACTCTCTTCATCTCAGTGGTCAGCTGTAGTTTTTGTGCTGCTGACATCAGACTGGATCAGCTGGATGAGTTTCATCTTAAACATTTTTTTAATAGAAACAAAGCTGAAAATATGATGGTTCTTCATAAGATGCTGCCTGTGATTAAAGAATCCAGATCAGTTCAGTAAGTAAGAAAATCAAAGTTCGAGAAGCTGCAGATAAATAATTCTGTTTTACCAGTTATTTAAAAAAAAATCAAATGAAGAAGAAACTTGAAGATTTTTCATTTTTAAATTACATTAAATGGCATAATATACCAAGCAAAAAGTGAGCACAACCAAGTGGAAAAGCAGCCCATAGTTCCCTATCAGTGGGTCACTCTCGACGTACGAAGTCACCGACGAATAGGATTCTCGCCAGAGAGCCAATCTTCTACGAGTGTAACTGAACGAGCCAATGAACATTGACATGCAATCATTTGCAGCAGCTACTCGGCCTCGCAGTGCAGGTATATAATGAGCAGCAGGTGCATTCCATCTTCAGATTTTCGCTTCGGAGCCGAGCGTTTCATATACGCTCTTGTCTGCAAGTAGTGTCTTCTGAACGAGCAAGCTCTTCAAGGAGATCTTCACGATTTCATCAGTGTTGATGTGATTTCCTCTTTTTTTCTTATTATTTGCCTTTCATTGAGCAAAAAAAAAGGCTTTTCTCACAGCTGGTAACAGTGCGCTGTTCAGAGCGCTTTAAAGCTGTTTTTACAGCTGTTTTTGTGCACTGTCTGAGAGCGCTTAAAGGCTGTTATCACAGCTGGTAAGAGCTGCTCCTTCAAAGAGAGTGAGTGCACACTGTCCACAGGCTGCAATTCCCTTTCAGTATCACTGTGGTCTTTTCCCCTGTGCTTCAGCACTGAGAGAGCGAGTCTCCTAAAAGAGATTACATGGGTGTGAGTTGCATCGTTCTAAAGATGACATTCTACCCGTGTGTTTCTGGATGCGGTCGTTTCCTGTCCTCACTGACGGCCACAATCACAGTCTCACATGCCTGGGAATCATGTGAGACTGTGTTCGTGGGTGGTTCATGTTTTCGTATGGGAACATGACCACGTTGACATGCCGGTCGTGACTCTTCTTTCTCCGGAAAGCTTGAGTCTCCTCTGTTGTTGACCATTCGCCGCTTGTGTGTAAAAGCAGAGCCACAGGTCTGCTCAACACTCAAGGAGACCATGGAGTTCAGCGAGAGCTTCCACTGGTCAAACCACTGGTATGCCGTCGAGCTGCTGGGCTGAAGAGGTCTACTTCGGTAGAATAGCTTGGGTGACATGAGGGGTTCTCCTGCAGGGAACCAACCCCCTAGGGCCCCTCCCCCTCTTGCGCATCACAAGCTGTGCAGCTTCTAGATGTGATTGCTGGTTGTCGCGAGCAGGACGAGGTCGAGGGTCGTGGGAGGACGGCGCGAGGCAGGTGTCACTCATCAGCAATCACGCCATCGGCCTCGCGCCATCCTCCTAGGAGGATGCAGACCCAGCCCTGGCTTTACTCTGTCCCATCCGCACTCTGCGACTGTACAGAACTCGAAGCCCCAGGACCTCAGACCAGCACTTTGTCTGTTACGGAGGCCAGCAGAAGGGAAAGACTGTCTCCAAGCAAAGGTTGGCCCACTGGATAGTGGACGCCATCACCTTGGCTTACCAAGCACAAGGCATGCCCTGTCCACTCAGGTTGTGTGCTCACTCTACGAGAGGCGTTGTATCCTCCTGGACGTTGGCACGTGGTGCCTCGCTAACAGATATCTGTAGAACTGCGGACTGGGCGACACCTAATACGTTTGCTAGATTTTATGGCCTACGTGTAGAGCCAGTCTCCTAAACGGGTAGAAGCACTGAGAGGCCTGGCTCTGTCGGCTTGCTGCGCCCTACTCTGCGACTATATTGCTCCAGAGTGAAAAACCAGTTCGGACCTCGGAGTCGGATGTGGCGGAGCGTGGCTTCAACCTTTATCCGTTGAATTCTTGAGAACCGGGTGTAGGCTGGGTTCCATATGTGTATTCCTCCACGACTGCTCCTAAACGGAAGCCTGTGTCTTTCCCTTGGGCTAAGTCACCCAGTATATCATATACATATGGACTAACCCAAATGTTGTACTGTATATCTCCACATAACTCCTTCAGGGAAGAATGTGGCTTCCACAGCGTTCTCCTTCCTAACGGAAAGGGCACACTTTCCCCAGTTTTATGCAATAGTCTCTCTATATGGGTTAACACGGAGCAACAGTGACAGATACTCTCTGTGTAAGTCCTCTCCTATCGTCCTTCCAGGCAAGAAGGGGCAAGTAGATTGGCTCTCTGGTGAAATTCCTATTTGTTGGTCACTACGTACGTCTCCGTTCCCTCCTTCAGGGAACGAGGGTTACCATATGTAACCAAGACATTATTAATTGTAATTTTTTTAAATATTCTGACATTTTACAGACAGGTGTTATGATAAGGGAGGTCCAACATGCAGAACAAGTTAATGTTAAACATTTAACTGCATAAATATTGATTAAATTCAATCTTTGTTTTTTATTTGTGTAAATTTTACTATGAAACTTGGATAAGAATGTGAGGTCCCACTTTATATTAAGTGGCTTTAAGTACTATGTACTTACATTGAAATTAATAATTTGATACAACGGACTTATTGTGTACATACATGTTTTTACATTGTACTTGTATTTAAAAATTACCAGCATGTAATTACAGCTATAATTAATTTATGTATTTACATTTGTAATTACACAGTTGACCCTTCCCTTACACCTTAACCCAACCTTATACTTACCCATACCACCACACCTGTCCCTAACCTTACCCGTATCACATCTCAATAGCAGCAAAAGTGTTTTACAATAAGACATGAACACAACAAGTACATTGTACTTATTTTTCGATGTAAGTACATAGTACTTAAAGCCACTTAATATAAAGTGGGACCGAATTTGAAATGAAGAAATACATGTTAATGTAGATTTCTCATTTCTAAAGTATTTTTCTCATTATATTAAGTTAGTGTTTATTGCAGGAAGTTGTCTTTTCAGTTCATGGTGTTTTAACAAGTATGGTTTTCATCTTTCTACAGGTTGAGAAACTGTGGTGTCACAGATGAAGGTTGTGCTGCTCTGACTTCAGCTCTGAGATCAAACCCCTCACACCTGAGACAACTGGATCTGTCTGGGAATAAAATAGGAAGTTCCAGTGTACTGCTTATCTGTGCTGTACTCGAAGATCCTCACTGTAAATTGGAGCAACTCTTGTAAGATAATATTTGACACTCACAAATGAAACACAATGTAATTTATGTTTGAAGTGTTCAGACTCTTACTACTGCTGTGAGTTCAGCTGATTAAGCTGTAAATGATTGAACACATGAGCATGAACATTTCATGATTATTGTGACAAAAGTGATCACGTTATCACAGAATCCTGTTCAAGAAGTACTAATACACAATGAAATCAATTCACCAAGTTTTATGTCGAAAACCAGCAAAAAACAAATTAAAGTAGCACCAATATGCACTTTTTGTTTACATAAACATTACAATAATAACATTAAAAATGATGGCCAGATTTTAGAAGAGTGAGTTTTATAAAAAGATAAACCTCACTTATACTATGCACATTAGCTTATCTTTTATTATTAATAATAAAATTGCTGTAAAAACCATGCACTGCACTCTCCACAAAAAAAAAATAGTTTTAGTAGCTAATGGATTTCCACCACCGAAAAACGCTTGCTATAGCTCTGATACAAGATTTATTTACGGAGAAGAGAAAAATACCCGTGGTGTTTGGGTGCACCACCATCCTTCATGTTGACTGAGCTTTCAATGTTGTTACGGAAAGGTGAAGCTGATTGGTTGGTTCTTGTCACATGACTTGTGTTTGCGGCATTCTGAAAAGTTAAGATTTTTTCATAAGCTCACAGTATATGAAAACACCAAATTCAAAATTAGAATATTGTGAAAAGGTTTTCATTGCTGTAAGCCATAATCATCAAAATTATAACAAATAAAGGCTTGAAATATCTCGCTTTGCATGTAATGAATCTATATAACATATTAGTTTCACCTTTTAAGTTGAATTACTGAAATAAATTAACTTTTGCACGATATTCAAATTTTTCGAGTTTCACCTGTATTTACTCCACAAACTAACTTTACGAACATGGAAAAGGTGATAGATTACCTCTTAACCTTTACGCTGAGGAGAAAATCCAACACAACTTTGAGGGGACCAAGCGAAACATGATTCTGCTCAGCTAGCAACACTGGACATCAACCACACAGTATATTTTCATGTCTACTTTCTTTGTATAACAGTTCTATCTTATAACGTATTAGACAAGACTGTTAGACAGACCATAAACGAATGAAGACTGTGTGTTCAGGCTCTGGCATTCTCAGTGCCGTCAAAATAAAGGTCCGCCGTGCCGTCAAAATTAAAGTCACAACAACAAGCGTGGCTTACGTCACTTCAGAGTTCCTGCTGGCGGTGCGAATGCAACCAGGAAAATTTTCCCAGGGGAACCATTAGTTATCAGGGAACCACCCTGGTGGCTAGATCCTAGAACTAAGTTCCTAGAACTACCCGGAACTAATCCTCATAAAAATGTCTAGCTTTTGCTGAATAAACTTCTGCACATCACTTTTGGCCACTACTGTATGTTTGGTGTGGTTAGTGCCACAGTAGTGCTATTTAAGACCCTGCTCACTTCGGACTGGCGGGCCCCCAGTCATTACTGGTGCACTGCTGCATTTATCCAGTTGCCAAAAAATGTCATTATAACTTTCATTACTGTAGTTAGAGCATTGATTTATTGAGTGGGAGAGGTTATTAAATTCATGTCAGTTACAAAAAGAATACCTTGACGATCAAGCCTGTGTCATTTTAAACATCGTTTTATGTTTATTTTAACTCCAATACATTATACTGTATCTTTGTTAGAAAGTGTATAGTCTCCTCCTCTGTGCTACTAACTAGGTTAGGATACCTCTCCAGCTCTCTTACTGTATATAATGTAGAAGCTAAGACTTAATCTTAACACTTAGAAATCTTAATGAATCACACTAATTCGTAAGTTTAGGAATAAAAGTAAAATTGCATCATTCTTAGAATTTTGACACACTTACTTTTACTCTGAGTGGAGTTATACATGCAGCCCCTGGTCTGATCTAAACTGAGAGAGTGAAGATTGTAATTTTTTCTTACAGGTTGAAGGATTGTGGCATCACAGATGAAGGTTGTGCTTATCTGGCTTCAGCTCTGAGATCAAACCCTGAACACCTGAGACAACTGGATCTATCTAGGAATAAACTGGGAATACATTCAGTGACTATTCTCTCTGCTTTACTGGAGAATCCTCACTGTAAACTGGAGACACTGGGGTAAGAACATATTTTACTCTCACACATGAATCACAATGTAAAGTATATTTGAAGTGTTCAGCCTCTTTCTGCTGCTGTGAGTTCAGCTGATTGAGCTGTAAATGATTGAACACGTGAGTTTCTCCTCAGTAACCCGATACTGCAAGACTGAGTCACACTGAAATACACACTTTCACATCACAATCAACATTTTAGTCTCAATTTAAACAGACTTGAGCTCAACACAGAACTGAGAAATGCTGGTTCTCTCAGGACCACTATCGTCAAATACGATTGACAGTTAGCATACAGTTTGGATTGGTGGTATGGTTCTGTTCTGGGCAAGAAGCAGGGAGAGCAGCAATAACCCCCCTTAGGGTAAACAGAACAGAACCAACATGAATGTATAGTATAGCATTCTCTGTCAGTGCTGAGGGATTTACATGTGATAAATGCAGGGAGATAGTCAGGCTGACTGAGAAGATTTCATAAATAGAGACACAAGTCCAAACTTTAATTGAGATAGTAAGAATGCAAGGGCTTTAGAGACTGCTTTGGATGCAACTAGCTTAGTGAACTCTGTACATTGTTCAGTTCTGGCTGTAGAGCCCATGCAGCAGGACAATTGGGTGACCGTGAGACGCTGAAGTCGCGGGACAAAACACTGCTCTTCTTACAATAACAAACAGATTCTCCACACTCAATGAAACACCCACTGAGAATCCTGTTGAATGTGCCCTAGTTATTGGCGATTCTATTACACGGAACCAGGGATGGAAATTAAAAATGTTGTCCACCGGCCACTGTGGCTGGTGGATTTCAAAATCTACCAGCCACTCAATGTTTTTACCAGCCACTTTTTTGTTTTTAAATCGACAATGTGTAACTGCATGTGAAAATTGATACTAGAAGATCTACAATACTTAAGCAGTTTATTTAATCACAAGTTTTTTCGCAATTGCGTGGGCGTTTCTAAACAGTGTTTTCATTTTATCCAGCTGGGCCGTCTTTAGGCTGGTAAGTGCCTTCATGGCAGCTGTATTCTCCGGTTCTGCTTTTCCTTGAGCTTTCTTTATTACATGTAGGGATGGGAATTGATAAGGATTTAACGATTCCGATTCCATTATCGATATTGCTTATCGATCCGATTCCTTATCGATTCTCTTATCGATTCTCATTGGGTGAGGGAATAAGTACAAATTTGTTTGTTTGTATTAACTCGCTTTAATATCTGATCAGAAGACACTGCACAGAGCACATATACACAAATTATGTGTAGCAACCTCAAATCTAAAAGTATAGGTGAGCTACTTCTCAAAGTGAGTGTGTGTGTGAGTGAGCATGTGTGCGTTTGTGTGTGAGTAAGTGAGCGTGAGAGAGTGCGTGTGTGAGCGCGAGAGAGAGTGTGTGTGTGCGCTAGTGAGTGAGCGAGAGTGTGTGCGTGAGCGCGAGATAGTGTGTGCGCTAGTGAGTGAGTGTGTGCGTGAGCGCGAGATAGTCTGTGAGCGCTAGTGAGTGAGTGTGTATGTGTGCGCGCGCGTGTGTGAGTGAGAGTGTGTGCGTGAGCGCGAGATAGTGTGTGAGCGCTAGTGAGTGAGTGTGTGCGTGAGCGCGAGATAGTCTGTGAGCGCTAGTGAGTGAGTGTGTATGTGTGCGCGCGCGTGTGTGAGTGAGCATGTGTGCGTTTGTGTGAGTGAGTGAGCGCGAGAGAGTGTGTGTGCGCAAGTGTGTGTGTGTGTGCGCGTGCGCATGAGAGTGAGTGAGTGCGTATGTATGTGTGCGAGTAAATGTGTGTGAGACAGTGGCGTCCCGTTAAAGGCCTCATTATACTTCTGCGTCGAACTTCTGCCTCTGCCATGTTTGCCGCGTTCTGAATCAAAACAACGCAGCGCGTGTGTGACGTCATGACACATTTGCAACGAGCGGAACCGATACGCGGAATCGATACGCAGGCATGCTAACGGTTCCAAGGAATTGATTCACTGGGCACCGGTTCTGAAGAAGAATCGGTTCTCGATTCCCATCCCTAATTACATGGATGTGGCATTTTGACGATTCGTGGTCTTTTATTGCATCAAGTTTGAGATTTTTTGTCCCAACAATGAAACTATTAGTTTTGGCCTCTTCTGAAGCGTGACGACGACATAACGAGCAGTGCATTGTTAGATTGGTCTCGTCATAAACTAACCAATCGCGGGACTCTCCGTTGTCTGCTTTCCTCCATCATTCTTTAAAAAAACTTTTTTTTATTTTTGCCTCTTTGTCCACGGGCTCCTCCTGAGATGTTTTCTCTGCGGACCTCTTAACACCTGCGATGTAACGCCACATAATTTTTGAAGGTGCGCCGCCTCTAACGTGTCCGGGTGACACAGTATGCTATTTTTATCTACCCGCCATGGTGGCCGGTAGGTGAAGCGAGTTTACCCGCCACAACACAAAATCACCCGCATTTGGCTGGTGGCCGGTGCTAATTTCCATCCCTGCACGGAACGTGAAAATGGAGACACCATCCACCATAGTCACATGTTTCCGGGAGGTAGAGCGCCTGACAATAAGGCAAATTTAAAAGTGCTGGCTAATGCTAATCGTAAATTCTCTAAGATTATTATTCACGCCGGCACAAATGATGTTCGACTTTGCCAGTCGGAGATCACTAAAATGAACGTTAAAAAGGTGTGTGAACTCGCAAGTATGATGTCAGGCACTGTAATTTGCTCTGGCCCCCTTCCTGTTTGCCGGAGTGATAAGAAACTTAATAGACTGTCCTCACTTAATGGCTGGCTGTCTAAGTGGTGTCCGCAAAATAATATAGAATTCATAATTGGAAAAAAAAATTGGGGCAGACCTGACCTGTTGAAAAGAGATGGTGTTCATCCCTCCTAGTGTGGTCTTCTCTTCTTCTCTAGGATGGATTCCTCCTGCTCTTCTCTCTAGCAAAATGAATGAATGAATGAATGAGGCATTTATATAGCGCTTTCATATGTGACCTAGAGATAAGGAGGTGCTTATGATATTGAAAATAGGCTCTACTGATAAAGGGAGCAGTTATTTCAATTGTTTAGTTGGTATGGAGTCTAGTCTGGTTGGTTTGATGTAGTAAAAAGTTTTGTAAGCTCTTGTGTAGAATAAGCTCCAACCCCAAACCAAGTGGTGGCAACAAACGGCTACAAAAATAGATGTTGTATGATCATGTTTTATTCTTTGTGACATTTTAGATCTGTCTAATGATCCATCAAACATATTGAGTTGTGCTTTAACTGCTAAACTGATCTAATCTGAACTGAGAGAGTGAATAATGTGTCATTGTTCTCTTCAGGTTGAGATATTGTGGTGTCACAGATGAAGATTGTGGTGCTCTGGCTTCATCTCTGACAACAAAACCCTCACACCTGATACATCTGGATCTGTCTGGGAATGAACTTGGAAATTTGGGTGTGAAGCTTCTCTCTGCTGTACTGGAGGATCCTCACTGTAAACTGGAGATACTGTGGTAAGATCATCTCTCTGATAGTCACTTTTGTCTTTGTCCTCGGTAAAACGTGTCCTTTAATGTCATTTTAAGACCAAAATCACCTAACTAAAATACAGTGTACATCTGGAATGCCATTTTGAACGAATAATCTGAACAAAAAGCAGTTGAAGAATTAGGTGCATAATTTATTAATTATGACAATTAAATAAAGGTATGTCATTGACTATAGAAAATATTTTGGAATGCTTAACCATAGAAAGCGACATTGAAAGATAAAACATTTTGATTATTAGTTGTGTGTACAGAACAATAATAATAATTTGTTACATTTATATAACGCTTTTCTGGGTACTCGAAGCGTTTTACTAAGAAGGGAAGGGGGGGGGGGATCTCCTCAACCACCACCAATGTGCAGCATTCACCTGGAATGATGATGCGACGGCAGCCACTAACTCAGAGGTTTAAAAACTTGTTTAGTTTTACGCAGAACTGTTCCTCCACGCAGAACTGTCCTTATATCAACATTAAACAGTATCTCACATTCAACTCTGTGTGTCTGTTCAGTCCTGAAGCACATGACAGTTTCAAACAGCACTGTTGAGTATCAATATGCATAAAAATAAATGAATAAGTATTATCAGATTGTGTAAAAAGGACTATTATCATGAGCAACACTAGAGTAACACTAAAAAAAACATGGAAAATACTTAATAGTATAATTAAAAAAGAAAATACTGGAAAAGTTGATTACCCAAATAATTTTGTAAATCAAGATTCAGGAATTATAAATAAAGTTAATGACATTGTCAATACATTTAATGAGTATTTTGTAAATATTGGTTATAAGTTAGCACAATAAATTGTGGAGCAGAAAACTGAGGACAGGCCAAATGAAGTAAATACTTCTAGTAATAATCATTCAATATTTATTAGGAGAGCTCATGAAATGGCAATACTTGATATTGTTAATAATTTTAAGAATTAAAATTCAACTGATTATATGACCATTTATACATATTTGTAATCAATAATTTTAACAGGTATTTCCAAATTATATGAAAACAGCTAAAGTTATTCCTATTTCTTATTGGAGATAGACATATTTTTTTCCAATTACAGACCAATTTATCTGCTTTCCCAATTCTCAAAAAAATTTGCGAAACTATTTGTGTGCAGGCTTGATAATTTCATAGATAAACATAAACTATTGAGTGGCTTTAGAGCGAATAGGTCGACCTCAATGGCAGTTATGGAAATGGTAGAAGAGATTTCCACTTCGATGGATAATAATGAAAATACTGTGGAGTAGGGGTGTAACGGTACGTGTATTCGTACCGGACCGTTTCGGTACAGCACTTTCGGTACGGTGCACATGTGTACCGAATGCAATCATTCACGTAAATTAGGCTAGTTTTGTGTGCGGAACATAGGTCAATTCCGAGTTTCCACACGAACATATTAAGTGTCGGAAGTCTCCGCGTTGCACTGATTAAATCTGATTAATCGTTTTTGTGATTCAAATACATGTAAAATAGTACCATTGCATCTGTCTTCCTGTGTGCGGAAATTTGTTTATGTTGCTGTGACAACGAAACGCGTGCACACGCGCCTGTGTTAAGAGCGCTTGTAGCTCCGTGCGAGCTGATGCACTCATCTGTGGACATTTCCGAATGCCTTTCTGTTAAAAGCGGGCTTTCCACACAAACAAACGTACATGTGTCATTAGTATGAGAAAAAAAATAGGATTTTAACTCGGGTCGGGCTCGGACATAAATATCGCATAAATAAAGATCACCACATACACGGCACGCTCGCTTTAGCCCAGCCTCTAGCTAGCTAGCGTCATGGCCAATATTGGTTTGAGAGTATTTTATTTAGTGGAGAACTTTGCAGCAGTATTTTATTTCTTATTTGTTTTTTTATTTTATATATTTTCTATTTATTAGCCTATATTTTATTAAAAAAGTGTGTTTAAAAAAGTGTAAACAAATTGTTAAAAAAAGTTTATAGTAAACAACCAGCAGTTTAATGTTTTGCATTTCTTTCCCTTACTGTACCGAAAATGAACCGAACCGTGACTTTAAAACCGAGGTATGTACCGAACCGTGATTTTTGCGTACCGTTACACCCCTACTGTGGAGGGTGTTCCTAGATTTAAAGAAAACGTTTGACACTATTGATCATGGTCTATTAATGAAGAAACTGGAAAGATATGGTATAAGAAGGAAAGCCTATTCTTGGTATAAAAGTTACCTTGATGACAGATTGATATCAGATTTATATTTGTACAAATAAATTATGTTCGATCAGATTTAATGAAAGTCACTTGTGGAGTTCCACAAGGTTCGGTGTTAGGCTCTATAATGTTTGCACTGTATATAAATTATATTTGTAAAGTGTCAAAAATATTTTAAATGGTTTTGTTTGCTGATGACACATTTATATTGTTCAGGGAAAAATTCAGAACAGCTTCTGAATACAGTGGAAATTGAACTGATGATCTTAAATAAATGGTTTGATGATAATATACTGTCACTGAATTTAAGTAAAACAAAGTTCATAATGTTTAACAATCGAAAGAGTAATAAAGTTAAAATTAGGAATCAACAATGAGGAAATAGAGAGTGTATGAAAATAAATTTCTAGGCATTATAATAGATCATAAATTATGCTGGAAACCACATGTCACAATCCATTGCATTATTACATAAAACAAAACATATTCTGAACAAAAACTCATTATATATTTTGTATTGTGTGCTCATAGTTCCATACATGACCTATTGTGTGTAGGTGTGGGGACATACTGTACATATAAAACAATTATAAATCCAATATATATGTTACAAAAAAGATCAATAAGGATTATAAAACTATTTAGTTTTATTTATTTATTTAATTTTTATACTGTACAGACAATGTATAAAGTATGTAATAATTTGCTTCCAAATTGTATCCAGAGGCTGTTCGAAATAAGAGAAAGTCAGTATAAACTAAGAGGAATGCATACGTTTAAAAAAATAAGGGCAAGAAACAATACAAAAAATAGATGTATATCTGTCAAAGGGGTACATCTAGGAATAATTTGGATAAGGAATTAAAATTGTTTATTTCACTTTGTAAATGTAAAAAATAATACATTTAATCTTTAAAATATTGTACTAGTATCTGAAATGTGTACCTTGTTTTTGTTTTTCTCTCTTGTATTAATCCATTCCATTGAAAAAGTGACACTCATTTGATTGATAAATATGTATAAAGGGTAGGCTTAATAAGCAAAGGCTTCAGCCTACAACTTTCTCGGTTATTATGTATAACTTTATTTGTTATGAAAAATTGTCTGAGGACTGAAATGAATCCGGAATAAAAATGTTATGTTATGTTATGTTAATAACAAACTACAGACACTTGAACTACAATTCACATTTCACAGTGTGTTTTTGTTCTCTACAGGTTGAGTGATTGTGGCATCACAGATGAAGGTTGTGCTGATCTGGCTTCAGCTCTGAGATCAAACCCTGAACACCTGAGACAACTGGGTCTGACTGGGAATAAACTAGGATCAGGAATGAAGTTGCTCTCTGATCTGAAGGATGATCCACATTATAAACTGTACTTTTGTGAGTATGAGCATATTTTTTAATCAAAGCCTTTAAATTGAACCAGGTTCAGTAACAGGCCTCTTGTTTGTAAATGGAGAATATAAGATATTAATTCAGTTCCACTTTAGTCTTTCTAAACCTTGTTTAATAAGAGTTTATTTTTGTGAAGTGACTGATCTATAAATATATGAATATTTTCATCTCTAAAAGTGTTTCTGTGTGTAATTAAGAGAGAGTTGTTTATCATTTGTGCCCTGGATCTCAAAACCAGTCACATGTCGCACGGGTATATTTGTGGCAATAGCAAAAAATACATTGTATGGGTCAAAATTATCGATTTTTCTTTTATGCCAAAATCATTAGAATATTAAATAAAGATACATTTTGTAAATTTCCTACCGTAAATGTATACAAATATTTATATTTTTGTGAGTGGATGCAGCACAATCGTGAACATAAATGGACAACTTTAAAGGTGATTTTCTCAATGTTTCGATTTTTTTTTGCACCCTCAGATTTCAGATTTTCAAATAGCTGTATCTCGGCCAAATATTGTACTATCCTAACAAACCATACTGGAAAGCTTATTCAACTTTCAGATGATGTATAAATAATACAATGGTGACTGGTTTTGTGATCCATGGTCACATATACTGTATGGATATTAATATTAGCATATTTGTCATATGCAAATAATGAGGATTCAGTCGCAGATGTGAAAAAGTAACAATTTATTAGGTAAGTTATGAATGAAGAGAACAGAATGAAGTAGAAATCGAGGGTCAGATGGCTGGTGCAGATGATCGCAGGGACGCAATGGGCAAAGATCCTTGTGAAGGACCCAGCTGATAAGAGTCCACAGATACGGGGACAGAATCCCCACAGGAACACGAAGAAATACCAGAGAATAATTTCTCAAACAGGAAGTGGACGGCAGCAGAACACCAAACGATCTGACAGCACAGACATTAAATAGCTGAGCTGATGAGCTCGTTAGTAACAATCAGCCGACACAGACACGTTCTGTATGTGTCTGAACCCATGAACCGTGACACTTTTTTTATTAATATCTCTGGCTGTAATATAAATATACTAATGTCCTTGGCTGTATTTTTCTGAGATGATCTCCAGATGTGATGTGACAGCAGTAATGTCTCATACTCATGTGTTTTGTGTCATGTGACTGTGTTTTATAGGACTCTCAGTATTTAGACGTCAGTCCAGTTTCCTCAGGATCAGCTGATGGTGAATAAGGAGCCGCTGAGGCTGAAGACACAGAGACACACCGCGCGATCACACTGACAAGTGTGTGTGACTTCACATCAGTTTCTAATTTTAATTTTTTTGTGCTTCTGTTCTTTTGAATTACAGATGTCATCAGATTTACACAATGATCTAATATAGGAACTGAACTTTCTTTATAATTTAAGATGTGCTAAATATTGATTACACCGTCATGTCGTGTTTTGTGATGACAAAACTGACATTTTAATCAACAACCCATAGATAGTGTGAATAAGACATATATTGTGAAATTGGGTAGCTTTGTTTATTATAATGAGAGATTAGATTTAGCAATATAACATTATTTGTTATTCTCAGTAAACTTTGGAATGAATTTTGCAAGTTTTGCTTTGGAAAAAATCAAAAACCTGACTACAGAATAGACAGATGCTGTAAATGTGTCTACCAGCTAGGCGACAAAGATTATGCAAATAATTTAACTGAAAATGTATGTCTGTCATATATATGTACTTACCTTTTGTATTTACCTATTTTTAAATGATGAGCTATTAAAGTTTTCACCTAAATCTTCACATTGTTTTACTTCTTGTTTTTTCCGCCTGCATCTGAACACAGTTAATTAATTGCAAAGTGGACACATTCCTCTTTATGGAAAGTATATCTGAATCCAATAACAAAAAGCAGTGATGAGAGTCACTCTTGCTTATTTCCACAATTTATATTAAAACAAGAAGAGCTGGCTTCTGTCAAAGAAACTGAACCAGAAATATTCTGATAAAAGGGTATTATGTTTCCTGCTCACCACAACCATTAAGCTGGATGTGTCAACAGCTTTATAAAAGTAAAGAACAAATACAATTAGTCAGAATAAATATGTAATCAGATACCAAAAGCTCTAAAGATTTTTTTCTAAAGCTCCTAGTTCATTCCTTAAATTGGGAAAATGTGAATTAATGGCTTTAAGTGACTGCCATCTTGTGTCCTTTTCAAATCTAGTGTTAGATATATAAGAATAGTAGATATTTAAAATAGTAGTTGATTGAATAAATTATTATTTTATGAAGATTAGATGATTGCAAGATCAGAGTGGACAGATAGCTGCAAATAAATATTTCCGTATTTGGTTAAATACTGTTAACTAAAGTGGAGTCTTTGTCTAGATGCATCTATTCTGCATGTTCCCTTCTTTTTTCTGTAGTTCACGAAAATGACCACCAGGCGGAGCCAAACATCGACTTTTCAAGATCCTTCACAGAGTAACAATAATATCACTATTTTCAGACTTTTTGCAAGCTGAGTTAATTCTTAATATATTTAACAGTCAATTTATTGGGTGCCACTGCCAGCAACTATACAGAGTATCGGTTTAGAGAATGGCATTTTATTTGACACATACATAGCCTATAGCAATTGAAGCGGTGGTCAAGTGGTTATTGAGGAAATCTCTCTCTCTCTCTCTCTCTCTCTCTCTCTCTCTCTCTCTCTCTCTCTCTCTCTCTCTCTGGACTCAGAGTCTCGAGCTCTTTCACGCGACAGAGCATCAAATTAATTCACCTGAACTCTTTCAGCGACTCTTATTGTTGATTTAATTTATATACATAGCCTATATTACATTTCACTGAATGATTGTTGTGTTAGTGTGACAAAGACCAGGAAGAACAGAAAGACCGGATGAGTTTTACTACAATGAAACGAATATTGATCCTGATGCTGCTCGCGCTCGGGCTGTCCTGCGTGCGCGCGCACAGAGGTAAGACAACATCCTTCATCAACACATCTTTACTTAAAAATACGCCATGATGTATGAGACAAAATACTTTAAACATAACAAAGCACTTGACGAAAAATGAATGTGTAGTAGGCTACCTGAGAGAGTTTATTTATTATGCGCTTCTTCTGAATGACCTTCATCCTTTCGATCAGAGTTTTCATACCAGTTTCTGCTTACATATCTCTTGACCTTTGCAACATTCTCATTCATTGTTTTTAATTAGTTTTGATGGCTGTCTTGAGATTGAATGTCATATTTGTAGATGGTCGTATAATGAAACTCTTGTACAACATTTATCACATACACTGAATGTGAGTTTTTGGGGAAAAAATAGTTAATTTCTGTCTTCCTCTGTCACAATAAGTGACAAAGTTTGAGAGTTTTGATTTGAGAGAGTAAAGTGGTCCAGTTTGCAAGTGTACAAATATATGATATATATAAAATGTTTTTAATATGCAAAATAATTATGATAAACTATTGTTTTTGTGGTGAGTTAGATTAACTTCAATACTCTATGGCAAATCTGCTGTAATATACGACAATAGTTTACAGTAAATCAGATTTTGAAAGGGTTTAAGAAGGGTTTGAGATAACCTGAACGTGTGTGTGTGTGTGTGTGTGTGTGTGTGTGTGTGTGTGTGTGTGTGTGTGCGTGTGTGTGTGGCCTACTGCATAAACCTTCTCATAAAATAAATAGTTTGGTAGTGTGTCGTCACACCAAACTGAAGATATTAATATATTGAGCTTATAATATCAATGCTCAGCTTCTCTCTTTTTTCCCCCTGTTCTCATTCTTGTCTTCTAATGTTGTCCTGCCCTGTCCTGTGATCCATGTTTTTGTCTTTCTCTTTCCATTTTCAGTGTTCATCCATCCTGTGTTTCAACTTTGCTTGTTTGTGTGTTTCTTTATTCAGTTGACTAGCTAGAGACTCCTCAGGCTGTTTGTCC